>NC_137796.1:74572897-74900696 GCF_963383645.1 Muscardinus avellanarius | reverse complement strand
TGCTGGGCAAGTGCTCTAGCACTGAGCTAAAACCCAGCCCCTTTTTATTTTAATCTTGTATCCTATGACTTTGCTAAATAGTTGCTTTGTAGGTTCCTTAAAATTGTTAGAGGGACAATTTGATTATCTTCTTTAAAAACAAAAAAACAAAAAACTAGGGATAATTAAACCCTGGGACATTCTACTTCCAAGCTATCCTCCCAGCCCAATTTCATTCTTTCTTTTCTTTCCTTCCTTCCTTCCTCCTTCCTTCCTTCCTTTTTTTTTTTTTTTTTTTTTTTTGTGGTACTGGGGATGAAACCCAGGAACATTATACCTCTGAGCTACACACCCAGCCCTATTTTTTATTCTTTATTTTGAAACAGGGTCTCACTAAGTTGCAGAGAGCCTCACTAAGTAGCTGAGGCTAGCCATGAACCTTAATCCTCCTGTCCCAGCCTCCCAAGTACTGAACATCTTCCTTTTTAATCCAGCTGCTTTTTCTTGCCTTTTCTGTGCAAGACTATCAGTGTAAAGCAAGGTCAGTGGGCATCCTTGCCCTGTTCCCAAAGGAAGAATTCAGTGTTTTCACTATTAAAGAGAGTGTTAGCTTAGATTTTTCATAAATACCCTTTATCAGTTAAAAGATGTTTCTTAGCCAGGCGTGGTGGTGCAAGCTTGTAATCCCAGCATTTGGGAGGCTGAGACAGGAGTATCGCAGGTTTGAGGCCAGCCTCAGCTCTTAGTGAGCTCTTAGCCTTCACAACTTAGTGAGACCCTGTTTCAAAATAAAGAATAAAAAATAGGGCTGGGAGTGTACCTCAGATGTAGAATGCCTCTGGGTTCAATCCCCAGTATTGCAAAGAAAATAAAAAGATGTTTCTTCCTGTTCCTAGGTGTGTATTTGTTTTGCTTTGTTTTTACCATAAATGAGGATTGAATTTTGCTCCCATTTTTTTTTTTTTTTTTTTTTGTATTTGTTGAACTGATATGATTTTTCTCTGGCTGATTGGATTTTTTGTTGTGGTGGTCTTGGTAATGGTGATGATGGTGGTACTGGAGATTGAACCCAGAGCCATTCTACCTCTGATATACACCCCCAACCGTATTTTATATTTTATTTTGAAATAGCCTCACAAATTGCTGAGGCTGGCCACAAACCTGCTGTCTCAGCCTCCCAAGTGCTGGGATTAGGAGCATGGGTCACCACGCCCAGCAGGGGAGCTCTTAACCTAGATGCTCTGGGGAGCTGGTGACCACTGGAGGTGTGGCATAGGCACAGGTGAGTGAGTGCAGCTGACTCGTCAGACTCAAAGGCAGAGGGAGCCTAAAGTGGATAGCCAGGCCTGTCAGCCCATGCAGCTGCTGCCCGAGTGCCACAGCAAGGGTGGCATCCTGGCAGGGCCAGCCCTAGAGTCAAACTTACCTGCTCTCTGGCACCCTGCCCTCCCAGCAAGCTTCTTGTCATGACCAATGCCCACATGGGTTCTATGAGGAAAACCAAAGGCCAGTCAGAGAACTCGTGGGTCTGGTCCCGAGGGAGGTTTTGTGCACTGCAGATAATTGATATTCCAGGTTCTGCATCAGTCTCTTCCAAGTGTGGTTGGCCTGGTGTGTTTAATGTTACTGTATACCAGACCCCATGCAAAGACCTCTGCCTCGGGGAGCCAGTAGAATAGTTCCTGCTGTGTGCTTCTTTGCACATCAGATCCTGGCAAGGGTTGGCATCTACTCTGGGATGCTCTGGGTGGAGAGGCTGCAGGCTGGATCTGTGCCTCCATGGTCCCGCACCTCTGAACTTTCCCTCAGATGATTGTAGTTGCTTGTGTTTGATCCTTGAGAAGTAAATATGATTTGTGTCAGCGGGCTAAGTAAAAATGACTATAAATGAACTGTAATAACCTTGGAAACATGCACTTGGTTTTTGTTTTGTGTTTTGCTTTTTTGTTTGTTCATTTTATATACTAGAGATAGAATCCAGGGGCATTCTACCTCCGAGCTACATCATATTCTTCATTTTGGAACAGCGTCTTACTCAGTTGTGGAAGGCCTCACTAAGTAGCTGAGGCTGGCTATGAACCTGTGATCCTCCTGTCTCAGCCTCCCAAGTTTTACCACGCCCAGCAACATTCACTTGGTTTTTATTGCTTATTCTATTCTGAGTAATATAGCAAACCCTAAACTTTAACAAATCTGTTAAGTGGCACTTTGGATACATCTGACTTTTTAACTAGCATTCTATATGTTAGTATATAGACTAGTGCTTAGCAAATTTGGCTGTCAAATCCATGTTTTTTGTTTTTTGGTACTGGGGATTGAATCCAGGGGCATTCTACCTTCAAGCTACACCCCTAGCCCTACTTTTTTTTATTCTTTATTTTGAAACAGGGTCTCACTGAGTTGCTGAGGCTGTCCATGAACCATGATCCTCCTGTCTCAGCCTCCCAAGTACTGGGATTACAAATGTGCACCACCACGCCTGCCCAGCCCAAATTTTATTCTTTATTTTGAAACAGGGTCTGAGTAGCTGAGTCTGAATGCAAACTTGTGATCCTCCTATCTCAGCCTCCCAAGTACTGGGATTACAAGAATGTGCCACCACCATGCCGTGCACCTGCCTAGGAATACAGATATTCCTCAACTTACTATACACACACACGTGCACGCGCGCGCACACACACACACACTGACACTTTACTTGGAAACAGGGTCTCACTGAGTTGTTGGGAGCCTCACTAAGTAGCTGAGGCTGGCTTCGAACCTGCATGATCCTCCTGTCTCAGCCTCCTAAGCGCGGGGATTACAAGCATGTGCCACCAAGCCCGGCTTCAACTTACATTCTAATAAACCCATGCTAAATTTAAAATAACCAGCCGGGCATGGTAGCGCATGTCTGTAATCCCAATACTTGGGAGACTCAGACAGGAGGATTGTGGATTTGAGACCAGTCTTAGCAATTTAGTATGACTTCAGCAACTTTGCAAGACCCTGTTTCCAAAGTATAAAATGACTAGCAGTGTATCTCAGAGGTAGAATGCCCCCTTGGTTCAATCCCTAGTGAAAGAAAGAAAGAAAGAAAGAAAGAAAGAAAGAAAGAAAGAAAGAAAGGAAAAGAAAGAGAAAGAAAGAAAAGAAAGAGAAAGGGAGGGAGGGAAGGAGGGAGAGAAGGAAGGAAGGAGCAAAAATGGAAGCAGATATGTATGGTGGCCCACATACTTGGGAGGATCAAACAGGAGGATCACAGATTTGAGGTCAGTCTCAGCAACTTAGCAAGACCCTGTTTCAAAATTAGAATTGGAGCTCAGAAGTAGAAAGCCTCTAGGTCCAATCCCCAGTAATAATAATTAATAATAATAATAATAATAATAATAATAATAATACCTAACCTGTCAAACATCAAACTTGACAGCACAGCACACTGTAAGGTACAGGTTCTTCTCCTTTATGAATGTGTGGCTACGGGAAGCTGCATCTCACTGCTGATGGTCACAACACAATGTTGTACTGTGTGTTGCTAGCCTAGAAAAGCCCAAGCCCCAAATTAGAAGTACCATTTCTACCAAATGTTGATCGCTTTTGCACCATTGTAAAGTTGAAAAAGTCATAAGATGAGCCATCCTTAGTTTGAGTCATAAAAAAGTGGGCCCTGGTATCTTTTGTTTGGTTTTCTCAACTGTGTGTAGTTTTTAATCACATCATCCAAATCTAGCAACCAAGCTTATTTAAAGGAATCTGTGTGTGTGTGTGTGTGTGTGTGTGTGTGTGTGTGTGTGTGTGTGTGTGTGTGTGTAGTACTGGGGATAGAATCCAGGGGCTTTCTACCATCAAGATACACCCTAGCCCTATTTTTTGTTTTTTATTTTGAAACCGGGTCTCACTGAGTTGCAAAGGGCCTCACTAAGTAGCTGAGGCTGTCCACGAACTGCGATCCTCATGTCTCAGCCTTCTCATGCTGGAATTACAAGCATGCGCCACCACGCCTGGCTTCTGTGTGAATTTTTATGTAGAAGCATCATTCGTATTTATTTGTTGTTTTTAATATGTGAGGATTGAACTCAGGGATGTTCTACCTCCAAGCTACAGTGTGTGGGGGTGCACATGTGCATGTGTGTTAATTATTGGGGATTAAATCCGTGGACATTCTATCTCTGAACTATGCTCTCCAGGCCTTTTTGATTTTAAACAGGGCCTCACTAAGTAGCTGAGGCTGGCTGCAAACCTGTGGTCCTGCTGTCTCAGCCTCCAAAGTGCTGAGATTACAGGCATGCAGCCTTCCTGGCATGATCCTTATTTGGGCTCCGAATGATCAGAATCATCGATCCCCCCGCCCCCATCTGTGCTGCTCTGGGACATCTCAGTCCATGTGCCCCGATCTATAGTTGTCTTTATCTGCCACTTAGACATGTGTTTGTATTTGTGGGTAGATTTTCCTTTTTGACTTGGAAATGTCTATATTCATGTGTATTTTTTTTTCTTTTCTGATTTCAGCTGACACTGAAGATGTGTGCATTGTAGAAAGATTGTTCTCAAGCAGCTTAGTAGCCATTGTTAGCCTCAAAGCTCCCAGGAAGCTAAAGGTTTGCCACTTCAAGAAGGGAACTGAGATCTGCAATTACAGCTACTCCAATACCATATTGGCTGTGAAGCTGAACAGACAGGTGAGTGACGCCTCTTAGAATCTACTGCAGGTGCAATTCCCACACGTTCAGTGAGCTTTCAGCCATGGCTTAGGCCATCTCTCCAGCACCTTCAGGACAGAGCCAAGAGCCCAGGACCCTTGGCCTTCCGCCTCACACGCATGCACACAGCTTCACTCCACCAGACTGACCGCTCTGCCCTCTCCTCTCACCAGCTTTGCTCATGACACATGCCCTGGACCTGCCGAGTGTTTCAGCCATCCTTCCCACACAAGTCTCGCCATCTTTTTTGTCTATCTTATGCCTGTTCAGGGATACCATAGGGTTTGGGTTTTTTTGGTTGTTTTTCTTTTTTCAAATTATTACCTTCTTTTTCTTTTATTTGTACATGTTACTCTGAGCTGGGGCACAGTAGTGCACACTTATAATCTCAGTACTTGGGAGGCAGAGACAGGAGAATCACCTTATCAAGACTCTCAGCAACTTAGCAAGACCCTGTTTTAACTTAAAAAATAGGAAGAGCTCAAGGTGTAGCTCAGGGATGGAATATCCCTGGATTTAATCCCCAGTACCAACACACACACACACACACACACGCACACACACACACACACACACACACACAAAAAAAAAAACAAACACCCTGTTAAATTATTTTTCTAAATTTTTTGTTTGACTTGTATTTTCCTCAAAACCAAGAATATGTAGCCCAGTTGGTGAGTATCCCTCAAGTTTATTTCATGAAGCTGTGTCCTGGCTTGGGCTTGCACACAAGGTGGCAGCACCATCCTGAGATCCTCCAACAGCCTCATGTTCTCAGCATCCAGTGACAGCGTGTGCACCATAATTAGTGCTGGAGTCTGAGCTGTGACTAGAGAAAGCAGTTAGCCTGGAGGCCCTCATCATATCTATCTCATTGGATCTGGGAATTGGGAATTGGTCTGTTAATCTAACCAAATTGATTAAACTGGGAAGTTATAGGACATAGTCTCTTGCACACTGTGTGTGTGTGTGTGTGTGTGTGTGTGTGTGTGTGTGTATGTGTGTGTGTGTGTATTAGTAGGGAGACCCAGGGGCACTCTACCTCTTAGCTAGACCTTTTTATTTATTTTGATACAGGGTCTTGTTAGGTTGCTGAAGCTGTCCTCCAAACTGTAATAATCCTCCTGTCTCAGCCTCTCAAGTCAAGTACTGGGATTATAGGTGTATGCCACTTGTGCTGGGCTTTTTGCACACTTTAAAATTTTAAGACAGAATTGTACCTTCTTGTTCAATATAGAGAGAGCTATGTGCGTACCATTACCATCCCCTTGGTTCATCATCTGCATCTTCTTTAAAATGGAACAGTAACTCATAGCAAAATAATATGTATGCAGAACAAAATTTTATTTTCAAGAAATCCCTAGACTTCTCTATTTTTATGTGATACTGGGGATTGAACCTGGGGCATTCTACCTCTGAACTACAACCCTAGCCCTATTTTATTTTTGAAACAGTCTTGCTAGGTTGATGAGAGTCTCGCTACTTGCTGAAGTTGTCCTCGAACCTGTAATTCTCCTGTCTCGGGCGTGCATCAACACAGCTGGTTGAGCTTTTTTTATTTTTATTTATTTATCTATTTATTTATTTTTGCGATACTTGGGATGGAACCCAGGGGTATTCTACCTCCAAGCTACATCCCCCAGCCCTATTCTTTATTTTGAAAGAGGGTCTCACTGAGTTGCAAAGGGCCTCACTAAGTAGCTGAGGCTGACCACAAATCTGGGATCCTCCTGTCTCAGCCTCCCAAATGCTGGTATTACAAGCATGCACCACCATGCCTGGCTGCATTTGTTTTTAAAAGCAACTTTTTACCAAACCTCTCCAGAGTCCACTTTTCTTAGCTGTAGTTCATCAGCATGTGATACTGAATTAAGTTGCCTAATTAGAATTCCTAGTTCAGCTGGTGGTTGGCTCTAGAGCTTGCCTGATTGGTAATGGAAAGCCATCTGCATCCCCCAGCCTCATATGTCCTGTCTGTGTGATGTTCTAGGGGAAACTGAGAGCATCTTAATCTAGGAGTCAGTTAAGTGAAGGCCAGAGGCGTTTGTTGTCCTAGATATTTCTTCACATTTGGTTTTCTTTGTTTTGCTTCATTCTAGAGGCTCATCGTGTGTTTGGAAGAGTCTCTCTATATACACAACATTCGGGACATGAAGGTTCTGCACACTATCAGGGAGACTCCCCCAAACCCTGCAGGTAAATTACTTTTTGAGAAGAAAATTCTGCTTTTCTGATTTTGCCTTTAGAATATAGCTGTAGGTGAGCTGGGCCTCCTAGTGCACATTTGTGATTCCATTACTTGAGAGGCTGAGACAGGAGAGTTGAATTACAGGTTTAAAGCCAGCCTTAGCAATTTAGCAAGACCCTGTTTGAAAATAAAAAGTAAACAAGGGCTGGGGGTGTAGCTCAGAGGTAGAATGCCCTTTATAGTCAATCCCTAGTATAAAAGAAAAAAGTAGCTATAGATGAAAGAAGTTCTTTTCTTCTGTAGATTTCACAGATGAGACAGGTTTGAAAGTATTGACCTTAAACCAAGTCACTTCCTACTGATGCAGGTCTTGTGATCATATTAGCTGTTGAATTTTAAGGTTACTGATAACTTCAAATGAAAGATTACTGATTACTTCAAATGAAAGATTAAAAATATTTATAATACTGGCATTACAGCCAGGTGTGGTGGTACACATTTATAATCCCAGTATTTGGGAGGCTGAGGCAGGAGGATTGCAGGTTTCGAGACCAGCCTCAGCAATTTAGCAAGACCTTGTTTTAAAATAAAAAATAACCTGGCTGGGGTGTAACTCACAAGTGAAATGCCACTGAGTTCAATCCCCAGTACCACAAAAAATAATAATTATCATAATAATACTAGCATCACCTAAAGTGGTAGCTTGGGAGCATAGAACTTTTTTAAAAAGACTTTATTAGGTTTATCAGAGCTGTTTTCTTTCTCAAATGTCAAGCTTAATGTTAACTAAATGCTAGATTCTAGCTAACAGTGCAGAAGGAAATCCTCTCAGACTCAACTCATGTGTTCTCTGTATTATCACAGGCTTGTGTGCACTGTCAATAAACAATGACAACTGCTATTTGGCTTATCCCGGGAGTGCAACCATTGGAGAAGTGCAGGTCTTCGACACCATTAATCTGGTGAGGTCACTTTCGTACTTGATTTTCTTTTAAAAATCTGAGCATGCAGGATGTTGTGGAACACACCTGTAATCCCAGTACTTCGGAGGCTGAGTCAGCAGGATTAGGTTGGAGGACAGACTCAGCAAGTAATGAGACTCTCATCAACCTAGCAAGACCCTATTTGAAAATAAAGAATAAAATAGGACCTGGGATATAGTTCAGGTAGAATGCTCCTGGGTTCAACCCCCAGTACCACAAAAAAATCAATAATAAATGAAAGTCTGAGCAGGCCGGGCATGGTGGCACACACCTGTAATCCCAATACTTGGGAAGCCAAATCAGGAGGATCACAAGTTTGAGGACTGCCTCAGCAAGTTTTGAGACCCTTATCAACCTAGCAAGACCCTGTTTCCAAATAAAGATAAAATTAGGCTGAGGTGTATCTTGTAGGCAGAATGCCCCTGGGTTTGATCCCTAGTACTACAAAAAAAAGGTCCAAACAGCTTTTCGCCTCACCACAAGTCAATCAAGTGGATTTAGTATTTGTGTTGACCATAATAATGGCTTAATAAAACCATTTGAGATGGGCGTGGTAGCACACGCTTGTAATCCCAACATTCAGGAGGCTGAGACCAGAGGATCGCAGTTTGTGAACAACTTCAGCTACTTAGCGAGGCCCTTCACAACTCAGTGAGATCCTGTTTCAAAAAAAATAAAAAGACTAAAAAATAGGGCTGGGTTGTAGCTCAGAGGTACAGTGCCCCTGTGTTCAATCCCCAGTACCGCAAAAAAGACAACCATTTGCTTTTCAACCTGGTGGCACAGGGGCCAGAACTTTAACTGCATGGTGTCATATTTTATTTATTTCCTCTTTTCAGAGAGC
Organism: Muscardinus avellanarius; assembly: GCF_963383645.1. Taxonomy (NCBI): domain Eukaryota; kingdom Metazoa; phylum Chordata; class Mammalia; order Rodentia; family Gliridae; genus Muscardinus; species Muscardinus avellanarius. The sequence goes on along the minus strand of NC_137796.1, from coordinate 74,892,023 downwards.
TGCAAATATGATCCCAGCTCATGACAGTCCTTTAGCAGCACTGGCTTTTGACTCAAGTGGAACTAAACTTGCCACGGCTTCTGAGAAGGTATGTTTGCTCTAACTGGTTGAAAACCAGTAGGAAGGCTTCAGCCGACTTCTGGTTCTATTCCGCCAGCTAATTACTAAACAAGTTTCTATATCAACCAACTCCCAAAGAAGCAAAGGTAACAATCCACTAGTCAGGCTATCCGAATGTGCTGCTGTAGAGTGAGTTATACACATGGTGTGTGTTAGTCAGCTTCCTGTCACTGTGAGAAAATACCTAAGATAAACAGCTTATAAGGAGGAAAAGTTTATTTTGGCTTATAGTTTGAGAGGTATACTGAGGCAGAACATCATGGAAGGGAATACATGTCAGAGCAGAGCTGTTTGCTTCCTGGCAGCCTGGAGGGCAGGGACTGAATGCTTTTTTCAAGGACACACCCCATTGACCCAGCTTCCTCAGTTGCCACCACCTCACACAGCGCCAGTCAGCTCATGGTTGAGCCTTTAACACGTGGCCTTTGAAACTTTTACCATCCAAACCAGAACACTGCCATTGTCTGACAAGAAAGTTAACATTTGTGGTAAAAAAAAATTTGGAAACATACAAAGAAAAGGAAAACACATTCAAAACCATGCCACTCACTGTAGTGTGTCTGTAAATGATGAAACTAATATATCCTATGGTAGAGAACTTAGAAAATAATGAAAAGTACTAAAAAAAACCCCATAATTCTGTTATTCAGTTGATATGAATATATTTCTGTGTCTTTTGTTGTTTTTCTGTTAACAAAATTTGTTTCATGTCTAATTTCTTATCTTTTTTCATTCTACATAATACTCTGTGGCTCTAATTAAAAAAAGAAAATCAGCCGGGCGTGGTGGCGTACGCTTGTAATCCCAGCTTTCAGGAGGCTGAGACCTGGAGGATCGCGGTTCGCGCACAGCCTCAGCTAGTGAGGCCCTCTGCAAATCAGTGAGACCCGGTTTCAAGATAAAGAATAAAAAAATAGGGCAGGGGCTGTAGCTCGGAGGTCGAATGCCCCTGGGTTCCATCCCCAGACCCACAAAAAAGAAAAAAAAGAAAAGAAAAAGAAAATCACCTTTAATAGCTGTCCAGTATTCAGTTGTGATTACTTAAACATCACCCTTTGGAGATATTTATATTGTTCCTAATATGTTATATATATATATATATATTTTTTTTTTTTTTTTTTTTGGGTGGTGGTACAGGGTTTCTGGAAACCCTTCTACCTCCGGGCTACACTCCCAGACACCTATTTTTTTATATTTTTTTTTTTTTTTGGGAACAGGGTCTCTTAAGCCAGCAAGGCTGGCTTCGAACCAGCGCAATCCTGCTGTCTCTGCCTCCCAAGCGCGGAGATTACAAGTGTGTGCAATCACACCGGCTAGATAATGTTTTTAAGTTATGTATAAATCTTATTGGTTTTTGTTTTGTTTTGTTTTGCTGGTGGTACTAGGGGTGGAACCCAGGGGCTTTCTACCTCCGGGCTATACTCCCAGACCTGTTTTTATATTTTATTTGGAAACAGGGTCTCACTAAGTTGCTGAGAGCCTCACTAAGTAGCTGAGGCTGGCTTCAAAACTGTGCGATCCTCCAGCCTCAGCCTCCCAAGTGCGGGGATTATAAGTGTGCTCCACTATGCCTGGCTGTTTTTTAATTATTAATTTAGAAGAATTCATTAAGAATATCCAGGTTAAAAGGATATAAATCAGCTGGGCATGGTGGCGTATGCTTGTAATCCCGGCATTTGGGAGGCTGAGGCCAAAGGATCGCTATTTGTGGGCAGCCTCAGTTACTTAGTGAGGCCCTTTGCAATTCAGTGAGACCCTGTTTCAAAATAAAGAATGGAAAAGCCAGGCGTGGTAGTGCATGTTTGTAATCCCTGCGCTTGGGAGGCTGAGACAGGAGGATCGCATGGGTTCGAAGCCAACTTCAGCTACTTAGTGAGGCTCTCAGCAACTTAGTGAGACCCTGTTTCCAATAAAATATAAAAATAGGTCTGGGAGTATAGCCCAAAGGTAGAAAGCCCCTGGATTCCACCCCCAGTACCACCACCACCAAAAAAAAAAAGAATAAGCCAGGTATGGTGGTGCATGCTTGTAATCCCAGCATTCGGGAGGCAGAGACTGGAGGATCCTGGTTCGCAGACAGCCTCGGCTACTTAGAGACCCTTTGCAACTCAGTGAGACCCTGTTTCAAAAAATAAAAAGACTAAAAAATAGAACTGGAGGTGTACCTCAAAGGTGCAGTGCCCCTGAGTTCCATCCCTAGTACTGCAAAATATAAAGAAATAAAAATAAAGCCGGGCGTGATGGCACACACTTGTAATCCCCGTACTTGGGAGGCTGAGACAGGAGGATTGTGCAGGTTCAAAGCCAGCCTCAAGCTGGCTTAAGAGACCCTGTTTCCAAATAAAATATAAAATAGGTCTGGGAGTGTAGCCCAGAGGTAGAAGTCCCTGGGTTCCATCCCCAGTTCCAAAAAAAAGAGATATATATTATATCCTTTGGGTTTGGGAGGTTTGTTTTTAGGGGTTGTGTGTGTGTGTGTTTTGCTGTTTGTTTTTGTGGTACTGAGGATTAAACCCAGGGGCAATTCTACCTCTGAACTACACCCCCAGCCCTATTTTTTATTTTGAAACAGGGCCTCACAAAATTGCTGAGGCTGGTCACAAACCTGCAATCCTCCTCAGTCTCCCATGTGTTAGGATTACAGGCGTGAACCACCATGTGGTTTGTTTTTTGAGATAAGGCCTTATATTGCCTAGGCAGACCTCAAATTCTTGGGCCAAAATGACCCTCTCTTGCCGGGCGTGGTGGCGCACACTTGTAATCCCCGCGATTGGGAGGCAGAGACAGGAGGATCGCGCAGGTTTGAAGCCAGCCGCGCGCGCTGGCTTAGGAGACCCTGTTTCCAATAAAAATGTAAAAATAGGTCTGGGAGTGTAGCCCAGAGGTAGAAGGGCTTCCAGGAACCCCAGTACCACCAAAAAAAACAAAAAAAAAAAATGACCCTCTCTTTTAGCCTTTCCAGTAGCTGGAATTACAGGCTTGTGCCATCACACCTGCCTTTTGCTTACTTGCTTTTTTATATAATAATTTATGTATTTGGGAGGCTGAGACAGGAGCATTGCAGGTTTGTGGTCAGCCTCGGCTACTTAGTGAGGCCCTCTGCAACTTAGTGAGACCCTGTTTCAAAACAAAGAATAAAAAATAGGCTGAGCGTGGTGGCGCACGCTTGTAATCCCCGCTCTTGGGAGGCTGAGACAGGAGGATCGCACAGGTTCGAAGCCAGCCTCAGCTATTTAGTGAGGCTCTCAGCAACTTAGTGAGACCCTGTTTCCAAATAAAATATAAAAAAGGTCTGGGAGTATAGCCGGGAGGTAGAAAGCCTCTGGATTCCACCCCCAGTACCACCAAAAAAAAAAAAAGAATAAGAAATAGGGTTGAGGGTGTAGCTTGGAGGTAGAATGCCCCTGGGATCAATCCCCAGTACTGCAAAAAGAAAAAATGTATATATAATTTATTTAATGTTGAAAATTCATTAAGACATGTGCAATATAAACTGCATGGTTGCATACATTTGTAATTCCAGTAGTTGGGGGCCTGAAACAGGAAGATTGCATGTTCAAGGCCATCCTCAGCAGTGTAGTGAGACTGTCACCAACTAGCAATACCTTGTTTCAAAATAAAAAATAATAATAAAGAAAAAAGTATTGGGAGTGTAACTCAGTGCTCCTGGGTTCGGTCCCTAGTAATGCACGCACGCAGTATGGACCTTTACTGGGGCTATACCGTACTGCCTAGAATACGATTGCTTCCTGGGTCTTAGCAACTAGGTCTACTTCACATCCAGTTCACACTTAGTACTAAGTACTTTATTGAATAAATACAATTCCAAACAAAATACATTAAAAAAAATTTTTTTGTGCATGGTACCAGGGATTCAACCCAGGAGCAGTCTGCCTCTAAGCTACATCCCCAGCCCTATTTTTTATTCTCACCCCCAACCCCCAGTACTGGGGATGGAACCCAGGGCATTCTATCTCTGAGCTGTACCCCCAGCCCTATTTTTTATTGTTTATTTTGAAACAGGGTCTCACTGAGTTGCAGAGGGCCTCACTAAGTAGCTGAGGCTGTCTGTAAACCACGATCCTCCAGTTTCAGCTTCCCGAATGCTGTAATTACAAGCATGTACCACCACACCCGGCTTTATTCTTTATTTTGAAACAGGGTCTCATTAAGTTACAGAGGGCCTCACTAAGTTGTTTGATAAAATTAAATATGACCCAACTAGTGTTCTTGAATGAAGGTGTGTTACTTTGCTGGCCTCAAACCTGTGATCCTCCTGTCTCAGCCTCCTAAATACTGGGATTAAAAGTTTTAACCACTACACCCAGCTTGCATGTAAATATTTTCTAAAGGATCAATTTTAAAGGCTTTCTCTTCAGGCTAATGACAAACGCAGTAAAGACAGGCATGCTAGTTTAATATACATGGCTGATTTTATATAGAAGTTAGATCTTAGCCATGTGGGGTGGTGCATGCTTGTAATCCTAGTGCTTGGGAGGCTGAGACAGGATTGCAGATTTTACAGCCAGCCTCATTTACTTAGGCCCTCTGCAACTTAGTGAGACTCTGTTTCAAAATAAGGAATTAAAAAAAAAAGCTGGGTATGGCAGCACATACTTTTAATCCCTGTACTTGGGAGGCTGAGACAGGAGGATCGCAGTTTCAAATCCAACCTCAGCTACTTAGTGAGTGTCTCAGCAACTTAGTGAGACTCTGTTTCCAAATAAAATAGAAAATAGAACTGGGAGTATAGCCTAGAGGCTACACTAGAGGTAGAAAGATCATGGATTCCATCCTCAGTCCCACACACACACACACACACACACACACACACAAAAAAAAAAAAAGAATAAAAAAAATAGGACTGGGGGTGTAGCTCGGAGGTAGATTGCCCTTATTTATTATTCTTTATTTTGAAACAGACCTCACTAAGTAGTTAAGGCTGGCCCTGAACCTGTAATCCTCCTATCTCAGCATCCCAAGTACTGGGATTACAAGTATGCACCACCATTCCTGGAACAAGACCCCATTTCAAAATAAAAGGGGCTGGGAGTTTAGATGAGATGCATACCTGGCTTCATTCCTCAGTAGTACAGGAAATAAAAATAGAGAACATCTGCTACAACCATTTCTACTACACTATGAAACAAATTTCTTGAAAAAATTCACAGGCCCCATTGTTTATGCCCACCCAGCAGTCTGAGTCTAAAGAGGATAGAGCCAGTGACTTCTCAACAGAGCTCTAAGAGACTAATGGTGTTGCTTTGCTGTTGGGACCTGTATTTCTGATCTGTTATGAGCATTGAGACAAGATTCACAAGTCCCCAGAGAATGCCCATGTGGTCATAAGTCCAATAACATCAAGCACTGTATTCAAAACCGTCTCATCCTAGGAATGAAATAAGAGCATCTCCTCCACTCCAGTAGTGTAGGAAGTCTCAATATCATGATTAATCCTCTTGTTTTCAGTAACAATGTTTACAGACACATCATTACTCCAAAATCAACCCCTGCTTCCAATTTATGACTAGTGTTTTCACAGCTGGTAGTTAGATAGAGTTCACAACCAAAGACATTTGTTGCACATCCGTCCCACAAGCCAGCGCGTTAGTAGTGATCAGGCTCCCTCATGACATCTTTCTGGTCCATGTCACCACTACTAGTGGTGACATTCAAGAACTACTAGTCAGGTCATACTTAACATGTTGAAGGCTAAGAGTCCCTGGCTGCTACTGGGGCATAGCAGACAGGTATAGTTAAAAAAGAGCTTCGCTTTGAGCGGGGTGGATGACAGTGGATGTGGCTGTTCTGGAACTCCTGCACACAGGGACAAGGCCAGCTGTGGCATCCCATCAGCTCAGTACAGCCTTGTCTCCGGGCCCTCGCTCTTCCTAATTCAGACCTGGCTGCTCCCTCTTTTTTCTTTGCCATTCATTTCTGAGAGATCTCAGCGCTCTCCTGTTGCCCTGGCCTCTCCTGCTCTGTGCTTGACACTGACTTTACTTGACTTATTTTTCACTGAAATGCTAAAGATGATCTCCCTGCCTGTGTCTGCTTTTTCTGAAACCCCACTCTTTCTTTCCTTCCTTCCTTCTTTCTTTCTTTCTTTCTTTCTTTCTTTCTTTCTTTCTTTCTTTCTTTCTTTCTTTCTTTGTTAAAAACAAAGGCTTCATTTGCATTTAAACAGAATTCTCTTGTCTGTGGGATTAGAGCAGCTAGGCCCTCCCTACCAAACTATGTTCCAGAGGTTTGTGACTTAATTCTGCTTTCAAGGAACTCCCTGTCACATGGTCACAAAATAACTATTCACTGGAGCCTAGTGTCTCTGCCTGTAATCCCAGTACTTGGGAGGCTGAGACCAGAGGATCTCAGGTTCAAGGCCAGCCTCAACATCTTAGCAAGTCCCACAGCAACTTATTAAAACTCTGCTTCAAAGCCAGGCATGGTGGCACACGCTTGTAATCCCAGCATTTGGGAGGCTGAGATTGGAGGATTGTGGTTCGCGGACAGCCTCAGCTTCCTAGTAAGGCCCTTCACAACTCCGTGAGACCCTGTTTCAAAATAAAGAATAAAAAATTGGGCAGGGGGTGTAGCTCAGAGGTCAAATGCCTCTGGGTTCCATCCCCAGACCCGCAAAAAAAACCAAACTCTGCTTCAAAATAAAAGGGGTTGGGGGTGAGCCAGGCATGGTGGCACATGTTTGTAATCCCAGTGCTTGGGAGGCTGAGACAGGAGGATTGCACAGGTTCGAAACCAGCCTCAGCTACTTAGTGAGGCTCTCAGCAACTTAGTGAGACCCTTTTCCAAATAAAATATAAAAAAATAGGTCTGGGAGTATAGCCCGGAGGTAGAAAGCCCCTGGGTTCCATACCACAAAAAGAAAAAAGAGGGGCTAGTTTAGTCCACAATGACAGAGCCTTTTGAATTTGTATGTATAAAGTATTTTATCCTTCTAATTCCCAAAATTGCAAACTTAGTTGGTGTCCTTGCTTCTAGAAAAATCCCATGTTAACTAACATTTTCTCAAGTGACCTTGTCTTATGCACACCCTTACTGGTAAGGGCTGCCTAATGTTCCCTTGTGTGGATTTACCACAGTTAAGCAAAGAGCTCTACCTTTAGTTGATCAGACCCCCTTTTTTATTTTTACTGTTTTGGGGGTGTTTTTGTCTGTGTGGTACTGGCGATGTAAACCATTCTGTTTCCATGGTACACTTTCAGCCCATTTTTATTTTTTATTTTTATTTTTTATTTTTTTCAGTACTGGGGATAGAACCCAGGAGCATTCACCTCCGAGCTACACCCCCGGCCCTATTTTTTATTCTTTATTTTGAAACAGGGTCTCACTGAGTTGCAAATGGCCTTTAAGTAGCTGGGGCTGACCGTGAACCATGATCCTCCTGTCTCAGCCTCCCAAATGCTGGGATTACAAGCGTACGCCACCATGCTATTTTTATATAAAAGTATAGCCCAGCTGGGCGTGGTGGCGCATGCTTGTAATCCCTGCGCAGAAGGATCGTGCAGGTTCGAAGCCAGCCGCGCTGGCTTAAGAGACCCTATTTCCAAATAAAAATATAAAAATAGGTCTGGGAGTGTAGCCCAGAGGTAGAAGGGCTTCCAGGAACCCCAGTACCACAAAAAAAAAAAAAAAAAAAGTATATCCCAGAGGTAAAAGGATCCTGGGTTCCATCCCCAGTACCACAAAAAGAAAAATATATATTTCAAAGCAGAGACATACCATAGTGCCAAGTATTCATATTTTTTTCTCTTAGTAAAAGTTTTCTTAATATAAGTCTTAATATTTTGTAAGCTTGGACCTGTCCTTTTAAGGCAATTAAGGAAAATTTCCAGCTAATGAGTTAATGAATTGTTTTGATATGGGACCCAACTTTAAGTGGCAGGAAAACTGATTGGTAGGTACCAGAATCTCTCCAGGCTTGGAGTTAGTAAGGAGTGATTCCCCACATACAGTCCACAGTTGCAGAGTTTTAATTCTAATGGTTTAAACTTTAAAGCTGGACGTGGTGGCGCACGCTTGTAATCCCGCGCTTGGGAGGCTGAGACAGGAGGATTGCACAGGTTCAAAGCCAGCCGTGCTGGCTTAAGAGACCCTGTTTCCAAATAAAAAAATATAAAATAGCCGGGCATGGTGGCGCACGCTTGTAATCCCCGCGCTTGGGAGGCAGAGACAGGAGGATTGCGCAGGTTCGAAGCCAGCCGCGCGCACTGGCTTAGGAGACCCTGTTTCCAAAATAAAAATGTAAAAATAGGTCTGGGAGTGTAGCCCGGAGGTAGAAGGGCTTCCAGGAACCCCAGTACCACCAAAATAAATACATAAATAAATAAATAAATATTTAAAAAGCTTTAAATGACTGTTTTATTCCACATTTGGCTTCAAGGCTGTAAGTGTTAAGTAATAAAGTATGTTGACTTATAGATGTAATATAAGATATACAATAGAATGGAAGAATATTCTGGTATATTTATTTTAGAAAGTGTGGGAGTGGTGTGCACAGGCCCGCAGGAACTGGGTGTAGAGGAGAAAGCTGCAAGCTCCCTCCTGGCCCAGGTTAGAGCTGTGGTCAGAAATGTGCCACAGGGTTCATTTGTAGTCTGATGTGAATCAAGTAGAAAATGCCTGTACTCTGCTAAAATTCTTTTTTTCTTTTTTTCCTCCATCCCAGGGGACCGTTATTAGGGTATTTTCCATTCCAGAGGGACAGAAACTCTTTGAGTTCCGGAGAGGAGTTAAGAGGTAAAGTATACAAACCCTCCAAGCTGACTCTGGAAGTTGTATTGGATTTTAGTTTCTATTGGTGACCAAACAAGCATAACCTTAAATATCAGGGAAATTCCTAGTAAATATGAAAGCACTTTCAGCCCACCTGGATTACCAGGTGAGTCAGTCTCACAGTGGCAGGTGAAGAGCATTTTTATGACAGCACACTAGGTTTCCATGTGTCTGCGATCCCACCTGAATGGAGAATGAGGCCAGAGAGTGTGAGAGTTCAGAAAACCAGCATGACCAGGCCGGTGCTGGGGCCTGTGGCTGCCCAGCCTGCTCCAAGGTGCAGGTCAGTGACGGCGACCTCAGCTGGCAAGCAAGTTCCTGTCCAAGTTCCCTGCCCTCAGCACTGGCTGGCTCTCCTTCTCCAGCAGACAGCCTCGACCCTTTTTAAAAAGTCCTTTATAAAAAGTGCGCTTGGTGGCGCACACTTGTAATCCCAGGCTGAGACAGGAGGATCGTAGGTTCACAGCTAACCGCAGCTGCTTAGTGATGCTCTCCACAACTTAGACCCTGTTTCAAAGAATAAAGAATAAAAAATAGGGCTGGTGGAACTAGGTGTGGTGGCACACACTTTAATCCCAGCATTCGGTAAGCTGAGACTGGAGGATCAGTTCACAGACAGCCTCAGCTACTTAGCAAGGCACTTTGCAACTCAGTGAGACCCTGTTTCAAAATTAAAAAGCCTAAAAAAATAGGGCTGGGGTATAGCTCTGAGGTAGAATGCCCCTAGGTTCTATCTCCAGTACCACACACACACAAAAAGTCCCATTTGCAGTCCCTCAGCTGTCCCTCCTAAGCCATATACTTGGTACTTCCTCTCTGCCACTGCTTCAGAGGCAGATGTACCCCTCCCCTGTGGAGTCCAAAACTTGAGGGGACTGGAGCCGAAGGCCCGGGCAGTACTACTTAGCCCCTGGGTCTCCACTCCCTCCTCTCAGACAGGAATATAATAAATAGTACCTGTCTCCCCTAGGCTGAGAGATGAAGCAGGAGGCGTGCTTACTAGGAAGTATTCTGTCACTCACACCTTCCACCCATACAGTGTTTTGGGAACCTGGCCCTGTTTTCTGTCACTTTCCTCTCAGGATGTTCCCACCAATGATGCAGACAGGTCTGTGTTCCCGCTTCAAAAGGCAAAGGCAAAACTTTGCAGTCTCTTTCAGGGGCTGCCTCCTTAATTGTCCTGCCTCTTCATTTCCCTTAGTCTTCCTCATACCACACCGTTCTAGATGGTTCTCCATGTGCTTCTGCCCAATTTCCCTGGGTTCAGTTTATGTCTGAAGTTTTTCCACACCCAAGCTATAAACCCAATACCCTTCCTTAGCTGGGCTGCCAGCATGTTCTCCAAATCTTGAGTCTAGACATGGCACAGCTCCTCTCCTGAGACGGACCTGTTTCCCCTGCCTGCTGGACATGGGCACCTCAGACCACAGGCCAAAACGTGCCCATCAGCTTGTCCTCTCTCACCTTCCTCATCTTGGTAAATGGCCCTCAGCCCCTCCGCAGGGCCCAGATAGAGTGCCACGCCTTTTAAGCCTTTCCTTTCCCCGTTGTACCCCATCCTTGGTTTGTATCACCTGACCTCACACTCACCCACCTTGGTTTCTGCTGAAGATATAAATAGGTCACACACACCCTAAAATCATCCCTGTCATCCTTTGCCCAAAGCAGGAGGACTCCACTTCTTGCTGGGGTCCACAGGTCTATGGAATCTGCCCCTCATCTCCTCCCTTCATCTCACTTTCTCATCGTTCCCCCCATCCCAGCTGTGCTGTGTGCCCAGATCCTCAAAAGAATGAATTTTTTTCATAGGGTCTCTCCTGTGCCGTATCCTGTGCCTGGCCAGCTTCTGTGAACCCTTAGATCTGGGCTGGAATGTCCCTGGATGAGGCCTTTCCTTGATCCTTGCATGGTTATTAACTCCTTTGTGCTACACTTCTTCAGAACCTTCTAGTTTTTGTTGGCACCCCTTTGTAGAAGTCTTAATGTCTGCACTTCCCCCGTATCTTGCTGTTGGCTCTATTAAGGCAGAAGCCATTTTTGCCTTGTTTATCCCCCTGTCCCTCGAGCTTGAACATGATGATGGGTATGTTATGAGCACTCATTAAATATTTACTGAAATAAAATCCACTCCTTGTAATTATTGACTATGCCAAAGGTACCTTATATTTCTAGCCTTATGAGAAAATTTGTTTATTTAATGGCTTTGAGATTTCTTCAGTGACTTTTAAGATACACTGCAGAGACCTTAGCATGTTAGGAATTTTGCAGTATTTTTTTTGCTGAAGATTTAAAGAAGTTTATTAAAAAGATAGACATACGGAAGACAGTTACAGCCCCATGCCATTCAAGAGTGGCATGGGGGATGGTTCAAATGAATTCACCCTGCAGTATTCTTAAGATTCCTAATTTACACTCTACATGGTAAAATCTAGATTGCTAATTTACACTCTACATGGTAAAAAAAAATGGCTATAATTTAATCAGGCTTTCTATTACTAGCTTTGATGTTACAAATTGTAAGATGCTGGAATAGGATAAAAAGGTATAAGTAGACTGTGTGTGCCCACAACATTGCCTCAATTACAAGTCCCTGGAGAAATGTTGCGAGTCCCACCCACCAGAGTTCACTGGGGCAGCAGGAGCTCAGCTGCCTCTCACGGCTTGCTGTCTCTTCAGGTGTGTGAGCATCTGCTCTCTGGCCTTCAGCATGGATGGCATGTTCCTCTCTGCATCCAGCAACACTGAGACCGTGCACATCTTCAAACTCGAGACTGTGAAAGAAAAGTGAGTTGCAAACATTTTTTTCCTTCATGGTTGGTTGGTTGGTTGGTTGGTTAGGGTTTTGTTTTGGAGAGGGGACTGGAGATAGACCCAGGGCCTGTTAATCATATGCATGTTAATCACCTACTTTAGCATTGAACTGCAGCTCCAGCTCCCACATTTGTTTTTTTGTGGGATTTATTTATTTATTGCATTACTAGGGATGGAACCCAAAGGCATTCGACCTCCAAGCTACACCCCAACCCTAGTTTTTATTCTTTTATTTGAAACTGTCTCACAAAGTTGGGGAGGACCTCATTAAGTAGCAGGCTGGCCAGGAATATGCAGTCCTCCTGTCTCAGCCTCCTAAGTGCTGGGATTACAAGCATGCACCACCAAGCCCGTCTTCCCACATTTGTATTTTGATGAAGATATGTCCCCACTTACTGTGTTCCCAGTTAGTGTCTGTATGAAAACAGCACAGACCTGTCCTGCTCTTTGGCATCATTTACCAGTGCAGACTAGGCTGCCTGTGGGATGGGGGTCACCAGATCTAGGCTCAGCAGTAAGACAGGTTGCTCCTGCCCAGTTGACGTTCTGCTGTGAAAAGCATGCTAGAGAAGAAGGCAAGGCCTAGGGTCCAGATGGGCGTCTCTTGTCAGTACTTGTGTCCCCTCTGCCCACTCCCTATGCATAGAGGCAGCTAGGCTCAGACTGCCCGCTGGAATGCATGTCATTTCTCCAGCCTGCCATAGGTCAGTGAAGAAGGGTGGTGTCTGTCTTTATGGCAGTTCACTTAAATTCTGTATTACTATGGTATATGACAGCAGGTGTTTTGGGTTTTTTTTGTGTGTGTTTTTCTCAAATTTCAAAAAGAGCATCCCACTAGGATCCAAATTATTTAAGCTATGACTTATCTAAGATAATTTTAAAACCAGGCATGGTGGCACATGCCTATAATCTCAGTATTTGGTAGGCTGAAACAATAAGATCACTGGTTCAAGGCTAGACTCAGCAACCTAGTGAGACCCTACTTCAAAATAAAAAGGGAATGCCGGATGTGGTGGTGTACTCCCATAATCCAGGTACTTGGGAGGCTTAGACAGGAGTATCACAGGTTTGAGGCCAACCTCAGCTACTTAGGCCCTCCACAACTTAGACCCTGTTTCAAAATAAAGATTAAAAATAGTGCTAGGGGTGCAGCTCAGAGGTAGAATGTCCCTGGATTCAATCCCCAGTACCACAAGAAAAAAAGAAAAAAGGGAGAAGCATATTGGTACATACCTATAATTCCTATTACTTGGGGGTCTGAGAGAAGAGGATCACAGATTTGTGCCCAGCCTCAGCAACTGAGCAGTACCCTCCACAACTTAATGAGACCCTGTTTCAAAATAAATAAAATAGGTCTAGGGGTGTGGCTCAGGCAGAGTGCCCCTGGGTTCATTCCCCAGTACCACAAAAAATAAAAAGGTTGGTATAGCTCAGAGGTAGAATGCCCTGGGTTCAGTCCCAAGGACAGAAAGAAAAAGAAAGAAAGGAGGGAAGAAAACGAAAAAAAAAAAAAAAGATGACTTTAAAACATCCACAAGAGCCAGGCGTAGTGGTGCACACTTGTAATCCCAGCATTTGGGAAGCTGAGACAGGAGAATCGTGGTTTGCGGACAGCCTCAGCTACTTAGGCCCTTTTGCAACTCAATGAGACCCTATTTCAAAAATTAAAGAGTAAGAAATAGGGCTGGGGGTGTAGCTCAGAGATAAAATGCCCTTGGGTCCATCTCCAGTACTGGCGGGGGGGAGGACACAAGAAACTGGGTATGGTGGCACACACTTGTAATCCCAGCATTTGGGAAGCTGAGACAAGAGGATCACAGATTTGTGGCCAGCCTCAGCTATTTAGTGAGGTACTCCACAACTTAATGAGAGCTGTTTTTAAAATAAGAATAAAAAATAGGGCTGGGGATCTAGTTTAGAAGTAGAATGCCCCTGGTTTCAATCTCCAGTTCCACACAGGGGGAAAAAAAATCCACAAGAAGCCGGGCATGGTGGTGCACACTTATAATCCCAGTGCTTGAGAGGCTGAAGCAGGAGGATCACAGGTTCGTGGCCAGGCTCAGCTACTTACGAGGCCCTCTGCGACTTAGACCCTGTTTCAAAATAAAAAATAAAAACTAGGGTTAGGGTATAGCTCGGAAGTAGAATGCCCCTGGGTTCAATCCCCAGTACCGCACACACAAAAAAAGTCCACAAGATCAACAGTAACAAAAACTACAGGAAAACAATTTGAGGTTTGTATTAAAGGTTTTGGGATACTTCCTGACACAGGGGTTCAGGAGGGGATCCTGACCACCTGCTGTTACAGACCACAGCCTATCCGAGGGCCGACTCTTCCTCTTCCAACTGAATACCTCCATACCCCTGCCCTCCCAGAGGCTACTCCTTAGCATCCCAGGCTCCAGTAAAGTTTTCCCTTTCTTTGATGAAGTGGAGAGGATTTTTCATTTTGGTTTCAGGGATGTTTGTGTTTAAGTGGGTGTGGCACTTCTCAGTGAGAACCCAGCTCACCTGTTTGGTGCCATTTCTTTCTAGACCTCCGGAGGAGCCTACCACCTGGACCGGCTACTTTGGGAAGGTGCTCATGGCATCCACCAGCTACCTGCCCTCTCAAGTGACAGAAATGTTCAACCAGGGTAGAGCCTTTGCCACTGTCCGCCTGCCATTCTGTGGCCACAAGAACATCTGCTCCTTAGCCACGTGAGTGGAAACGGGCACTGCTCCGTCCTCTGCCCTGTGTGCATCAAGCACAGGCTCGTTTCAGGGCTCCTGAGCCAGCGTGGGGCTTCTCACCTGCTTTGCCCCCAGTTCATCAAGAGTTGCTCAGGAGGCAGAAGCACAGGCTGTGCACTGCAGACGCAGGACCCTGATGCTTTCTCCAGCGTTCCAGTTCCCAAGAAAACTCCCTCTTTCTGTTTTTGTTGAGTACTTTAGTGTTGATGAAAATGTTGACATCAAACCGTAAGGATTGCTGATATTTAACCCTTTGAACAGGAAAACAGCAGTTTCACAGGTTGGGAGGCACCCATGTCATTCCAGGGCACAGCACAGAGCACACACATCTTAGGAGCTATGCTGGGATTGTATGCAGCATAGCTCTGTGGGAAAAACTGGTCTGGGAAAGTCAGCAACAACAATTCTTTGCAATTCCATGAATCTCGTCGACGTGATTTTCTGTCCTTGCTTTCTTTTCTTTTTTTTTTTTTTGTGTGTGTGTGTGTTTGTGGCGGGGAGGAATTGGGGTTCCTGGAAGCCCTTCTACCTCCAGGCTACACTCCCAGACCTATTTTATACTTTTTTATTTTTGGAAACAGTGTCTCTTAAGCCAGGGCGGCTGGCTTCAAACCTGCGCGATCCTCCTGTCTCCGCCTCCCAAGCGCAGGGATTACAAGCGTGCACCACCACGCCCGGCTTTTTTTTTTTTCCCCCCCCAGTACTGGGGATGTAACCCAGGGACATTCTACCTCTAAGCTACACCCCCAACCCTACTTTTTTTTATGCTTTAGTTTGAGACAGGGTCTCACTAAGTAGCTGAGGTTGTCCGCGAGCTGTGATCCTCCTGTCTCATCCTCTGGAATGCTGGGATTACAAGCATGTGCCACCACTCCCAGCTTCTGTCCTTGCTGTTTAACAGTTATATTTGGGGTTTTTTTTTGGGGGGGGGGGTGATGCTGTAGATTGAACCCAGGGTTATTCCACTTCTGAGCTATACCACTAGACTTTTATTTATTTGTTTATTTATTGGTGGTACTGGGGATAGAACCCAAATGCCCTCTACCTCTGGGCTACACTCCCAGACCTATTTTTATATTTTTTATAAGGTCTCGCTAAGTTGCCGAGGCTGGCCTTGAACCTGCAATCCTCCTTTCTCAGCCTCCCAAGTACTGGTATTACAGGACAACCTCAGACTAAACATAGTTTTAGAAGGTCCCTAAAAACACCAGCCCTTGGTACAGAGGAACCACACACCCAATCTTGCCCTGTCCCATTGTTTGGGTTTGGTGGCCATTCACCCCCATGCAGTCCCTGGCCCTGCCCTGTGGAGCCCCAGGGAGCCAGCAGCTTGGCCTCTGTCCTCTACGGAGGTAACAGCTGGAGCACAGAACTCAGTTTGTGCTATTTGTCAGTTTCTTCCCAGTCCTGCAGAAGGAGGGGCAGCTGGTTTAATGAGGTGCCCTTTGTGAAAGTCATGCTTCTAGAAGTGGGCTGCTTTTTATCCTCCCTAGAATCCAGAAGATTCCCCGGTTACTTGTGGGAGCTTCTGATGGCTACTTGTACATGTACAACCTGGACCCACAGGAAGGCGGCGAGTGCGCCCTGATGCGACAGCACAGGTGAGGCTGCGCCACTTGCCACTGCCGCTCACTTGCTGGTGGGTGGCCATGCTGGCAGGTGCCCTCGAGCCAGCGACATGGGGGCAGACTCCAGGAGCTCCTTTTCCCAGATAAAACTGGCTGTTCCACCCCATCTGCAGGGCTCCACTCAGGGTCAAGGTACAGAGAAGAGAGGTGGCTGGTGCCATGGGCTCCTGTGCTCAGAGAGGAGCAGAACATCCAGGTCCCTCCCTGATGGTGGGGCTTCATGTTTGAAAAGTGAAAATGGCCACCGTGCACATCCTTCAGGGTGCTCTGCTTTCCCCCAGAGCCTGCTGTCTCATTGTGGGACACAGGCTTCCTCCTTGGAAGGGGGGCACTAACACCCTTTAACTGAGAGGGAGTGCAGTTTGATTTTCTGCCACTGGAAAGTTCTAACAGTGATACTGTAATTGGAAGTGGGAAATGATCCTTCTCCCCCTCCCTGTACTGAGGATTGAACCCACAGGTGCTCTACTGAGCTAGATCCCTAACACAACCCCCCTTTTATTGTACTGGGGATTGAACCTAGGGGCATAATGTGTTCAATCTATACCTCAGCCCTTTTTATATTTTGTTTTGAAACAGGATCTTACTAGGTTGCCAAGAGTCTCACTACATTGCTGAGGCTGTTTTCCAACCTGCAATCCTGTTTGAGCCTCCCAAATACTGGGATCATAGGCATGTACCACCATGCCCAGCTGGAATTGATTTATTTAATAGTGAATTTTCCTCATGATCTTGCATTTTAAAAATTTAAGATCGCCTTGCTAGGTGTAACTTTCTTCATCAGGCCTTCTGTGAAAAAGTCCAAGAGGTATTCTCTCTGAGTGGCCATAGCATTTGAACACTTGTGTCCATCTGGCGAGGGCCCGTTGCCCCTTTGCTGCACGTCTGGCTTCTCAGGCCTGGCCGTGCTGTGATGCAGTCATGCCGTCTTGGAAGCATTGTCCTGCTCATGCCCTTTTCTCTAGGCTGGATGGCAGTATGGAGACAACCAGTGAAATCGTAGACTCTGCCTCTCACGACTGCCCCTTAGTGACACAGACGTACGGCGCAGCGGCTGCAAAAGGTGCCTATGTGCCCTCGTCTCCAACAAGACTTGGTAAGGGGCAGGACGCGAGCCTAGAAGGTAATTTACACGGTGCCCCGGGGTGGGAGGTAGGGTCTTGCACATGAGCTTTCCTCAGAGTTGCCCCTTGGCATCCAGAAAGGGAAGCAATGGTCTGGAGCAGAGCAAGCTTTTGTAACCTATAACCTGCTATTTCCAAGGCCTCACGGGACTGAATTTATTTATTTATTTATTTATTTATTTATTTATTTACTTATTTATGTACTGTGGATTGAACACAGGGGCAGTTTACTTCTGAGCCATACACCAAACCCATTTTATTTTTTATCTTGAAACAGGATCTTGTTACAATCTTCTAACCTGCAATCCTCCAGTCTCAGCCTCCCAAGTACTAGGATTTGAGATTATAGGTGTGACACCACCACGCCTGGCTTTTCTTCACTTTTGAAGAGAAAATGTCCAGAAGGGCTGTTGGATGCACATGTGTTATGCTCCACCCTGTCCCCTCAGAAGCACACTGCCAAGTGTTCATTCTGGACCTTTGTCCAGATTCCCATTAAACACCTTTGCATGGCAGCCCTGCAAGGCTGAGGGCAGAGGCAAGGTGGAGAGTGTCAGGGCCGTATCCTGAGCTTGTCTGGCTGGTCAGTCCACACACAGATAGGGGCTGAGGTCACCTGCTCCAGGCCCCTTCGCTCCATGTGAGCCACCCCTCTTAAAATCTTGTGGGAAAGCCAGGTGTGGTGTCACACGCTTATAATCCCAGCACTTGGGAGACTGAGACAAGAGGATTACAGATTCTACTGTGTGAGGCCCTGTTTCAAAATAAGGAACAAAAATAGGGCTGGGGGTGCAGTTTGGAGGTCCGATGCCTCTGGGTTCAACCCCCCAGTACTGCAAAAAATGAAAGTAAAATATTATTTTAAATAATAAAGCCCTGTGTGAGGCCCTGGGGCTTTGCTCACCACATGCAGAGCTGCACTTGCTCCCTACAGCTCCTCCATGGAAGGCCCCCGCTAGGTACCTCAGTGTTGTGGCCGGCCGCACATAGCCAGCCTGAGCATCGATTTCACTCTCCCTGCTCAGTGGAGAAAATCACAACCCGTCCATGCAGACATTGATGAATTTTGGAAAATAAGTGACTTCATCTTGAGCTGCCCAAGGCTGCAGGGACCTC
Organism: Muscardinus avellanarius; assembly: GCF_963383645.1. Taxonomy (NCBI): domain Eukaryota; kingdom Metazoa; phylum Chordata; class Mammalia; order Rodentia; family Gliridae; genus Muscardinus; species Muscardinus avellanarius. The sequence goes on along the minus strand of NC_137796.1, from coordinate 74,873,701 downwards.
ATTAGTCAGAAAAGCAATTTGAATTCAGAAGGTCTCATGTGGGCTGCAGTTCATAACCAGGCACTCGAGTGTCCAAAGCACGGGCTTCAATTGATGTTGCTGGGATCTGTAGACTGTCCCCAGCCCTCTGAGGATGGCTTGCTTGTCTCTCTGCAGCCTACACAGACGACCTGGGGGCCGTGGGTGGCACTTGCCTAGAGGATGAAGCTAGCGCCCTGCGCCTGGATGAAGACAGCGAGCATCCTCCCATGATTCTACGGACTGACTGAGCTTGACCTGTGAACTCTGACCCTAAGAACAGAGACACTGGCTGACAGAGGACTTTGTGCATTGCTGCTATGAACTTGGACCTGAACTGGGGAGAAGATGGCAGAAACTTTTTAAAAAAAGATTGTAGTGATAGTCTAACTCCATACTGTTGGGAAAATACACCATTTTCACTTCAGTGGCTTTTCATCCTGCTTATGGATCTTAGCTTTCAGTTTTCTTTCTTTTTCTTTTTTTTTTTTTTTTTTTCTTTTGCCAAAATTAACTGTTTGGTGAAGCCCTCAAAATCTCCTTGCTTTGTATGCATGATGTGCCAAGCCAGCATAGGAGATCTAGAAGCCACTTTATAACAAACTGCATTATCTGGTGTCCGGTGTCTGTACGTAGCAGTGGCATGTGAGGAAGACACAGCGGCGTGCACAGTGGCTCTGGGTGTCAAGGCCGGTTCTGCGGGGACAGGTGCCAGGCTGCCCACCTGGACCTGCTGGGGCTGGCACGTGTCTGCCTCAGACGGGAGTCCTCTTGCCCTACAGCCCACCTGCACCACTTTCCCTCAATTTTATTTTGTTAATTAAATTCTTTCCAAATCGGATTAATCTGGGATTTTCTCCAGGGTAGACTTTTGTTTCTGATCTCGTGTCTCTATGTGGATACTGGAAGAGAGAGGTTCTTTCTGATATTAAAGCCTTCCTTTCTGACAGCAAGTGAGTTTGAAAGCGCGCCTGGACTCCCTGGAGCCAAGAAAAGTGATTGCGCACGTGTCATTAAATGATCTCTCCTCCCCCTCGATTCCTGTCCAAGAACTGCGACTTTTTTGTTGTTTTTTAGGAGAATTTGTAGTTAATCCTATGCCCAAGAAAGCACAAAAGTAAAATGCAACGGTGTTGGGTTGTCTTCTCACTTGGAGCCCTGCTCTCTGCCCGGGGCTCTCTGCCCCTCCAAAGTCGTGTGATAGTCACAGGCACAAGGGAGACAGTCAGTGGCCATGGGCGCGCCTTTGCCGGGGTGATATGTGCCTTTCTATTTCAGTCTTAGAACAGCTGTGCAGCAAAGTGATGAGATTGTGGTCGAACGTTACAGTATTTGCCTCGCTCCCTTTTCATTTTTACAGAATTAAGACAACCTCAGATACCTCAAACTCTGCATTCCAAACGTAGACCTAGCACAGGTCAAGTTTTGAGGGTATTTAAATGGAGCTAACAGCTCAAGAAATGGCCTCAGGGCCTTTGAAGTGGGGAAACTTAAGAATAGAAGAGGCCAGAGGGCTCTCTTTGCCCAGGCTGAGCACATTTCAGCTTTTTGTATAGAAAGGACCAGAGGTCTTGAGGTGACAGTCGTAATGGTACCAGGCGGATAGCTTTGGCAGGGCCTTCAGCTGACTGGATCTATTAAAGTTGAAGGCCCCTGATGTTGCCAGGGCTCTGAGACAAAATCCTAAATGCAGGGGCCCAAAGTCTGTTCTGGATGTGACAGAACTCTCTAGAGGAGCTGTCTGGGCAGACCGTTTTCATAAGAGCCGAGAGGTGGGCATGTGCTGGACCTTTCTTTGAAATCTCTTGCCTGTCTATCCAGAACCCTTGGAGAAATGTGTCTCTCAGTCAGGCAGTCTCTACGGCGAGCCTGAGGAGACTGCTATGGGGCCAGAAGGTGAGGGGCCTTACCAGGATGGTCTTTCCCTGCACCAGGGTCTCGAGGTCTCTACAGAACAAGGCACTGGGCCCATCTCAGGCACACTGGCCAGAGTGCTCATGGGAAGACATTGTCAAGGTGCACAGGGTTGATCTGGAACCCTGAGCCAGGCCTTCCTAGCAACTAAAAGAAACTGTATTTCAAGTTCTGCATTAGAACCTTGTTAACTCCGTGCCTGCTCGTTAACTCGTGTGCCTGTGGGAATTTGGTGGCTCCAGTCTGCCTTGCTGGGTTTCTTTCATCTTACTTTGGGATTGGTAGTCCTAGAAGAGGTTGGGAATTTGCTTCCTTCCCACCTCGGTTTCCTTCACTTTAAGACAAGGTGGTGAGGAAAGGCTTCTGCTATCCTGGGACCTTCAACACCCGCCCTTCTATGGGCAGCCCCCAGGACTGGCAAATGCTTTCCCTCCAACCACAAACGCCCTTTCCCTGCCCGCTGGGATGTTGCCTGTGCACCAGACAGGAAGGACTAAGGGTTCTCATGTGAGAAAACCAAAAAGGACTCATCTTGCTGACCCTTTTCCCATTTGCCTGTTGCGTTGCCCTCTTCCTCTGTGCCTGTAATGTTGGGGCCCCCCATCACTGGCCAGCCTCCGGCATGGGCAAGAAGGCTGGGGAAGGAGGACGCGGGAGCAATGAGGCGGTTGTTATCACAACTCTGACCTCTGCCAGGGCCAGGAGAGGGGCTTTGACTCAGCAGAACGAGCATGCTCATCTGCTGAACTCCATTCCACACACCAATGTTAATTTTTTTGTTATATTTTTTCAAACTTCAAAAAAGACAGGGATAGGGGGCTGGAAACAAAACTCAGAAACGTAATGGATTTGCATGAATTGGGACCAAACCTTTTGTATTTTTTCAAATGATGGAATCAAGAGTTGGATTGAACACAGAGTCAGAACTGAACTCATCCCTTGATCCCACCACCTCATAAGCGGTGTGAGCCACGTGTCAGGTCGCAGGGGCCTTGGGTTCCAGACTGCAGTGGGAGTAACCCCTACCTCACAGGGTTGTTGTGAGGTATAATGTGACCGTGTCCTGCAAGTGCCCAGCACACAGTGCCTGGCCGACGCTGGCGCCCAATAAACGCTAAAACTAAGCATCTTGTGGAATGAAACCCATGTTTTTTGTTCAACTCCGCCTCAACGCACAGCTGGGTGGGAAAGAGGCCGAGTAAGGGTGTTCGTGTTGGAGGCTACGTTCAGGCATCTTTGATCCTTGCCTTCCCTGCTCCTGAGTACTGAGAATACCAAGCAGCCTGGGAGGAGGTGTCTTACAAAATGCCACTAGGCCTTGCCAACGAGGCTCTGCCTGCTGGGCTGGGCTGGCCATGGTCACCTGTGCAGCCACTTACCACGGACGGGGTCTGAGACCACAGGGGGACTCACTGCCATCTTCTGGCTTCCACTAGAACAGTCTGGCCCATCCCTCTTGGAGACTCAGGGTTCTAACTGCCAGGCCCTGCTGGGGAATGGGCTTAGCAACCTAATCGCAGACCATCTCAGGTCTCACAGCTCAGCAGAGGAACGTGGGACCCTCAGGAATGGGAAATGTGTTCCTTGCTCATTGCCATTGATATGGTTTCCATGAGGAAGTTGGCATAAAGGTGCACCTTTGGATCCTGGCACAATGGTGCACACCTGTAATCCCAGTACTTAGAGGACTGCGACTGGAGGGCTTGGGTTAAAGGCTAGCCTCAGCAACTTTGCAAGGTGTTCAGGAACTTAGTAAGACTCTTTCAAAATAACTATAATATAGCCAGGCGTGGTGGCGCACACTTGTAATCCCAGCCCTTGGCAGGCTGAGACAGGAGTATCGCACGGGTTCGAAGCCAGGTTCAGCTACTTAGGCTCTCAGCAACTTAGCACAACCCTGTTCCCAAATAAAATATAAAATAGGTCTGAGAGTATAGCCTGGAGGTAGAAAGCCCCTGGGTTCCAGTACCACAAATAATAATAATAACAACAACAATAACAACAACAATTATAATAGGGCTGGAGTGTACCTCAGAGGCAGATAGAATGCCCCTGGATCCAATCCCTACTGCCACAAAAGAAAACGCATTTTTGTCTGTGCTAACTCTTGATCCTGCCTTTAACCTGCAGGAATTACCTAATTAATTACTTGTTTCAAATGTGTTTAGGAGGAATACAGGTTTGAGGCCAACCTCTACAACCTAGCAAGACCCTGTTTTGTTTTCAGCACAGGGGCATTCTATCACCAACCTACACCCCCAGCCCTATTGTTTTTATTTTGAAGCACGGTATGGCTGAGTTGAGAAGTCTTCCTAGCAGAAGCTGCCCTCAAACCTGCAATCCTCCTGTCTCAGCCTTCCAGATACTGGGATTATAGGGATTCTAGGTGTGTGCTGCCACTCCTGGCTGAGATCTTGTTTCAGAATGAAAAATAGGGCTGGAGTGTAGCTCAGAGATAGATTGCTTCTGGGTTCAGTCCCTAGTAAAACACACACACACACACACACAGTATGCTGACACTGGCCAAGGCTGAAAGTTCAGTTGTGTCATTCTGTAAATATGTTCCGTCCTCACACACAAGCTGGACAGTCAGTTAGGTGGAGGATTTGCTGCTCTGCTCTGCTCTGCTCTGCAGGTCAGAAGTTCAGGAAAACCCTGCATTTGAGCCACTGGCATCTATCTGGGAAGAGTACATGTAGAATTCTCTTGTTTTGTACATGGCTTTCTCATTAAAAATATATAATGAGCCCAGCATGGTGGCACGTGCATGTAATCCCAGGACTTGGAAGACTGAGACGGGAAGATCACGGGTTTCTGGCCAGCCTTAGCTACTTAGGCCCTCTGCAACTTAGACCCTGTTTCAAAATAATAAGATAGGGCCAGGGGTGTAGCTCGGAGGTAGAATGCACCTGGGTTCAATCCCCAGTAACACACACGTATGTATATGTGTATATATACACACATACATATCATTATGCACATATGTGTGTATAGATATATGAAATGAGCCTGGTATGGTGGTACATACCTGTAATCCCAGTACTTGGGAGGCTGAACCAAGAATTACAGGTTCAAGGCTAGCCTCAGCAACTTATTAAGACCCTGTTTCAAAATAAAAGGGTAAAAGGAACTGGGGCTATAGCTCAGAGGTAAATATTTCTGAGGTCAATCGCCAGTACAAAAATATAGACAGATAAATATTTGCCAAACAGGTTTTTCTGATGTACATCTTAGTCTTGACCCTGTCATAATCCTTCGTCTGTGTTGTACCTTTTTGTTCCGTGTATTTTGTGAAGCACAAAATAACTGAATTTTGAAGTGACCAGCTTTTATCCTTCTCTGGTATTTGATTCAAAAAGTCTGATTTGAAAAAAAAAATTTTTTAATCTTTTTAAAAGCTCCGAATTTGAAGAAACTTGGGGGGGGGGGTTGTTTTTGTTTTTGTGTGCGTGTGTGGTACTGGGGATGAAGCCCAGGGGTTTTCTACCTCCAAGATACACCCCCAGCCCTATTTTTTATTCTTTATTTTGAAATGGTCTCACTGAGTTGCAAAGGGCCTCACTAAGTAGCTGAGGCTGTCCACGATCCTCCTGTCTCGGCCTCCCAGATGCTGGGATTACAAGCGTGAGCCTCTACGCCCGGCAAAGGAAGGAACTGTTTTTGATTCCTTGCCCCTGTGCTTTTCATTCAGCACCGAGTTGTAGTTTATATTACAACTCCTATATTTTATGTTTCATTTTTAGGTGAAGCTGCTACAGGAGCTTCCAGTATATGGGGAAGGAGAGGGAGAGAGCAAGTCCCAAGTACAGGTGGATTTGCTTACTGCTTACATTCCATATCGAATCTGACTAAAAGCCCATCTCTATGAGCAATTTTAGTAACTGCTTTAAGAAATTAAAGTCCGTGACCAGGTTTGGTGGTGCTTGCCTGTAATCTCAGTACTTGTTTGAGGCCAGCCTCAACAATTTAGCGAGATCCTTAACAACTTAATGAGACCCTGTTTCAAAATGTAAAAAAAAAAAAAAAAAAATAGAGCTGAGGTTTAGGGTGGGGCTCAAAGGTGAAATGCCCTTAGGTTCAATCCCCAGTACCAAAGAAAAGTTTTTTCACCAACCATTGCCTATGCATAGGCTAAACATTTAGTTTGTACCCTACCATGCTATAATTCTACTACACATATTGTAGGAAGAGATCAGAATCCTGAAACCCAAAATCTAAAGACTTGTATCCAAAACTGATTTATGTCTTTTGTAAAATAGACGACACATTTCTTCCCACCAGTCCTTGCCTGTGAACTCCTGAACTCTTACTCACAGGATGAGGCAGGTGAGTCCTCGGTGGCCCCTGACACTGCCTGGTTCTGCTGGTCAGAATGGTCAGCCTCCTGTACTGGGTGTGGTGTAGGCACACCTGTAATCCCAGTACTAGGGAGGCTGAGACAGGAGGATCACAGGCTTGAGACCAGCCACGGCAACTTAGACCCTATTCAAAGTAAAAAGGGCTGGGGGTGTAGCTTGGAAGTAGCATGCCCCTAAGTTCAGTCCCCACTATCAAAAAGTTAAAAGAATGGTTGGCCTTCCCATGCCGGACAGACAGGCTGGACTTGTTCTGCCCACATTAGCATGTACTAGGTTTGAGTACACTATTTCTTTAAATGCAGTGCAGGCCTGGCGTGTCTTTGAGAAGGACCCCTCTCCGTCCATTGAATTGCGTCATCACAAACGTGCCTCCAGCATGGAGCGTTTGTTCCTCCTACATCAAAGGCCTCATAACATCTGTCTGCCCTACGGAACAGTCTGCGGGAGTTAGGCGGTCGCTGCAGGGTGGCCCCGCCGAGATCCTGAGAACAGCCCTCTGCTGGTTGTTTCCAGGGCCGCCACTCTGAGGAGTCGCCAGGGTAGCATCGCACCTCGGGGACGCACCAGCATCCTGTGAACCGATTTCAGCTGCTGCTGCTTGTTTTTTTCAACTATATGAAATTATTTTTAAGTGGATCGACATAAAACTGCACTTGAGTTCATTTTTCTCAGTAATTTGAAGGCAGGGTGACTTGGAGAGCAGAGCAGGGTGGTTATTTCTGTTTTGTTTCTGTGGTGCTGAGGATTGAATGGAGAAACAGTACCACTGAGCAGCACAACCTGCTTTTGTCTTTTTCTCTTTTTTCTTTTTGGTACTGGGGAAAATAGCTGAAGCTGTCCGTGAACCATGATCCTCCAGTCTTAGCCTCCCGAATGCTGGGATTACAAGTGTGTGCCACCATGCCCAGTTCCCTTTTTACTTTTTAAACAGAATCTTGTTAAGTTGCTGAGGCTGGCCTTGAACCTGTGATCCTTCTGTCTCAGCCTCCCAAGTACTGAGATTACAGGATTGTACCAATGTGCCTTGCCCTTTTAAAATTTTATTTTATTTATTTATTTTTGTGGGTCGGGATGGAACCCAGGGGCATTTGACCTCCAAGCTACACCCCCTGCCCTATTTTTTATTCTTTATTTTGAAACAGGATCTCACTAAGTTGCAGAGGGCCTCACTAAGTAGTAGCTGAGGCTGTCCATGAACCGTGATCCTTCTGGCTCAGCCTCCCAAGTACTGAGATTACAAGCATGTGCCACCACACCCAGCTAAAGCCAATTTTATTTTTTAAACAAATTTTTTATTGAACATAAATGGTATACATTTAAACTAGGTGCCCTCTGCCCCGCACCCCCGTTTTCCCATCCTCCCCCTCCCACCAATGATTGTCCAGGGTAACCATGCCATATTCATAATTTTACACATATTCGAATGTAGACCCTCATTAATCAAGTTCAGCCTTCCTCCTCTCCTATCTTTCCATTCAAACTTTGCTGATATTTCCCCTCCGTTATCTGGAGTCCCACTGGTATCCAATTTTAAAAGAAGCCCAAAAGCTGGGCGTGGTGGCACACGCTTGTAATCCCCGCGCTTGGGAGGCAGAGACAGGAGGATCGCGCAGGTTCGAAGCCAGCCGCACGTGCTGGCTTAGGAGACCCTGTTTCCAAATAAAAATGTAAAAATAGGTCTGGGAGTGTAGCCCGGAGGTAGAAGGGCTTCCAGGAACCCCAGTACCACCAAAAAAAAAAAAAAAGAAGAAGAAGCCCAAGGAGGCTTTCTCTGGCCATGTTGTCACTGGCTGTAGTACCTGCATAACAGTGGTGGCAAGGGTGGCGGGCACCTGCTGCCTTCCAATAAGAGCAACTCTCTCCCACTTATAATAATTTCTGGTGGCCCTACAGAGGTCTGGGAGTTCACTGCCCTCCATGGGCCTTGTCCTTGTTCATCCCGGGGCTGGCGGTGGAAGTGCCAGGGCATGTTGGCCTGGTCACTAGACCTGCCACCAATAGGAGGTGAGTATTTGAGAGGCCATGACCTCTAAAAGGGCAGACTGTGGCTGGGGAAGCCAATTAGACACCAGGCCTCACTGTGCCCTCCTGGGTGACAGTCCAGCCCGGGGGCCTTTCTTTGTGTCCATCTTTCCGGAGAAAGGGCAGGGGCACCGGAAGGAGAGGCATGTAGTCATTAGCTTGCTCTTTTCTTTAATTGGTAGATTGTAATTATACATCATAGTGACGTTCAGGATGGTAGATGCCCACGTGCTCACAGCACCCATGTGACTCCCTCCAGGTCCCACCCGGCTCCCTCCCCTCCCTCCCCAGACATAATACTAAAATTGGATTTGATAACTTCATAATGAATATAGGATCGTTTGAACTGTTTCCATTATCAGATCTCCCCTTTCGCCTCCCAGCCCGCCCCGAGTCCCCTCTACTATCCTACTCATCTCCCTTTATTCATATGAAATCCTCTTTGTTGCCCGGGTTCTCTCTACCTTCCACTAAGAGTGAAGACACATGACCCCTGACTTTCTGAGCCTGGCTCATCTCACTTAGCATAATGTTCTTCAGTTCCACCCATTTTCCTGAAAATGACATAATTTTCTTCTTCTTTATGGCTGCATAAAATTCCATTGTGAGCCGGGCGTGGTGGCGCACGCTTGATATCCCCGCGCTTGGGAGGCGGAGACAGGAGGATCATGCTGGTTCGAAGCCAGCCGCGCTGGCTTAAGAGACCCTGTTTCCAAAAAATATATATATGTGTGTGTGTGTAAAATAGGTCTGGGAGTGTAGCCCGGAGGTAGAAGGGCTTCCAGGAACCCCAGTACCACCAAAATAATTAATTAATTAATTAAAAAAATAAAATTCCATTGTGTATGTATCCCATAACTTCATCATCCATTTTTCTGTTGACTCATTTTGTTTTGGTGTGAGAGAGAGAGAGAGATGCTGGAGATTGAATCCGGGAGCATTCTACCTCCAAGCTGTACCCCAGCCCTATTATTTTTTATTTGGAAATGGTCTCACTGAGTTGATGCGTGAGCCTCAGTGAGTTGGGCTGGCTTCAAACTTGTGCTCCTCCTGTCTCAGTCTCCCAAGTACTGGGATTGCAGTACTTGAGAGGCTGCTGCCATACCCAGTTAGTTCATGGCTCAATCTTTATTTTATTTTTGTGGTACTGGAGATGGAACCCAGGAACATTCTGCCACTGACCTACACTCCCATCCCTGTTTTTATGTTTTACTTGGAAACAGGGTCTCACTAAGTGGCGGAGGGCCTCACTAAGCTGAGGCTGGCCGAGAGCCTGCATTCTCCTATCTCAGCCTCCCAAGTACTGAGATTATAAGTGCGCACCATCACGCCTGGCACAGCTCACTTGTAAGACCATTCCTTCCCATCCTAACGTTTGTAAAAAATAATACTTCATCTCACTGCACACACGTCTCGCTGCACCTGCGCACTAGAGGCAGCCACTGGGCCCTGTCAGGTCTAGCACTGAGGCACCTTGGAATGAAGGAAACGCCGCAGAAGTTTTCTGAAAACATTTGCTCACAGAGTGGGAGTCGTGCTTGGGAAAACCAAGTCTGCACTCGGGCCCCTGCAGAGCGGTCTAGGCACCCACCGCAGGCGGGCAGGGAGGGCTGTGAAGGCGCAGAGGGGACCCCTGCTGCTTCCTTACTGGGTTCTGCCCCTGCCTCCCTCTGACCTGCAGAGATGCCCCAGAGCTGCAGGCGCCACACTGCCACCACCAGCCCCAGACACCATCCTCCCTCCCTGGCCGCCTGTGGCACCTTGTCCAGGGTGAGGCTTGGCCTGCTGTGGGGATGTGCAGCTTTCTGGGTGTTGACTGATGACTGCTGGGGGCCATGTTCTCCACACCAGTCCTTCCCTCAGCTGCTTCTCACCCGCCCACCGTTTGTTGATGTCCTCAGATGCACTCCAGGACAGGCAGTTCCACCCTGGAAGCCCTGGGATGCTAAATCTCGCTGTGGCAAGTTATGTTTCTTGTTTGCTTTGAGTGAGCACAGCAGGCGAGGCCAGGGTGACGGCTGCCAAGTTGCCTATTCAGGAGAAAAATCACAATTTGCAGGGTGTGATGGCACACACACGCCTGTAATACCAGTATGTGAGAGGCTGAGACAGGAGGACTGCAGGTTTGAGGCCAGCCTCAGCAGTTTATCAAGACCCTCAGCAACTTAGCAAGATCCTGTTAAAAAAAAAAAAAGTCATGAGGATGTAACTCAGAACACCCCCGACTGAATCCCCAGTACTGAAAAGAAAAGAAAAATCACAATTTGTTCCAACAGCTGGGTGTGGTGGCGCACGCTTGTAATCCCTGAGCTTGGGAGGCAGAGACAGGAGGATTGTGCAGGTTTGAAGCCAGCCTCGCTGGCTTAAGAGATTCTGTTTCCAAATAAAAATATAAAATAGGTCTGGGAGTGTAGCCCAGAGGTAGAAGGGCTTCCAGGAACCCCAGTACCACAAAAAAAAAAAAAAAAAAAAAACAATTTGTTCCAACAAGCACCTACAAATTAAGGTTCAGAGCACCTTTTCTGTAGTTTTCCATTTTCTTCCCCTTGTGCCTATGGACTAAGTTCAAGAGATCAGCCTCCTGTTTCCCAGCTCCATGAGCTTGGCAGAGCTTTTGGGGCACTGGAGATCCAACCTGTGAGAGGGGCGTGGCCAGTGAGGCTTCCAAATCCCCGTGAGCTGCCGGGGCCCCAGGTGTAAGTGATAATCAGATTCTACAGCAGAAAGCTAGAGATCTGGAGGTGACCCATCCCGTGGGCTTCCTGGTCCCAGGTGGCTGTTGGGAAGGCGCTGGCCCTGGGAGCGGGGAAGACGCACCGTCCCCAGCGCAGGAGGCTCTGCACCGTGCTGGCCCACGCGGCCTTTGTCGCCAGCCGGCCCAGGCCACCGAGCTGCTGGCTGGCCGCCTGCCTCTCCTGGGGCACAGCCACCACCCCACTGCAGGAAGGCCATCGAGCATGGGCTGGAGCGGCCAATGTTGGCCTCCAGAACAAGGGCAGCGGCTGGGTACCCGACACACCTGGGAGCCAGTGACACCTGCCTGTTTGTTCATTTGTTTGTGTATTTATGTATTTAGTTGTTCTGGGGATGGAACCCAGGGGCTCTCTACCATTGAGCTACACACTCAACCCTTTTTATTTTTTATTTTGAAACAGGGCCTCCTTGCTAAGTTGCCCAGGCTGGCTGCGATCCTCCTGTCTCAGCCTCCCGAGTAGCTGGGATGACAGGCATGTACCACCACTTGCTTCCATTTACTGAAGGCCTACTGCGTGTACAACACTGTGCACATGCTGGGTGCCTTTTCTCATTCCAGCCCTACTGGGGGTGTAGATTTTTTTATTTTGAAACAGGGTCTCCCTGAGTTGCCCAGGCTGCCCTCAAACCTGCTATCCCAGGAAGCTTTGTTTATGGTCCACAGACCCTTGATGGAATTCCGAGCCAGCGAGGGATCCAAGGCTTCTGTCAGGTGTTGTAGACTCGGTCATAGTGGCCCAGAGGACATAATTAGAACACAATACCCATAAGCCGGGCATGGTGGTGCATTACTATTGTAATCCCAGCATTTGGGAGGCTGAGACCGCAGGACTGTGGTTTGGGGACAGCCTCAGCTTCCTTTTTTTTTTTTTTTTTTTGGTAGTACTGGGATTCCTGGAAACCCTTCTACCTCTGGGCTACACTCCCAGACCTATCTTATGTTTTTTTATTTAGAAACAGGATTTCTTAAGCCAGCAAGACTGGCTCCGAACCAGCGCAATCCTCCTGTCTCCACCTCCCAAGCACGGGGATTACAAGCGTGCGCCACCACGCCTGGCTCAGCCTCAGCTTCTTAACGAGGCCGTCCTTCAACCTGTATGTTATGAGCTTGCCGTCGGACCTTCTGCACACCGCCTCATCCAGTGTGGGTGCTTGCTCTCTGGCTCTCTCTCTCTCTCTCTCACTTTGTACAGGGGATTGAACCCAGGGCCATTCTACCTCTGATCTACCCTGATTCATCCCAAGCCCTGTATTATTTTTATTTCATTCATTCATTTCCATTCATTCATTCATTCATTGTGGTACTGAGAAATGAACCCAGGGGCATCCTAACTCCAAGCTACATCCCCAGCAAGATTTTCTCATATCAAAACAGGGCCTCGCTAAATTGCGGAGGCTGGCTTCAAACTGTGATCCTCTCATGTACTGGGATTATAGGTATAAACCAACATTCCCACATTTATTTATTTATTTATTTATTTATTTATTTATTTATTTATTTATCTGGGTCTGGATGGAACCCAGGGGCATTCTATCTCTGAGCTACACCCCCAGCCTTATTTTTTGTTCTTGTGTGTGTGTGTGTGTGTGTGTGTGTGTGTGTGTGTGTTACTGGGGTTCCTGGAAACCCTTCTACCTACAGGCTCCACTCCCAGACCAATTTTCATACTTTTTTATTTGGAAACAGGGTCTCTTAAAGCCAGCGCGCGTGGCTGGCTTCGAACCTGCACTATCCTCCTGTCTCCACCTCCCAAGTGCGGGGATTACAAGCATGTGCCACCACGCCCAGCCTATTCTTTATTTTGAAACAGGGTCTCACTAAGTTGCAGAGGGCCTCACTAAGTAGCTGAGGCTGTCTGTAAATCGCCATCCTCCCGTCTCAGCCTCCCGAATGCTGGGATTACAAGCATGCGCCACCACGCCCGGCTTTCCCACCTTTATTTTTTATTTTGAAACAGGGCCTCACTAAATTGCCATGACCCTCCTGTCTCAGCCTCTCAAGTACTAGGATTGTATTGGCATGCAGCACTGCTCCTGGCTATTTTTTATTTTGAAACAGGCTTTCACTAAGTTGCTGAGGCTGGCCTGGAATTTGCGAGCCTCCTGTCTCAGCTCCCAAGTAGTAGGATTACAAGAATGCATCACCACCACCATCACCATTCCTTGCTCAGTGCTTCCAACAACAACTCCTCCTCCTCCTCCTCCTCCTCCTCCTCCTCCTCCTCCTCCTCCTCCTCCTTCTTGTGGTACTGAGTATTAAACCCAGGGGCAGCTGGGCGTGGTGGCGCACGCTTGTAATCCCCGCGCTTGGGAGGCTGAGACAGGAGGATCGCATGGGTTCGAAGCCAGCCTCAGCCACTTAGTGAGGCTCTCAGCAACTTAATGAGACCCTGTTTCCAAATAAAATATAAAAAAGATCTGAGAGTGTAGCCTGGAGGTAGAAAGCCTCTGGGTTCCATCCCCAGTACCACCAAAATAAATAAATAAATAAATAAACAAACAAACCCAGGGGCATTCTACCTTTGAGCTATACCCCGAGCCCTATTTTATTTTCTATTTTGAAACAGGGTCTCACTAAGTTGTGGGGGTCCTCACAAGTTGCTGAGGCTGGCTGTGAGCCTGTGATCCTCCTGTCTCAGCCTCCCAAGTACCAAGGTAGGTAGGTGGATATGTGGATAGACAGATGATAGGTAAATTCATGATTTACAGGTGCTAGACGGGCAGATGGTTGGCTGGGTGGATGGTGGATGGGTAAGTACAGAGATGGTGAGTGGGGTTGCATGTAGCGGTTCACATTATAATCCCAGTACTTAAGAGGCTGAGATAGGAAGATCTTAGGTTTGAGGCCAACCTCAGCAGCTTAGTAAGACCCTGTTTAAAATTTTAAAAAATTAAAGAACCGGGCATGGTGGCGCACACTTGTAATCCCAGCATTTGGGAGGCTGAGACAGGAGGATCACGGTTCTCAGACAGCCTCGGCTACTTAGAGAGGCTCTTTGCAACTCAGTGAGACCCTGTTTTAAAATAAAGAATAAAAAATAGGCTGGGGTATAAAAAAGAGGCTGGGGGTATAGCTCGGAGGTAGAATGCCCCTGGGTTCCAGCCCCAGGACCTAAATAAATAAATAAATAAATAAAATTAAAAATTAAAAAGGGCTGAGGGTGTAGCTTGCAGGTAAACGCCTCTGGGCTCTGCCCCTAATACTAATACTACAAAGGTGAGGGTGGATAGATGACTGATAGATATATAGATAGATGGGTGGGTAGGTGGCTGGATGGATGGAGACATAGAAAGTAAGTGGGTGGGTGGGTGGATGATAGGTGGGTGGAAGGATGGATAGGTAAGTAATAAATAGATGACGTATGGGTGGGTAGATGGATAGACACAGAAGATGCACAGATAGAGGATGGATGGATGGATGGATGGATGGAGCTGAGTCATCAGAGACTCCCTTGGACCCTCTTTCTCCATCTCATTTCCATTTCCTCTTCTATCAGCAACTCCAACCTGCTGTCCTCCCATCACCACCAGAAGAGCGTGTGGTCAGGAAGGAAATGCCATTTTGAGGATTTGACCCTTTCTGGACATTGAGCAGTAAACAGTTTAAAAGATTCAAGTGCTGTTTTCCAAACTGGTCTGCAGAGGATTCCACAAGCTCTTTGTAGAAAATGTCGGGGCTGGCCAAGGCACTAATGGGGTCATCCCTGCTACCACCCAGTGATGTGAGGTCGACAGATGTCGGCTGTCACAACTGGAGGGAGGGGTGGGCTGCTGGCATCCGGGGCAGAAGCCAGGGACGGTTCACCACCCCACCAGGCCCACAACGACCCCACCACAGAGGATGCTCCGGCACCAAGTGTCTGTAGGGTCGAGTCCGAGGGGCCCTGAGAGTCTGGATCTGTGAATCAGCATACTCCCTGATTAATTTTCACCCCTATCAATCCTCCCAGCATGTTCATGGTCATTTGCAAATGCGCACAGAGCACTGAAAAATTCGAGTGGCCTGAGGTGTGGTTCCCCGCGGAGGTCACAGGAGGAGGCTCTGCCTTCTGCCTCAGCTCTCCTGCCCTGGACACGCATCCTCCAGGTTTCCTGAGCTCACGCTCTTCCTGTGTGTGCGCTTCTGGTATATGTTGCTCATGGAAATACCCAGGCGGTGCTGAAGGGCAAAACATAAGGGGCTGTGAGGTGCCTTATGGAGAAAATGTGTTTGTTGGTTGGACTTTGCTCAGGCCCAAGTTATGGTGCTGTTGGCTGTGAGTCAAAGGTGAACAAATCAGTGAAAGATAGAGCCGGGCGTGGTGGCACACTCTTGTGATCCCAGCACTCGGGAGGCTGAGACAGGAGGATCGCACTGGTTTGAAGCCAGCCTCAGCTACTTAGTGAGGTTATCAGTAACTTAGTGAGACCCTGTTTCCAAATAAAATATAATACAGGTCTGGAGTGTCACTTGGATAGAAAGCCTCTGGGTTCCATCACCAGTACCGCAAAAAAAAAAAAAAAAAGAAAGAAAGAAAGAAAGAAAGAAAGAAGATGATAGATAGATAGATGATAGATAATAGATAAATGGCTGAAGGGAGAGGGATTCTACTTCTGAACCCCAGCCTTATTTTATATTATTAGTAGTAGTAGTAGTAAAAATGACAATAATACTGGGATAGAACCCAGGAGCTTTCTACCTCTAAGCTACATTCCCAGCCCTATTTTATTTTTTATTTTTGAAACAGGGTCTCAGTGAGTGGCTGAAGCTGATCTCAAATCTGTGATCCATCTGTCTCGGCTTCCCAAGTACTGGGATTACAGGTGTGCACTACCACACCCACCTTCAACAATGTTTATAAATGAGGCATCTTTAAAGAAGATTTCATAAAACAAGATTATATTTTGATCATGAAAATCTAGGGGTTGGGTTGGTGAGAACCTGACCCTGCCTTTCTCCTAGAGTTCAGTATTGACCACTCCAGCATGAGCGGTGGCTTTCTTCTTTTTTTTGGGGGGAGAAGAGTGGTGCTGGGGATTGAACCTAGGGGTTATCTACCTCTCAGCTACACACCCCCAGTCCTTTTTATGTTTATTTATTCATTCATTTTTTTTGCGGGTCTAGGGATGGAACCCAGGGGGCATTCGACCTCTGAGCTACACCCCCTGCCCTATTTTTTATTCTTTATTTTGAAACAGGGTCTACTAAGTTATGGAGGGCCTCACTAAGTAGCTGAGGCTGTCCGCGAACCGCGACCCTCCGGTCTCAGCCTCCCGAATGCTGGGATTACAAGTGTGCGCCACTACGTCCCATGAGGACTGACATTCTGACAGGAGCTAGAGTGTGGCTAATCTTGAGAACATCTTGCTGAGGAAAGAAGCCGGCCACAAAGGCCCACAGGCCCACGGCTCTTTCTTTCTTTCTTTCTTTCTTTCTTTCTTTCTTTCTTTCTTCCTTTCTTTCTTCCTTCCTTCCTTCCTTCCTTTCTTCCTTCCTTCCTTTCTTTCTTTTTTCTTTTCTTTTTTTTTTTGGTACCAAGGGTTGAACCCATGGGCATTCTCCCTCCAAGCTATACCCCCATTCCTTTTTATTTTTTATTTGGGAACAGGGTCTCACTAGGTTGCTGAGAGACTCAGTAAATTGCTGAGGCTGTCCTCTTTCAGTCTTCCTGTGGTAGCCTCCCAAGTACTGGGATTCCAGGCACGTGCCACCACACCCGGTAATCACAGATTCTTGTTCACTGAGATTAAAGGTCCAGGATGTGTAAAATCCATTGAGGCGGAAAGCAGATCTGTGCTTTCCTGAGTGGGAGATGAGGCTATTGAGGTTTCTTTTTGGGGTGATGAAAATGTTCTAGAATCAACTGTGATGATGGATGTAGATACATGCCAACTCACTAACACCCTTTCTTTCTTCTTTTTTAATTTTTTTTCATATTGCATATTGAACCCAGGGGCATTCTACCTGTAAAATACACCCCCAGTCCTATTTATTTGCTTGTTATTTTTTATTTTGAAATAGTTGCAGCAATAAAAATATATTTAAAAAAAAAAGAGAGAGAGAGCCCAGCGTGGTGGCGCATGCTTGTAATCCCTGCACTTGGGAGATGGAGACAGGAGGATTGCGCAGGTTCGAAGCCAGCCGCGCTGGCTTAAGAGACCTTGTTTTCAAATAAAAGTATAAAAAAGGTCTGGGAGTGAAGCCCAGAGGTAGAAGGGCTTCCAGGAACCCCAGTACCACCAAAAAGAAAAGAAATAGTCTCTCTAGCCAGGTGTGGTGGTGCATGCTTGTAATCCCAGTATTTGGGGGCTGAGACAGGAGGATTGCAGGTTCCCCCGCCGGCCTCAGCAGCTTAGTGAGGCCTTCCACAATTTAGTGAGACTCTGTTTCTAAATAAAATATTAAAAAATAGGCCTGGGGGCTGGGTGTGGTGGCGCATGCCTGTTATCCCAGCATTTGGGAGGCTGAGACAGGAGCTGAAGTTGTCCACAAATAACATCCTCCTCGGTACTGCAAATAAATAAATATTAATAGTCTGGGGGTGTAGCCCGAAGGTAGAAGGCCCCTGAGTTCCATCCCCAATACCACCAAAAAAAAGGAAAGAAAAAGAAAGGAAGGAAGGAAAGAAAGAAAGAAAGAAAGAAAGTCGGTCAGTCATGGGATCTCACAGCTGGGTATGGTGGAGCACACTTGTGATCCCAGCATTAGGAAGGTGGAGACTGGAGGATCTCAGGTCACTGACAGCCTCAGCTACTTAGCAATGCCCTTCACAGCTCAGTAACACCCTGTTTCAGAAAATAGAAAGACTAAAAAATAGGGCTGTGGTTGTAGCTCAGAGGTAGAATGCCCCTGGGTTTCATTCTCCAGTACTGCAAAAAGGAAGAAAGAAAGAAGGAAAGAAAGGAAGGAAGGAAGGAAAGAAGGAAGGAGGGAGGGAGGGAGGGAGGGAGGGAAGAGGGTCTCTCTCTAGGTTGCTAAGTCTCAGTAAGTTGCTAAAGCTAGCCTTGACTTTGCAATTTTTCTGTCTTAGCCTCCCAAGTACTAGGATTACAGACATGAACCACACCCAGCTAGGATTGTACCTCTTCAATGGATGAATTTCTTAGATAAGAAATATTTCAAAGAACCTAGAGGAGGAGGAGAAGGAGGAGGAGGACTTGTAATACTGGATAATGAACCCAGGGTTTTCTACCACTGAGCTATACCCCTAGCCCTTTGATTTTTTTAAAAACAAAGTTTCTATGTTGCTGAAGCTCTCATTAAATTTCTGTCCTCGAACCTGCAACCCTCCTATCTCAGCATCCCAAGTACTTCAGTGAAGCTGATATTTTGTTGTTATTGTTGTTGGTTTTGGTATTGGGGATCAAACCCAGGGGCATTCTACCTCTGAGCTACACCACAGCCCTATTTTGTTTTTTATTTTGAAACAGAGTCTTGCTAAACTGCTGCGGCTGGCCTTGGATCTTCAATCCTCCTGTCTCAGTCTCCAAAGTACTGGGATTACAGGCATGGGCCACCTCACATAGTTCAATGAAGTCATTTTATTTTTATTTTTATTATTATTATTATTATTATTATTATTATTATTACTATTACTATTATTGTTGTTGTTGTTTTTGCAGGTGTGGAACCCAGGGGCATTTGACCTCCGACCTATAGCCCCTGCCCTATTTTTTATTCTTTAATTTGAAAAAGGGTCTCACTAAGTCACGTCAGAGGAAGGATGAGGAGGAAGAGGGGGAGAGGGAGGAGGAGGAGGAGGGGGAGGGGGGGGAGGAGGAGGAGTCATCCTTGCTTGGGTCCTGTCACCCTGCTCCTGGCAGCCTGAAGCCCTTGAGCAAAGCCTGTTGAGGCCTGGCTCCTACCCTGCTGTGACTGTGTGTGTGTGTGTGTGTGTGTGTGTGTGTGTGTGTGTTACTAAGGGTGGAACCCAGGGGCTTTTCTTTCTCTGGGTTATACTCCCAGATCTATGTTTTTTTAATAATTTATTTGGAAACAAAGTCTCACTAAGCTGCTGAGAGCCTCACTAAGTAGCCGAGGCTGGCTTCGAACCTGTGCGATCCTCCTGTCTCAGCCTCCCAAGCGCGGGGATTACAAGCGTGCGCCACCACGCCCGGCTTTGCCTTGCTGTGACTGTGACAGTGACCACTGCAGGCCTGGCGGGCGTGCAGTGACTGCCATAGTGACAGATGCTCCTAGGAGGCAGCCCCTCCCCCCATGCAGCAGACCCCACACACACAAGCGACAGCATCAGACAATTCCCACTCCCTAAGGTCATGGGCAGGATTGATAAAAACAGTCCTCCCTCATTTGTCACCTGCTTAAGCACCACCTAGCAGGGCCCTCCTGGGAGCCCGCTGGCTGCAGTCGCCGGCTCCTAAGCGCTGCTTGCTACGGTTGGTTGAACCCAGACCTGGTCCTTGAATGGCAAGAAAAAACAAACTCAGCCTGAGCCCCATCTCCTCGCTGCGCATGCTGGGTCCCTTGCTTCCACAGGTGACTTGAACCCAGTTGGGGTGGTCCGGCTGGCCTCCCTCCCCTCCCCTGCCCAGCCCCACCTTGGGCCAGAGCACTCGGCCTTGCTGTGGGGAGCACTAGTGGCCCAGGATGAGGCTGTGCATACAGAGAGTGCTGGGCCCTTGGAGAATTTCGCAGCAGAGGGAAGCAGCTCTCGCTCAGAGGTTAGCTGCTTGGTTTGGGTACTACAGACTGAGCTCAAGAGGCAGTCTACCTCCGAGCTACATCTCTAGCCCGGTTTTATTTTTATTTCAAAACAGGGTCTTGTTAAGTTACCAAGGCTGGCCTCAAACCTGCCATCTTCATGTCTCAGCCTCCAAGGTCCTAGGATTACAGGTGTGTGCCACCACAGCCGTCGGATCTGGGGGTTTGGTAGCACCAAGGAATGCAGGTCTTGGGTCCACCCTGAACTTTCCTCTCCCACAGCTCTGGAGGCTGAAAGTGCAGACCCAAGATGTCGGCAGGGCTCTGCTCACTCAGGAGCCGGGCTGGGGCATCTGGCCTGCTCCTCACTCTTCCCAGTCTGGGAGCTCCAGGTGGTCCTCCTTGGCTTGTAGCCAGGTCACTCTGGTCTCTGCCTCTGTCACACTGCCCTCCTCCCTGTGGCTCTGTGTCCTCTTTCCTTATGAGGACCCCGGTCATCAGAATAAGGGCCTATCAGCTGGGCGTGGTGGCGCACACTTGTAATCCCAGCGCTTGGGAGGCTGAGACAGGAGGATCGCACAGGTTGGAAGCCAGCCTCAGCTACTGAGTGAGGCTCTCAGCAACTTAGTGAGACCCTGTTTCCAAATAAAGTATAAAATAAGTCTGGGAGTATAGCCTGGAGGTAGAAAGCCTCTGGGTTCCACCCCCAGTACCACAAAAAAAGAAAAAGAATAAGGGCCTATTCCCATCAAATAGGATCTCCTCTCCAGATGCCAAGGGCCACCCGCGGGGACCCAGGCCCAGATCACTGTGACTCTGAACCCAGAACTCATATCCAGTCCAGTATAGTTTGGGGTTTCTTTATTTAAATACAGTGTACATGGACTACATTATGATGACAGACTATAATTCACCAATAAAAGCATAAAATTAAATACACTGTGTGAGTAGACAATTGAGGTGGCTGGCTAGTGGGACAGCTTAGTGGAGAGCGCTTGCCTGGCGTGTGTGAGGCTCTGGGTTCCATTCCCTGCACTGTAAAAAATAAAAATAAAAAAGCAGGCGTGACAGCACACACCTGTAATCCCAGTTCTTGGGAGGATGAGACAAGAGAATCACATGTTCCAGGCCAGCCTCAGCAATTTAGCAAGGCCCTGCTTCAAAATAAAAAAATAAAAGGGGCTGAAGGAGTAGCTTGGAGGTAGCATGCCCCTGGGCTCCATCCCCAGTACCCCATTCCCCCAGAAAGAAGAAAAGAAGCCCGCAGCCTGGCTGTGGAATCCACTGTCTGGCAGGCGGTGTGGGGGCTTCACATTTGCATAAGCCGGGGGAGAGCTGGCTGCAAAAGAACTATGAGCAAAAGTTCTCAGCAGCGTCCCAAATGCTCTCCAGCTCTTAAAATAAACCCGGGGAGAGGAAGGGGCCAGCTAGGGGAGGCGCAGCCGCACTGGGGCTTGGCGTGGGGCCCTCGGTCCTCTCCAGTGGCTGCGCACATTTAAGCTGGCCCTTGGTGCGCACAGCGAACACCTTTCCAAAGCAACAGGCCCAGCCTTAGAGCCCCGGCCGTGGAGCGGGGAAGGTAGGCTTCATGACTTCTGCTCTCAACGCGGATGACCAGGACCAGAGGCTGTGTGGGATGGCGTGGAAGCATAGGGAGGGCTCTGGCAACAGGAATGAACTCAGTGGGCACAGATGCCCCGGCTGCACAGGCGAATGCATGCACCATTGTTTGGGTATGTGTCCCCCAAAGGCCCATGTGTTGAAGGCACTATTGCCCCCCAGCTTGGTGCAGTTGGGAGGTAGAGGAACCTTTCAGAGGTAGGGGATCGCCAGGAAGAACTCAGGCCACCAAGGACATGGCCTAGAAAGAGACTGTGGGACCCCAGCCCATCCTCTTTCCTCAGCATCCCAGCCACGAAGGGAACAGTTCTGCCACTTGCTGCTGCCACCACGTACTGCCTCAATGGGGTCAACTGACTGTAGACCGAACCCCAAAAATCTAAGCCAAAATAAACCTCTCTCTCCTCTCTCTCTCTCTCTTATTCTGAAACTGAATCTCACTGATTTACAGAGGGCCTCACTAAGTAGCTGAAGATGTCCACGAACCGTGATCCTCAGATCTCAGCCTCCCAAATGCTGGGATTACAAGCGTACAAGCGTGTGCTACCATGCCTAGCTTCCTTTTCTCTTTATAAACTGATTATCTCAGGTGTTTGTTACAGTAATGGGAGGCAGCTGGCTAACAAAGTGTGGCTGAGCTCAGAAGAAAGAAGGCCTGCTCAAGCATGAGAGAGCAGAGGCAGGGCAGGAAGGTGGGGCCCACTCATGGCGCCATGGCCTGGGGTGCGAGCCCCTGCTGGGAATGGAATGGTAACCTGCATGCCAGGAGAGACTTGAATCAGAGACATTGATCAAGAACAGAGATGGCTCCAGGCATGGTACTTGGAAGGCTGAGACAGGATTGTGGGGGGCTGTTTGTTTGGGAATGGAGTATTGGGAATGGAGCCCAGGGGCATTCTATCTCTAAGGTACACCCCCAGCTCTATTTTTTATTCTTTATTTGGAAACAAATTCTCACTAAGTTGCAGAGGTCTTCACTAAGTAGCTGAGGCTGGCCACGAACTGTGATCCTCCTGTCTCAGCCTCCCAAATACTGGGATCACAAGCGTGCACCACCACGCCTGGCAGGATTGTCGGTTTGAGGCCAGCTTCAGCAACTTAGCAAGACTCTCATCAACCTAATGAGGCCCTGTTTCAAAAAACAAAATATAGCGCCGAGCATGGTGGCGCACGCTTGTAATCGCAGCATTCGGGAGGCTGAGACAGAAGCAGAAGGATCGCAGTTAGCGGACAGCTTCAGCTACTTAGTGAGGCCCTCTGCAACTCAGTGCGACCCGGTTTCAAAATAAAGAATAAAAAATAGGGCAGGGGGTGTAGCTCAGAGGTCGAATGCCCCTGGGTTCCATCCCGAGACCCGCAAAAAAAAAAAAAAAAAAAAAAAAAAAAAAAAAAAAAAAAAAAAAGCCAGGTGTAGTGGTGCACACTATAATTCCAGCATTTGGGAGGCTGAGGCAGGAAGATTGTGGTTCACAGACAGCCCCAGCTACTACTTATCCTTAGCTACTACTGAGCTTCCCTTTGCAACTCAGTGAGACCCTGTTTCAGAATAAAGAATAAAAAAAATAGGGGTGTAGCTTGGAGGTAGAATGGCCCTGGGTTCCATCTCCAGTACCACAAAAAAAATTTTTTTAATATATAAAATGTTCTGGGGGTGTAACTTGGAGGGAGGATGGCCTTGGGTTCAAATCAAAGGGAAGAAGGAAGGAAGGAAGAAGGGAAGGAAGGAGGAAGGAAGAAAAGGAGGGAACAAAACAGAGATGGCTCAAGACACAAATCACTGCAGAGATGCACAGAGACAAGAGATGAGACAACTCTAGCTCTAGCCCCAGAGAAGATGTGGGACGTTCGCTCTTCCAAGGGAACTTTGGGTTCTTTTTATGGTACTTGGAATTAAACCCAGAGGCACTCTATCTCTGAGTTATACCCCCAACCCTATTTTATATTTACTTTGAAACAGGGTCTCACCAAGTTGCTGAGGCTGGCTGCAAACCTGTGATCCTCTTGTCTCTGCCTCCCAAGTGCTGGGATCACAGGTGTGCACCGCTATGCCCACCTGGAGCCTGGGTTCTTTCTGGGGCTGGGGGGTGGGGATTACATAATAGTTGTGGATTTCCTGGCTGGAGTGATGAAAACACCCTTCCCAGATGGCTGCACCACGTTGTGAAGGTACGTAATACCACAGAGTTGTATACTTCAGAGGTTAAGGGACTTCCAGGAAGATGGCGACCGAGAAAAGCAGCGTTTACGAGTCCTGCTAACACTCAATCTCTATCGCCACAAAATCAGTGCTTTTCATAGCCAGAAAACACTATCAGCAGAGAAATTAAAAATGTAAACACAAGGAATGAGAAAAAAAAGACTAGAAGAACAACCAGAGACCAGAAAAGAAACAAGCCCACACTGTGGAGCCGCACCTGTGCCATCATGCCTCACAGCACCAGGCTCCAGAGAGGAAAGGTAAACAAGGAGCTGAAGTGAGCAGCTGCGGATCATTCGGGTGCAATTCAGCAGTTCTTTCAGCACAAAGAACGTCTAAAACTCCCAGTGGCCAAGCTCATCATGCCTTCTAAGGACTCAGAATGGAGCTCAAAACCAGAAAAGAAATACGCCAGCCTTACGGCCGAGGGCGTGACAGTGGCGCCATATTGCCAGCAGCGGCAGTGAGTTCACCACTCCTGCGACAGCTCCAAATCAGTGCACACAATAACTGTAAGTGAAATTGCAGCCTCTACAGGAGAAATCCCAGCACTGCAGCCCCAGGAACTTGCGCAGCTTTGATAATCTCCCTGGGTCTGAGATTTTGCAGTCCAACCCAGTGAAGGAGTAATGGTGGCAAAGATACCACACCCTAGTCACAGCTCCCTGTAGGAAAATGCCCAGCTCGGCACCCCCACGGTCTTGCGAAGCCTCGACTAACTCCCTGGGTCTGAGACTTTATGATACAACCTAGTAAAGGAGTAGTGGTGGCTGAGATCACCACAAACTCCAGATCCAGAGCACCCTAAGTGAAGTTGTGGTGACCTGGGGAAGAACCCAGAGAAGGCACAAACTTCTGAAATCATGGGAAAGAGGAACAACAATAGAGCAATGAATGCCCACAACCCTGTAATATCAGAACCTGATAACACAGAAATTCAGAGATCTCCAGAAGATCAAATCAGGAATATAACTGTAGAAATAATACAGGACTTTCTAAAAGAATTTAGAGAGAGTCTAAAAGAAATAAAGGATGCAATCATTTGAAGTAAAGGCATCAATTCAAACTATAAATAATTGATTAGACCACATGGAGAATAGAATCTCACTTCTAGAAGACGATCACTCCAAAAATGAATGCATAATCTATAACTTAGAAAAAAAATAAGACAGCAAGAATCTGACATTGAAGAAATATGGGCCCATTTAAAGAGAGCTAACCTAAGAATAATCGGAATAGAGGAGGGAAAAGAAGGTGGAACCAAAGGGATCAATAATATCTTCAAAGAAATAATAGCAGAAAAATTTCCAAATATAGAGCAAGAGGTTGATACACAGGTCCAGGAAACTTATAGAACTCCCTTTAGACAGGATCAGAGAAAAGGTTCCCCATGCCACATAATTGTCAAAATGACCAATGTGGAAGCCAAGCAGAGAATCTTAAAGGCAACAAAAACAAAAGGCCAAGTGACATTCAGAGGCAAACCAATTAGAATCACTCCAGATGTCCCAAACCAAGTCATGAGAGCCAGAAGGGCTTGGAGTAACATATTCCAAACTCTGAAAGAAAACAACTTCCAGCCAAAAATTTCCTACCCAGCAAAACTATCTATCAAATTAGATGGGGAAATAAGAAGCTTCCATGACAAACAGAAACTGAAGGAATTTATGTCTTCAAAACCAGTGCTAGAGAAAATACTCAAAGAGATTAACTACAAAGAAGAAAGAGGTAACACACACCAGAACCAGAGAAACAAGATTTTCCATCCAGCAGACAACTAAGTAAAGAAGAATAAACAGTATCTCAAACAGAAATAAAATCTTAACATGTTAGGAATTAAAAGTTATCTCTCAATAATCACACTGAATGTAAATGGCCTCAATTCCCCAATAAAAAGACATAAAGTGGCAAAATGGATTAAAAACCAGAATCCATCCATCTGCTGCTTACAAGAAACACACTTTACTGCCAGGCGTGGTGGCCCACGTTTGTAATCCCCGCACTTGGGAGGTGGAGACAGGAGGATCGCGCAGGTTCGAAGCCAGCTGCGCTGGCTTAAGAAACCCTGTTTCCAAAAATAAAAAATAGGACTGGGAGTGTAGCCTGGAGGAAGAAGGGCTTCCAGGAACCCCAGTACCACTGGAAAAAAAAAAGAAACACACTTTACAAGTAAAGAGAGTAACAAACTCAAGGTAAAAGGCTGGAGCAAGGTAATTGATGTTAAGTAGACATCCTAACAAATGTGAAGTAGTATTTCACTATAGTTTTTATTTGTATTTCCTTAATGATTAGTTATATTATGACAATGATGAGTGATATTCATGTGTTTATTGGTCATATAAAAATCTTTGGAGATTCATTATCTATTTTAGTCTTTTACCTATTTCTAAATTGTATGTCTGCTTTTATTGTTGCTAATTTTTAGGATTTATATTTGGAATATTAATATACCTTCAGATATAACATTTGGAAATATTTTATCCCATTCTATCAGTAACTTTTAATTCTGTTTACATTGTGTTTGGATGTACAATATTTTTTATTTCTTATGAAGTTTGTTTATTCTTTTGTTGCCTGTGCCTTTGGAATCATATCCAAGAAATCACTGCCAGTTTCAAAAAGTTTTATGATCCTAGTTTTCTTCTAAAAGTTTATAGTCTTAAGATATACATTTAGATCTTTTATCTATTTTAGTTAATATTTATATATGGTGTTAGGTAAGGACCCAAATTTATTCTTTTTCATGTAGTTATTATTTTTAAACAATATTTAGTGAAAAAATTATTATTTCCTTCACCAAATGTTTTTGGAAACCTTGTCAAAAATAACTTGACCATATATGGAAGAAAAAAAAACATATCAAAGTTAATAGGAAACCAAGCATGGGAAGGAGGGGAGGGAAGGGTTAGGGATTGGGTAGGGGCTGATTGGGTGATGTGTGTGTATATATCTCTACAAGTTTTTTATCCCATTAAGATGTATGACTACAATGCACCAATAAAATTTTATTTTTAAAAAAGAGGGTTAAGATGGTAAATTCTATGTTGTGTGTATTTTACTGCAATTAAAAACAAAGCAACATATACTGGAAACAAGGAGGCAGAATTATCATTATTTGCAAATACTATGACTGTCAACCTGGAAAACCCACAGGAAGCTATCAGAACCAATGAAAGCAATAACCACAAATCTATGACCTTCTGCATGTCAGCAACAATTAGTTAGAAAATACAGTGTACAGTGGTTACAGGAAGCCAAAATGATAAAAACAAACAGTCACTTAAATTGTAGCTGAGATATACATGAGTAACTTTTGTTTGTGTTTTGTTTTGGGTGCTAGGGATTGAACCCTAGCACTCTACCTCCAAGCTGCACCCCAGCTTATCTTATTTTTTAACCAAGATCTCACTAAGTTGCCAAGGCTGGCCTTAAACCTGTGATTCTCTTGTCTCAGCCTTCCAAGTACCGAGATTACAGGCTTCTGCCACCTCCCCTAACACTGAGTAATTGGCAGAATTAATAGGATTTATATGAGAAAGGAGCCGCTCAAAAAATATATTTATTTATTTATTTTTTATTCATTTATTTATTATTTTGCAGTACTGGGGATTGAACTCAGGGGCATTCTACCTCTGAGCTATACCCCCAGACCTATGGTATTCTTTATTTTGAAACAGGGTCTCACTAAGTTGCAGAGGGCCTCATTATGTAGCTGAGGCTGTCTGCAAACTGCAGTCCTCCTGTCTCAGCCTCCCAGTCCTGGGATTACAAACCTGCACCACCACACCCGGCTAAGAAATATTTATTAAATCAATGATTACTACAATCAACTGTAATTTAATTACTAGCAAACAACTGTAATCTTTGTATTTGAGAGTCTGAGACAAGAGTATTGCAGGTTTGAGGCCAACCTCAGCTATTTAGTGAGACCCTTAGCAATTTAACAAGAGCTTTAAAAAATAAAAAGGACTAGCTGGGTGTGGTGGCGCACGCTTGTAATTCCCACTCTTGGGAGGTGGAGACAGGAGGATCGCACTGGTTCGGAGCCAGCCTTGCTGGCTTAAGAGACCCTGTTTCCAAAAAAAAAATTAAAAATTAAAAAAAATAGGTCTGAGAGTGTAGCCCGGAGGTAGAAGGGCTTCCAGGAACCCCAGTACCAAAAAATAAAATAAAATAAAAAGGGCTAGCTGGGTGTGATGGCACACACTTGTAATCCCAGCATTTGGGAGACTGAGATCAGAGGATCGCAGTTCCTGGATGGTAAGTTGGGTCCCTCCCCCGTGTGATCTTGCAGCGGAAGCCAGAGCAGAGATATCGCGAGACTCCAGCTGCCTCGAGACTCCAAACATTGCGATGCTTCAGATGTTGTGAGAGAATCGGCATGCCTATAAAACAGCGGTGCCTCTGATCCCCCATGTGACTCAGCCGGCCAATCAGGACTATGTGCACCTCTCCAGACGCGTGGCCCGTCAGTCCCTTCCCCCACGGCCGGCTGACTCTCCGGAGGGGCCGGGTCTGAATCAGCGGTCTCTGATAACCCGGTGGGTGTTTTTACCTCCCTCCTAAACCCCCTAACTCTATTTTCAACCTAACACTGGACACCCTCAGCTACTTAGTGAGGCCCTCCGCAACTCAGTGAGACTCTGTTTCAAAATAAAGAAGAGCCAAGCGTGGTGGCGCACCCTTGGGAGGTGGAGACAGGAGGATCACGCAGGTTCGAAGCCAGCCTCGCTGGCTTAAGAGACCCTGTTTCCAAATAAAAATATAAAAAATAGGTGTCTGAGAGTGTAGCCCAGAGGTAGAAGGGTTTCCAGGAACCCCAGTACCACCAAAAAATAAAATAAAATAAAATGAAGAATAAAAAATAGGGCAGGAGGTGTAGCTTGGGGATCAAATGTCCCTGGGTTCCATCTCCAGACCCACACACACACAAAAAAAAAATAGATAAAAAATAAATAAAAAATAAAAAGGGCTGAGGGTATAGCTCAGAGGTAGAATGCCTCTGGGTTCAATTCCCAGTACCAAAACAAACAAAATATTGATGAACGATGAGCGATAAGCCAAGACGTTGGTAAGCCTGTCAATACATACAAAGACTAATGATTGAGCCAGGCATGGTGGCACAGGCCTATAATCTCAGCACTTAGGAGACTGGCAGAAGGATCAAAGGTTTGAAGCCAGCTTCAGCAACTAGCAAGCACCTGCTTCAAAACAAAACAACAAAAAAATTAAAATTAAAAAAGGATGGGGATTTAGCTCAGAGGTAGAATACTTCTGGGTTCAATACCTTGTACTACAAAAAAAAAAAAAGAGATTTTTTGAAAAGCCATTAAAAATAAAAACATAAGCCAGGCGTGTGGCGCAGGGTTGTAATCCCAGCATCTGGGAGGCTGAGACAGGAGGATCATGGTTTGCGGACAGCCTCAGCTACTTAGTGAGGACCTCTCCAACTCAGTGAGACCCTGTTTCAATTAAAGAATAAAAAATAGGGCTGGGGTTGTAGCCCAGAGGTAGAAAGTCTTTGAGTTCCATCCCCCATATCATAAAAAATTTTAAAAATAGCCGAGCATGGTGGCACATGTTTGCAATCCCAGCAAGCTGGGAAGCTGAGACAGGAGGAAAGCAGATCCCGGCAGCCTCAGCTACTTAGCAACGCAGTAGACCCTGTTTCAAAATAAAGAATAAAAAATAGGGCTGGGAGTATAGCTTGGAGGTAGAATGACCCTGGATTCCATCCCAGTACCACTAAATAAATAAATAAATATGAAAAAAACATCACTAATGAATTGTCTAGAATGCCTTACAATGATGTATACCCAATATCGAAACTCGACATTAATAATGAAAGATTTGACATCTTAATAATTAGTAAATTCAGGTAAAAGGTTTATCATTGCTCATATTACTGTCCTTTCAGCCATTTCATGAGATTGAAAATTTTCAAAACAAAGCTGGGCATTGTGGCGCACGCTTGTAATCCCCACGCTTGGGAGGCTGAGACAGGAGGATCACACAGGTTCGAAGCCAGCCGCAGGAACTTAGTGAGACCCTGTTTCCAAATAAAATATAAAAATTGGTTTGTGAGTATAGCCCAGAGGTAGAAAGCACCTGGGTTTCACCCCCCAGTACCACCAGAAAAGAAAATTTTTTTCAAAACAAGAAGATGGCTGGGTGTGGTAGTGCATGACTGTAATCTCAGTACTTGGGAAGCTGAGATAGGAGGACTGCAGGTTTAAAACCAGTCTCAACCACTTAGTGAGACCCTATTTCAAAATAAATAAACAGGTTTTTTTTTCCAAAATGGCGACTGAGGGACACAGCACCTCTCAGTAGCTGAAGTAAATAAAGTTTAAATACTGAGAAAGCAGTGTCTAAATCAACAAAACAAATACATACCAGGAACCAAAACACATCCTGGTACCTCGGCGGAACCCTGAACTTGAACAAGAAGAACAAAGATCGGACACGGGACCTGCTGCAGATACAATCTGACCGCGGACCAGAACGCTGAGCCGCGGGCTGCTTTGGCAGCTGTCCAAGGAGCTGCCTGCCCGATATTTCCACGGCAAGATAATCCGGGAATAAAAACGGACTTAGGACCGCATCCTAAGCAGCGAGCAGCACCCACCAGAACTCTGTCTGCCCACCAGCGACCGGATCACATCGGCACAGAGACTCACACGGATTCCTGCACCAAGACAGGTACCTGAGGGCGCCCTAGTAACTGGGGTCCTAGCGTGTGCGCAGTCGCAGTCTCAACCCCCCACCACGGGCTCAAGCCTCAGAGCACTCTCCTCGCGCATCCTGCCTGTCCCCTACTAGTAATCAGTGCCTGTACACTGCCCTCCTAAATTGGAGCCTGCTTCTGTGGCTAACCCCTGCCACCTTGCCAGAGCCTACCCTCCAGGCTGCAAAAGCACTGGGAGACCCGGAAATCTCCTTGGGGCACCCCCAGCCTCTACGTCCCGCGGGACGCAGAGACCATTGCTGGACACCGCACACTGGACCCTTGAGCACCTACCCTGCACCCCTGGCCCACCACGGGGTATTCCCAACCTCCTGGTAGCCAGATGCTTAGTTATAAGTGAGAACACAGCTCAATACACCTTGGAAGAACATACCAGCAGCAATAGACAGCTGCACCCACTCTCACTAGGGTCCAGTATTAACAGTGCATCCAGCCTGCACTCTTGGAATAGGCAGAGCTCTGGCAGTAAGTGTGGCCACCCAGGAACCAGCATTCATTTGCCCAGGGCACATCTTGGGACCACACCGGCTAGCCCAGCTGGAATTTCCAGAGACACAAGAAAATCCATCGGGCCACAAAATCTGCTCAGGACCTCAGGGGGAAGTTCCAATTACACTTTAGTCACTCTCCACCCCTGCTGTAGGGAAGCACAGGCTGGAGGCGAGGGTGGTGAGTGCAGATGTGCTGACCACAGGTTAGAATTTCGCAGAATCTGTGAACTGTACAGAATCAAATAACAGTGAAACCAGACACCCGGACACATAAACCTAAAGCAGCTAAAGGAGAAAAAGGTGTCCAAACACCCAGAGTGACTTAAGAAGATAAAAATAGAGTACAAAGAAAACTAAGAGACATTGGACGGTATCCTGAAAGCTACCAAGCAATCAGATACGCACATATTATATGGACCTGACCCCATATGCGTAAATAAGGAGGACTGTTTGTTTTACTTTTAATGTGGATGTTATGTTTTCTTTTGCTTTTAAAGTGCTTTTGTTTTAGTATGGTTATTGCTGATTTCTTTTTTTTCTTTTTTTTTTTTTTCTTCTTTTAATCCAAACTTCTCTTACTTTAACTTGTTGTTTTATATATATATACATTGGATAGTTTGCCTTATTTTTTTATTTCACACGGCTGCTAGTTCCTTTTATTTTATTCCTCTTCCTTTTTCCTCTCTCTTCCCTTTTCCTTCCTTTTCTTTCATTCTCCTCCTTTGATTGGTTTACCTTCCTTTTTCTTGGATTACATAATAGTCTTGGTATCTTGAGGGGATTCTTTTTTTTTTTTTTTTTTTTTTTTTTTTTTTTTATGTCTGTCTGCTCCTACCAGCATCCCTATTTACAAACCTTCCCACACTAACCTACATACATTTCCCCCCCAAAACTTTTCCCCATAATATACCTCATGGTTTAAAACTCAAAGTATTTTTTATATCCATAAATACTCTACTAACAACAAGAGTCCTAGTAGTTAACTCTCTCTCATTCATAGCAAGTTATTACTTTATCATACTTAAAGTCCTTCTCAACCTAACATATCCTCCACCTAATCTGACTCCTTTACCCATCACCCCAGCTCCTCCCACATCACCCACTTTCAACACTGGAAAGGCTCAGCTGACTGGCCGATACTCCTAAACTCCTAATATTAAGATTTGACTAAACACATTACTCACGAACGATGGGTAGAAATCAGAAAAACAGGACAGAGAACACTATAAATATGAGAACCAGGAGTTATGAAGAGACAGCAGAAATCACGAATACTGACCTACTAGAAATGCAAGAAGGGGAGTTCAGAATCTTGTTGTTCAATATGATGAAAGGTTTTAAAACAAGTATAGAGGAGGTTAAAGATGAAATAGAAACACTAAAAAAGAATCAGAAAGAGGTCTGGAATGAAATGAAAGAGGCAATAAGTGAAATGAAGACAGCAATAGAAAGAAACTCTGGAAGATTAGATGAAATGGAAAACAGAATATCAATATTAGAAGACAGTACATCCCAAACCGAAAACACAGTCAGCGATATACAGAAATCTTTACAGCAACAAAACCTAAACATCCAGCAATTATGGGATAATATGAAGCACCCTAATTTACGGATAATAGGCATTGAGGAAGGGATAGAGGTACAGACCAAGGGCATATGTAATATCTTCAAGGAAATAATCTCAGAGAATTTTCCAAATATGGAAAGAGACTTGAATCTTCAAGTACAGGAGGCATACAGAACTCCACTGAGACAGGACCAAAGAAAAACCACTCCACGCCACATAATAACCAAATTGACCAGCATAGAGGCCAAGGAAGGAATCTTAAAAGCAGTGAGAACAAAAGGACAGGTGACATATAGAGGCAAAACAATAAGAATCACCCCAGACTATACAACCCAGGTCAGGAATGCTAGGAGAGACTGGTACGACGTGATTCAGACCCTGGAAGAACATAACTTCCAGCCCAAATTAATCTATCCAGCAAAACTACTATTCAAGATCAATGGGGAAGTCAAAGTCTTTCAGGATAAACAGAATCTCAAAAAATTCATGAATTCAAAGCCAACACTAGAGAAAATTCTTAAAGAAATAAATCATAAGGAAGAAAAAAGAAGCAGACTCCAGAATCAGAGAAGAGAGGAAGTTAATAAGTGGGCCATTTAAGTAAAGAAGAAAGATCACAACACCCAAGAGTAGACAGAACACAAAATGGCAGAAAACAAAAAGCATATTTCAATAATATCACTTAATGTCAAAGGACTTAACTCACCAATCAAAAGACATAGACTGGCAATGTGGATTAGGAAACATAATCCAAACATATGCTGTCTGCAAGAAACTCACCTCACAGCCAAAGACATTCACAGGTTGAAGGTGAAAGGATGGAAAAAGATATACCATGCCACCAGTGACCGAAAAAGAGCAGGGGTAGCAACCCTGATATCCAACAAAACAGACTTTAAAATAAAACACATCAAAAGAGACAAATCAGGGCACTTCCTTTTATTAAAAGGAACAATACACCAAGAAGATATAATGATAGTAAATATTTATGCCCCAAATGTGGGTGCAACCACATTCGTAAAACAAACCCTTCTGGACATAAGATCCCAAGTAGACCCAAATACAATAATTCTGGGAGACTTTAATACGCCTCTCACACCACTGGATCGATCTTCGAGGCAAAAGATGAGTAAAGATGCTTTAGAACTAAAGGAAACCATAAACCAAATGGACCTAATAGACGTTTTCAGAGTATTTCAACCAGGAACTACAGAATACACTTTCTTCTCAGCAGCCCATGGAACCTTCTCCAAAATAGATCACATCCTGGGACACAAAGAAAATACCAGCAAATTCAAAAAATGTAATATAATCCCATGCATCTTTTCAGACCACAATGGAATAAAAGTAGAAATCAACAACAGGAAACTCGAAAGAAAGTATTCAAATTCATGGAGAATGAATGATACACTACTAAATGACGAATGGGTAAGAGCAGAAATTAGGGAAGAAATAAAGAAATTTATGGAAACAAACGAAAACAGAGACACAACCCACCAAAACCTATGGGACACCATGAAGGCAGTACTAAGAGGAAAGTTTATCGCATTGAGTGCCCACATAAAAAGGATGGAGAACCACCAAGTAAAGAACCTAATGAAACAACTCAAGGATCTAGAAATTCTGCAACAATCCATTCCCAAAGCCAGCAGAAGACGAGAAATCATCAAAATTAGAGCAGAAATAAATGAAATAGAGAACAAAAAAACAATTCAAAGAATCAATAAAACAAAAAGTTGGTTCTTTGAAAAGATTAATAGAATTGATAAACCCCTGGCCAACCTAACCAAAAGAAAAAGAGAATCAACTCAAATTACCAAAATTAGAAATGAAAAAGGAGATATCACCACTGATAGTGAAGAAATTCAAAACATTATCAGAAACTACTTTAAAAATTTATACTCCAATAGATTTGAAAACCTGGATGAAATTGACAGATTTCTAAACACAGTTAACCTTCCTACACTCAACCAAGAGGACATAGCAAGCCTAAACCAACCAATAACAACCAAAGAAATAGAAACGGCAATAAAAATTCTTCCACCAAAGAAAAGCCCAGGCCCAGATGGGTTCCCAGCTGAATTCTACAAAACCTTCAGTGAACAACTAATACCAATACTTCATAACACGTTCCGGGAAATTGAAAGAGATGGAACTCTTCCAAATTCCTTCTATGAGGCCAGTATCACATTAATCCCCAAACCAAATAAAGATACCTCAAGAAAGGAAAACTACAGACCAATATCCTTAATGAACATAGATGCAAAAATTCTAAACAAAATACTAGCTATACGCATTCAAAACTATATCAAGAGAATAATTCATCACGACCAAGTCGGTTTCATCCCAGAAAAACAAGGCTGGTTCAACATACGCAAATCAATACATGTTATTCACCACATAAATAGAACCAAGAACAAAAACCACATCATCATAGCAATAGATGCTGAAAAAGCATTCGACAAAATCCAAAACCCATTTATGTTAAAAACACTGCAAAAAATTGGGATAGAAGGAAAGTACTTCAACATCATCAAGGCAATATACTGCAAACCCAAAGCCAACATTATATTGAATGGGGAAAAACTGCAAGAATTTCCGCTACAGTCAGGAACAAGACAAGGATGCCCACTTTCACCTCTCCTTTTCAATATAGTCCTTGAGACTCTTGCTGCAGCAATCAGACAAGAGAAGGAAATCAAAGGAATCCACATAGGAAGAGAGGAAGTGAAATTATCCTTATTCGCAGATGACATGATCCTTTACCTGGAAGACCCAAAGAACTCAACCAAAAGACTTCTGGAGCTGATCGACAAATTCGGCAAAGTCGCAGGTTACAAAATCAACCTAAAGAAATCAGTGGCCTTTCTTTATGCCAACAACGAATCCACAATGAAGGAAACAAAAACAACAATTCCATTCACTATAACCTCAAAACCAATAAAATACCTAGGAATAAACCTAACCCAAGATGTAAAAGACCTCTACAACAAAAACTATAAAACATTAAAGAAAGAAATAGAAGAAGACCTTGGAAGATGGAAAGATCTCCCGTGCTCATGGATAGGCAGAATAAATATCATCAAAATGGCCATTCTGCCAAAACTGATCTATAGGTTCAATGCAATTCCCATTAAAATACCAGTGACATTCTTCAGAGACCTAGAAAAATCAATCATGAACTTCATATGGAGAAAGAAAAGACCTAGAATAGCCAAAGCAATTCTCAATAACAAGAAACACGCAGGAGGCATTACAATCCCAGACTTCAAACTATACTATAGAGCAATAGTAGTAAAAACAGCATGGTACTGGCACAAAAACAGATATACTGACCAGTGGATTAGAATAGAAGATACAGAAACAAACCCACACATCTTTAGTCAATTAATCTTTGACAAAGGGGCCAAACACATACGCTGGAGAAAAGACAGCCTTTTCAACAAGTGGTGCTGGGAGAACTGGCTAGCCATTTGTAAAAAGATGAATCTAAACCCCTATATCTCACCTAACACAGGAATCAACTCAAGATGGATCAAAGACTTAGAAATTAGACCTGAGACGGTGAAGTTAGTAGAGGAGAACATAGGTTCAACACTACAACATATTGGCACAGGCAGTAACTTTCTCAACAAAACCTCCAAAGCTCAGGAAATTAAAGCAAGAATAAACAAGTGGGATAACATTAAACTAAAAAGTTTCTTCTCATCAAAGGAAACTATCAATAACCTAAAGAGGAAGCCTACAGAATGGGAAAGGATCTTTACCAGCCACCATTCTGATAGGGGGCTAATATCCAGAGTATACAAAGAGCTCAAAAGGCTCTACACCAACAAAACAAACAACCCAATCAAGAAATGGGCAAATGAACTAAATAGACACTTCACAAAAGAAGAGATACAAAGGGCTAATAGATACATGAAAAGATGTTCTTCATCACTGGCCATCAGGGAGATGCAAATCAAAACTACACTGAGATTCCATCTAACCCCAGTGAGAGTAGCAAGCATAAAGAAATCAAACAACAACAAATGCTGGCGAGGATGTGGGGAAAGAGGAACTCTTTTACACTGTTGGTGGGAGTGCAAACTAGTTCAGCCACTATGGAGATCTGTGTGGAGATTCCTAAGAAAGGTGGGAATAGATCCACCATATGATCCAGCTATACCACTCCTGGGTATCTTTCCAAAAGGGTTGAATTCAGAGAAATACAGCAACATATGCATACCTATGTTCATAGCAGCACAATTTGTAATAGCCAAAATATGGATCCAACCCAGATCACCATCAACAGATGAATGGATAGCAAAACTGTGGGAAATACACACAATGGAATTCTATTCAGCCATAAAGAAGAACAAAATTTTATCATTTGCAAGAAGATGGAAAGCCCTGGAAAGCATCATGTTAAGTGAGATCAGCCAAGCACAGAAGGAGAAGATACACATGTTTCCTCTAATATGCCCAAACTAGAAAACACAAAGGATACCAGTAGGACCCCAGATATTAGAGGGGAAATACTAGCTAAGTTTTAATGGAAAGATAGGAGAGGAGAAAGGCCGATCTTGATTAAGGAGCATCTTCACCTGAACATGTGTAAAATTATGAATAAGACATGGTTAACCTGGCCAACCATTGGTGGGGGGGGGGGAGAAAACGGGGGCGGGGGGAGAGGGCACCAAATATAGTGTAAATGTATACTATTTATGTTCAATAAAAAAAATTGTTAAAAAAAATAAATAAATAAATAAATAAATAAAAATAAAAAAAATAATAAAAAAAAAAAAAACAAAATAAATAAACAAAGCTGGGCGTGGTGGCGCACACTTGTAATCCCAGCATTTGGGAAGCTGAGACCGGAGGATCGTGGTTCTCAGACAGCCTCAGCTACTTAGTGAGGCACTCGGTAACTTAGTGAGACCCTGTTTTGAAAAATAAAGATTAAAATAGGGCAGGGGCTGTAGCTCAGAGGTTGAATGCCCCTGGGTTCCATCCCCAGACCCACAAAAAAATTAAATAAATAAATAAATAAGCTGGGCATGGTGGCTCACACATGGTGTCTCCCAGCGTTTGAGAGGCTGAGACAGGAGGATCACAGTTCATGGACAGCCTCAGCTACTTAGTGAGGCCCTTTGCAACTCAGTGAGATCCTGTTTCCAAATAAAGAATAAAAAATAGGGCTGGGGGCTGGGCGTGGTGGCGCACACTTGTAATCCTTGCGCTTGGGAGGCGGAGACAGGAGGATTATGCAGGTTCTAAGTCAGCCTTGCTCGCTTAAGAGACCCTGTTTCCAAATTTAAAAAATATAAAATAGGTCTGGGAGTGTAGCCCGGAGGTAGAAGGGTTTCCAGAAACCCCAGTACCACCAAAAAAAAAAAAAAAAAAAAAAAATAGGGCTGGGGGTTGTAGCTCAGAGGTAGAACACCCCTGGGTTCCATCCCCAGTACCATAAAAAATAATAATAATAATAAATAAATAAATAAACAAAAGGGCTGGGGGTATATTTAATCACCAGCCGTACATATACATATATATATATTTTTTTTTCTTTATACTAAACTGTCCTTTCCCACCACCAACTCAAGACAGCTTCTCCAAACACCTGGTGAATCACTGACCAGGAGCAGGGCTCTGCGACAGAGAGCTCTTGATCAAACCCGCCGCACATGGCCGGCTCTCCGCAGCCTTCCCTGGGTCCTCAGTTCCAGGCCTGCGGATGCTCTGCTCCTGAAACCGGCGGCGGCGGCTCACCAGACTCAGAACTGACCACACGCCAGGCACTGTTTCAAGTGCTTCCCGGAAACCGAATCATTTACGCCCCCCGGCAGCCCTACAGGTGGATTAGGTATTATGATGCCTGTTGCAGATGGGGAAACTGAGGCACACAGGGAGGAAACTAACTTGCAGGACAGCGAGAGGCCCCAACGCAGCGCGCGCAGTCCCCTGACTCGACTCTCCCGTGGCAGGCTGCACCTCCTGCTCCACCTGCCCGCACCTGGCACACCCCAGGACAGGCGCCGGCCCTAGGTCACCGTCCCGGGTGCCCGGTGCACGGTGGGGGCTCATGTGTGTGTTGACTAAAGGGAGTTCTGGCCGCGGGTGTGTCCTGGGAGTCACCTCAGCAGCGTCTTCCACACAAACACCTCTGAGGCTTCTCCAGGGCTGACCGCCCCCGCCCCCGCCAGGCATTCAGCTCGCTGCTCTTCCAGGACCGTCCATGACAAGTCTACGGCTTGCCCAGCATGTCCCCAGGTCGGGGGTGAGTGCCGTCTGTGCAGGGGCCTGGGTCTCCTGCGACCCCCACCCCACCCTGCCTCGGTCTAGACCTCACTGCTTTGGGCTTTCTCTCCTGTGGGTGGCGACTGGGGCCTGGTGGGAGACGAGGTGTGCAAAGCGGCCCGGCCTGTGCCCGGGCTCTCCCAAGAGGCGGCGGAGGCCAGCGGCGCTGGCCTTCGGTGGTGTCACTGCAGACGTTCTGTGCTGCTCAGAACACATCGGAAGGTGTCGTCCTGAGACTCTTCCTGGCAGGAACCGTCCAGGAGCAAGAAATTCTGCAGGGAGACACACCCCAGGACCCGCACCTGACATGAAGGCGAGGGTGTTGATATGGAGAAGTCTGCGCACCTGCAACGGAGGCCCCTGAGCCTGGGACATGCCTCAGCGCTGTCCCTCCCCGGGGACAGGGAAGCCTGGAGGTGTACCCAGCATCAGGGACGAGGGCCACTCCCCGCCATTAGCTACCTGGCAGGGCCAGCCCCACCTGTGTGGCTAGGCTGAGCACGTCCTCGGGCTGAGGACCACAGTATCCATAGTAGGACATTATCATCCAACCTCAAGGACCAGAAAGGAGGGGAAGATGGAGAGGGGGTCAGAGGTGAGGATGGAGAGAGGAGGAGAAGAAGAGGGGCAGGGGCAGGGAGGCAGAGACAGGGAGCCGGGTTCATGGTGTCCCTGCTCCAGGAGTAGGGCCTGCAGGGTCCCAGCCTGGCCTGCTCTGGGTCACTCCCTGGCCACCTGCGCACTGTGGGGTCACCTGTGCACCAGAGTAGGCTCCTGGGCCTGGTTGCTGGACTTCTGAGCACAGAAGTCCCCTGGCCAGCAGCCCCCTAACACCTGACCCCTCCCCTCCCACCACCATTTCTGCTCAGGTCATAGATAAAGCCATGTCAGCCAGCAGTGGTATGTGTGTGTGTGTGTGTGTGTGTGTGTGTGTGTGTGTGTGTGTGTGTGTGATACTGGGGATTGAACCCAGGGGTGCTCCACCTCTAAGCTACACCAACCCCTGTCCTTTTTACTATTTATATTGAAATAGGATTTTGCTAGGTTTCTGAGAGTCTCACCAAGTTGCCACGGCTGGCCTGGAACCTGCGATCCTCTTGTCTCAGCTTCCCAAGAACTGGGATTACAGGTGTGTACCACCGTGCCCAGCTCTAGCTCTGGACACTTCGATTGACCCATTCTTCCCTCCAAGGGATGTTAGGGCCCCAGTGTTAGAAAAAGCAAAGAACACCTGTGTTGGATTCTTTACCTGTTTCATCCAAAGATGACTGCATTCTTCCTTCTTGATAGGCATCCCACCACCGGGTAGAGAGGGAGCGGGGAGCCCAGCCCCTGAGCCCCAGGCCAGTGCCCTCAAACTTCCACTCACTTTTGTGCAGACACTAAGTGTTGCTTCTCTCCGGCTTTTGCAGGGCTGTGGGATCTTCAAGGTCAGAGGCCTCTCAGAGAGGCTGGTAAGAGCCACTTGCCTGAAGAGCCACACACTTGCCTGCGTGCCAAGCTTCTGTTTTCAAGAAGCTTTGAGTGTTTGGAAGCGGGGAGCCTCTGCGTCCTCCAGAAGGGAGTGGAGGGCGGAGAGCCCTGGAGGGGACCGTTGAGGAGCTGCCCACCCACTTGGCCTGGCCACACAGCCTCTGGGGCTCCAACCTCCACCCCCCATAGACACCAGAATAACAGAGGTCCCAGAGAGGCCGCTCTAGGTCTGGAGCATCACCTGCCCCAGCTTCCATCCCCGAGCCTCAGAGAGGTGGGCATCTCTGTCTCTGTCTGTCAGAAGAAATCATCTGTCTAAGCTGGGCATGGAGGCACATGTCTTGTTTTATTTATTTATTTATTTATTTTTGTGTGTGTGTGGTGTTGGGGATTGAACCCAGGGGCATTCTGCCTCCGAGCTATACCCCCAGCCTGATTTCTTATTCTTTATTTTTGAAACAGAGTCTCACTAAGTTGAGGAGGGCCTCACT
The DNA here is from genome assembly GCF_963383645.1 of Muscardinus avellanarius. Lineage (NCBI taxonomy): Eukaryota > Metazoa > Chordata > Mammalia > Rodentia > Gliridae > Muscardinus > Muscardinus avellanarius. The sequence continues at coordinate 74,833,128 of NC_137796.1, read as the reverse complement.
AAGTAGCTGAGGTAGGCTGCAAACCTACCTATAAAAATAGGTCCGGGAATAAAGCCCGGAGGTAGAAGGGCCCTGGGTTCCATCCCCAGTACCATAAAAAAAGAAAAGAAAAGAAATGGTGTCAAAGACACGCAGTAGAGACAAGGGTGTCAGAGGAGACCGTATCCACAGAGTGCAGGTGTGTGCCTTGTGTGCCTGTGTGTGTGAATTGGTGCGTGCGTGTCACTGTATGTATCCGTGTGTGAATCAGCATATGGTACTGTGTGGGTACCACTGCGTGCCTGTCGTGTGGATGAGTGTCACCGTGTCACCTAGGTGTTGCTGTGAGTGTCACTCTGGGGCCTGTGTCTCTGTGTGGCTTCTCAGGCTGAAGATGACGGTTTCGAGGCTAAGCGAGTGGCCGACGCTCTGCCACACGGCTGATTTCTAGCAAACGTCCTTCAAGAAGCAAAGGAGACAGAGAGGAGGAGGCGGGAGCCACGGAGGCGGCGCCCGCTGCAGAGGCCACAGGAGAAACCGGGGTGCCTCACCAGCGCCTCACAGACCCCACCTGGCCGAGGCCGGATGTTCCCGCGGCTGTCACACCCTGGAGGCACCGAGGGCCCTGCATGACCCAGCCGTGCCTGACCACAGCCCTGGGACGGCAGCCAGACGTCTGGGAGGATCCACGGTGATAAAAATAAAAACTCTCTTACTTACCACATCACTTGCAGCATAGGAGCCTCCTCTCCCGTTGTCATGGAATTGACAATACCGATAAGATCAAAAGGACCAGAATAGACGCTACAGCAGTTTCCCGCTAACTCTCAGAATTTCTCTCTCTCTGAAGAACATTCTAGGCACTGTAGTGTGACCGTCCATCACTCCAAGTGCCCGCACCTCACTCTGCCCTGGGCCAACGCCCATTCTTGGGAAAAGCCCCCTCTCTCCACCCCCGCCATGTGACAGGCTATCCAACTGCCCCTGGCCAGTCCTGGTGACCACGTGGCCCAAGCTGGGCCAATCAGAATTCTGCCCTGGGATTTTGCCTATTAGGACCAGCAGAGAGGGGTCAGGCCCTCTGGGGACACAAAGGCATCTCTGTGAGCCTGAAGCTGTGGCTAAGCAGAGTCAGAAGACAGAGAGGGCCCTGGCTCTAACCAGGCCTAAAGTCCAGCCTCATCCTGGCTCTTCCCTTGATGTCTGTTTTGTTTGTGGTACTGAGGATTGAACCGGAGTTTTCTACCTCTGAGCTACACCTCCAACCCTTTTTTAGCTTTTGTTTTGAAATAGAGTTTTGCTTGATGAGTCTTGCTACATTGCTGAAGCTGGTCTCAAGACTGTGATCCTCCTGTTTCAGCCTTCCCACTACTGGGATTACAGGTGTGCACAACCTCGCCTGGCTTAGATTACGTTTAGAGTCTATAATTTGCTTCTGGGCATTGGGGATGGAACCCAGGGACTTGAACATGCCAGCAAGTAATAGACTCTCAGCTCTACCCTCTGGGTCTAAACTCCTCTGACTGGGTTTGTGTTCCAAGAAACTCCCCAAGCTGGCCTGGGCCCCGGCCCACCCCTCCTTGTGCCACAGGAGGGGCAGGTGGCCTGTCCCCATCTACCAGTCCCCTGGCCTTCCTGGATGCTTCTGTCTTATCGCAGGCTGAACATCACCTCCTCCAACACCCCCCCCAGCCACCCCATCTAAATGAACCCTGGCTCCCCAGCCAGCCCCCTCGATTGTTTCCGTCCTCACATTTGTCTCAAATTGTAATTATACACAAGTGGGCTGTCTCCTCTGTCACTGCACGCACTGCGAGGATGGGGACTTAGTTTGTCTAGAGGAATCTGGACTTTCAGCCACAGGTTTCAGATATTTGATCCTCCAGCAAGAAAGGGAACCACTGGCTAGACAGCTGAGCGGCCCAGGCAGGCATGACCTACAGGCCTTGATCCCCTACTGGCCTCTCCACGTAGCCAGGTCAGCCTGGTCAGGAGCTTTGTTACTCTGGGGAAGGCAAACCAGGCCCCTCTGTCCCTGTGTGCAGAGCAAAGCTCAGGGAAGCCTTTAATTGGTCCTGCTGAGGTCACATGGTCAGCACCATAAGCCAACCACATGGCTTGGGGTAGAGCATCACAGTGGATCAACCTGTTGGCCGCATCCAGACATCAGCCTGAGAGCAGGATGCAGGGAGACATGGTTGCATGGTGGTGGGAAGGGGACCCTCCTGTGGAAGGACACCTGCACGTTCTCTGTGGGGACAGGCTGGCCACCAATGTCACACGGTGGCTGCGGAGAGTGGACACTGATCGGCATGTATGATTGATGGGTGATAGAGTGGACACAGGCCAGCCCTGCCTGCCCTGTCCCTTTCTAGTGCCTCGCCAAGGGCCCCTCACCCCTCCTCAGGTTGCGGTGGCTCAGCGGGATCCACAGATGGGTTCCATGTTCAATGGAACGTTGGTGCCCAAAGTGGGGAGGTGATCACACCCATCTGGATCAGCCAAAGGACCTGAGGCCCAGACAGCAAAGGCATGTCATCAGGGGTGTGTGAGGCCTGGAGCCCTGGACCCCAGCCCCAGAGGTTCCCGCCCCATGCAGATATTCCACCCGGAGGCCACGGGCTCTGCATTCCCGGAGTGCACAGAGAAGTCAGGCAGGGGTGTGGACAGGGACTCTGTGTCAGGGAGGAGGCCATGGAGAGCCAGGGCAACTGCAGAGAGGATCTCAGGCTGACCCCAAGGAAGCATCTCTAAGATTCTAAGATGCTTAGAATGAACAGCAGGAACCAGAAAAGACAAGCAGAGGGAGAGGTGCAGTGAGGCCCCTCCAGGCAGGCAGCTTCAGGGGACTCCAGGGACAGGATGCTGCTGGGTCAGAGGGGTACGGGCACAGCGCTCAACGCCTGTGATGTTGGGATAATTTGTTAGGTGTGAACCAGGCATGCCCCTATAATCCCAAAACTTGGGAGGCTGAGACAGTAGTAGGCTTGTAGGTTCTAGTCCAACCTCAGCCACTTAGTAAAACCCTCAGCAACTTAGCAAGACCCTTACCTCAAAATAAAAATAAGCAGGGCGTAGTGGCACATGCTTGTAATTCAAGTACTTGGGAAGTTGAGACAGGAGGATCACAGGTTTGTGGCCAGCCTCAGCTACTTAGTGAGGTCCTTCAAAACTTAGTGAGCTGGGCGTGGTGGCGCACGCTTGTAATCCCCGTGCTTGGGAGGATGAGACAGGAGGATCGCATGGGTTCGAAGCCAGCCTCAGCTACTTAGTGAGGCTCTCAGCAACTTAGTGAGACCCTGTTTCCAAATAAAATATAAAATGGGTCTGGGAGTATAGCCCGGAGGTAGAAAGCCTCTGGGTTCCATCCCCAGCACCACACACACACACACACAAAAAAAAAAAAAAAAAAAAAAAAAAAACAACAACAGTGAGACTGTTTCAAAATAAAGAATAAAAAGAGGGCTGGGGGTGTAGCTCAGAGGTAGAATACCCTGGCTCAATCCCCAGTACCACAAAATAAAAATAAAATTAAAATAGGGCTGAGGTCGAAGCTCAGAGGCGCAGTGGCCCCGGGTTTAGCATCCTGTGCCCACCCCCAAATTGTTAGGTGTAGTTGCTGCTCAGAATAACACTTCATCCTGCATCCTCCTGCTGCAGCTTTTGCTGAAAACACATCTGCATTTAAGAGTTCTACATGGAACATCATGATCGCCAACAACTCTGGCCAGCACCCCCATTTCACAGGTGTTATGACCAAGGCCAGTCACCTCCCCAGGTCATACCAGTGGTGCTGGCACTTAGAGTCCCAGAGAAGCTCCTGCCATCTCGGGCCCTTCCCTTCCTTCTTCTGTGCATCAAAACACCAAAATCCGACTCACCCTCAGCTCCCAGTAGCTCAGAAGGCAGCCATACCATCATTTTTTTTTTTTTTCAGTACTAGGGATGGAACCCAGGGGCATTCTATCTCCGAGCTACATCTCCAGACCTTTTTTCTTTTTTAAATCCTTTATTTCAAAACAGGGTCTCACTGAGTTGCAAAGAGCCTCACTAGTAGGTGGGAAATCTGTGAACCACAATCCTCCTGTCTCAACCTCCCAAATGCTGGGATTACAAGCGTGCACCACCACGCCAAGCTCACACCATCAATTAGGAAGCAACACTTAAAGGCTAAGGAAAAGCTGGGCATGGAAGCACATGTCTGTAATTCCCGTACTTGGGAGGTGAAGACGGGGGAATGAAAGTTTGAGGCCAGCCTAGGCAACTTAGCAAGACCCTCGGTAACTTGGTGAGACCTTATTTCCAAGTAAAAAATAAAAGAATAGCTGTGCGTGGTGGCGCACACTTGTAATCCCAGCATTTGGGAGACTGAGACGGTAGGATCGCGGTTCACGGACAGCCTCAGCTACTTAGTGAGGCCCTCTGCAACTCAGTGAGACCCGGTTTCAAAATAAAGAATAAAAAATAGGACAGGGGGTGTAGCTTGGAGGTTGAATGCCCCTGGGTTCCATCCCTAGACCCGAGAAAGAAAGAAAAAAAGAAAGAAAGAGAGAGAGAGAGAGAGAGAGAGAGAGAGAGAGAGAGAGAGAGAGAGAAAGAAAGAAAGAAAGAAAGAAAGAAAGAAAGAAAGAAAGAAAGAAAGAAAAGCTGGACATGGCAGCGCACACTTGTAATCCCAAGTACTTAGGAGGCTGAGAAAGGAGGATCACAGGTTTGCGGCCAGCCTCAACTACTTAGTGAGGTCATCCACAATTTAGTGAGACCCTGTTTCAAAATAAAGAATAAGCTGGGCATGGTGGTGCATGCTTGTAATCCCAGTACTTGGGAGGCTGAGACAGGAAGATTGCAGGTTCTTGGCCAGCATCCGCTACTGAGTGAGTGAGGCCATCCACAACTTAGTGACACCCTGTTTCAAAGTAAAGAATAAAAAAAATTGGGCTGGGGGTGTAGCTTGAAGGTAGGATATCCCTGGGTTCAATCCCCAGTAACACACACACACACACACACACACACACACACACACACACACGGATTCTGAGCCAGGTGTGGTGGTGCATGCCTAGGATCCCAGCACTTGAGATGCTGAGACAAGAGGATTGTGGGTTTGAGGCCAGCCTCGGCAACTTAGACCCTGTTTCAGAATTAAAAAACAAGGGCTGAGAGTATGGCTTCTGGGTTCAATCCCCAGTACCAGAAAGAAAGGAGGGGAGGGTTGTAAATCAACAGAGTGAATTATAAACAATGTATTGGGTGTCTTTCTTTCTTTCTTCTTCTTCTTTTTTTTTTTTTTTGCAGTCTGGGATGGAAACCAGGGGCATTTGACCTCTGAACTATACCCTCTGCCCTATTTTTTATTCCTTATTTTGAAACAGGGTCTCACTAATTTTGCGGAGTGCCTCACTAAGTAGCTGAGACTGTCCGCAAACCGTGATCTTCTGGTCTCAGCCTCCTGAATGCTGGGATTATAAGCGTGCGCCACCACGCCCGGCTTGGTTTCTATCTTTCTAATAACCTAGAAGGTCAGGTGTGAACTGATTCCCTGCCAGGACACGGTGGTAGCAGGCAGGTACACCCTGACATCTGACCCATAGCTGCTGGTCCTAACCAACTTCAGACCACTCCTTCCTTCCTTCCTTCCTTCCTTCCTTCCTTCCTCCCTCCCTTCTTTCCTTCCTTGCTTGTGTGTTACTAGGAATTAAACTCAGGGGTGTTTTACCACCAAGCTGCACTCCTAGCCTGATTTTATTTTATTTTTTATCTTGAAGCAGGTCTTGCTAAATTGCTAAGGGTCTCACTAAGTTTCCAAGCTGGTCTTGAACCTATGATCCTCCTGTCTGAGCCTCCCAAGTACTGAGATTACAGTCATGAACTACCATTCCAGGCTGGTTACATAGTAGTCCCACTATGCAAAGCATGGTGAGAATAACTTCAAAAGCTAGACAATAGCCGGGTGTGGTGGCGCACGCTTGTAATCTCCGTGCTTGGGAGGCAGAGACAGGAGGATCGCACTGTTTAGAAGCCAACCTCACTGGCTTAAGAGACCCTGTTTCCAAATAAAATATAAAATAGGTCTGGGAGTATAGCCCGGAGGTAGAAGGTTTCCATCCTCAGTACCAAAAAAAAAAAAAAAAAAAAGCTAGACAATAATAAAGGAATCAGGAAGCTCCAAGTTCCCATTACCTTTGTAAGTTTATTGAATTTAATTTAATTTTTAATAATGGCCGAGTTTAACGTTTAACAGTCATGAGGAAAATGTAATAATTTGCTCCCCAGGGCCGGTGGGCACAGCTCCGGCATAGTACAAAATGTTCTAGCACTCCTTCCATAGGAGAACCGTGGAGCCATCCACCCTGGGAGCCCAAAGGACCCGGTCCAGCCCCTCCAAGAAGCACCACTCGCCTGGCCGAGACCCTGCCTGCGGGGATCGATTTGCATCTAGTGGCAAGATGCCCTGGGCATTTTATTGTTGGTTCCACCGACCACAGCTAAGGGCTGCTGGCTTGACAACTGTCACACATCCTTAATGATGCAGCAGAGACCAGGGAGGCTGAAGAGCTTGTCTTAGGTGTCAGTGCTGGGCGGCAAGGCTCAGACTCGGACCCTTTCTACTCTCCCAAGGTGGGGGAAAAGAACAAGATGTGTGTGAAGGGTGCCTGGATGGGGGTAGGTAATCTCCCCAAAAATATCCCAGTCTAGCTGCAGCAGCAGCGCAGGCCTGAAATCCCAGCACTTGAGAGGCTGAGACAAGAGGATCACAGGTTTTTAACCAGTCTCAGCAACTCACAGAGACCCTCAGCAACTCAGTGAAACCCTGTTTCAAAACAAAACAAAAATAAAAATAAAAATAAAAAGGGCTGGGGGTTTAGCTTGACGGTAGAACATCCTTGGGTTCAATCTCCAGAGCCACACGCACACAAGAAAATTCCAGTCCACCATCTCCCCCCACCCATGGGCCCCCGACACAGCCAGCTGCTTAGAGAAGGGTCAGGAAAGATATTCTTCCCGACAGCTGTCCCCCTCCAAAAGTAGATACTCGTTCAGCGTACCTTTCTACATCATAAACTTCTGGATCAGTGGATTATTATCTTTATATTCAGAGGAAACAATAAAGCTATTTTCAGCTTGGGAACAAACGAGTCCAATGATAATAAAACCCCAAAGGCAGCTTCAGGAATACCTGCCGTGCCGCCGCCGAGGCGCAGCCTGCTCCTCCGCGCGCCAGCCCGAAGGGGCCTGGCAGGAGGGGGGTACGGGCAAGAGGTGAGCTGCAGGGAGGCACAGGGCGGGGGCATCCTGGAGTCACACGGCTGGACAGGCCCCTGGGCTTCACAGAACCACACCCTGAGGCCCAGAGAGGCAAATGCCGTGCCCCGGGACACACAGCTGCGGGCGCCAGCGCCCATGCTCCCAAGCTTTGCTGGGTGCCATAGCTCCGGCGCCGACTCCAGTGTTTTCTCAGCACTTGGGAACAGATGGCTCCAACTCCCACCCACGGAAGCCAAACATTTTCCCTGGTTACCTTGCTAATTTGCTCACAAGCCTCCTCTTGTAAATAGAGAGTACAAAGGATCCTCCATGCAGCGTGGCTGACGGAACACCCTGGCCCCAGGAGGAGAGGCCTCCAAGGGAGGCCAGGGGAGGCCAGGTAAGGCCAGGCCCCTCAGCCAGCTGATGGGTCACGGGAAGGCACCGGCTTGGGCCCGCCCGGCCGGGGTTCTGGTCCTGGCCGGGGACGTTGGGACAGCCTCTGGCTCCCTGGCGGCGGCCTTGGCATCTGTGAAATGGGTGAGCTGATCCCTAAGGAGCGAGGCCGCACTGGTCTGTCTGTGCTCTGGGCACCAGGTGTGCCCTGGAGCCTGGGCGTCCGGGCAGGTGGTGTGGGAAGACCCTGGCCCGGGGTCACCAATCCTCTCTTCCCTCCTCCGCCTGGCCCAGGGCACAGAGAGAAGCCCATCCCTTCAGGCTTCTCAGCTGTGTGACCCTGGCCAACTGCCTTCACCTCTCTGGGCCTTGCCCCTCCTGGAAAGTAGGGTGCCTTCAAGTCTCCCTCAGAGGCCATATGCATATGGCCCCAGATAAGATGAGTGCTGGGGTTACCCCTTCCTCCCAGAGGTGCAGGGAAGCTTCCTGGTGGAGGGAACGGGGTTGCTTAGACCTGAGGGAGAGTGGGCGTCGTGGTATGCAGATGGGCCGGCCCCCCAGGCGGTGGGAACTTTCAAGGTAAAACATGGGTAAAAGAGGCACCTGGTATCCGGGCAGGCGGCGCATGCTTGTAACCCCAGCATTTGGGAGGCTGAGATGGGAGGATGGAGGTTCATGAACAGCTTCAGCTTCTTAGTGAGGCCCTTTGTAACTCAGTGAGACCCTGTTTCAAAATAAAGAAAAGCCGAGCATGGTGGAGCATGCTTATAATTCCAGTACTTGGGAGGCAGGCGGAGACAGGAGGATTGCAGGTTCAAGGCCAGCCTCAGCTACTTAGTGAGGCCCTCCGCAGCTTAGTGAGACCCTGTTTCAAAATAAAGAATAAAATTGAGTGGGGGAGTGTAACTTAAGAGGTAATATGCCCCTGGGTTCAATCTTCAGTAGGGAAAAAAAAGAATAAAAAATAGGGCTGAGGGTATAGCTTAGAGGTAGAATGCCATTGGGGTCTATCTCCAGTACTGCAAAACAAGAAAGAAAGAAAGAAAGAAAGAAAGAAAGAAAGAAAGAAAGAAAGAAAGAAAGAAAGAAAGAAAGAAAGAAAGAAAGAAAGAGAGAGAAAGAGAAAGAAAGCAAGCAGGCACCTAGTGAGCAGGGCACACACCTGAAATCCCAGTACTCAGGAGGCCGAGACAGGAAGGTTGAAGTTTCGAGGACAGCCTCGACAACTTAGCAAGACCCTGTTTCAAAATGAAAAATAGAATAGGATTGGGGGTGTAGCTCAGAGGTAGAACATGCTGGGATTCAGTTTCTAGCACCAAACAAGGAAAAGAGGTGCGTGGTGGGGTAGAGAGATGCCGCAGTTCGTCGGGATGCCGGCTTCCAGGGAGAGCTGTCTGCGGGTTAGTGTGGAAGGGCTAGAGCCCACAGGGGTCGGGCCCAGGGGAGCTGCAGGCCCAGGATATCTGAGGCTTCTGGTCTGCAACCCCCCCCACCCCCTTCCCGCCCAGCCAGCCTCATCCTCAGCAGCTGGTAACGAGAGCTGCTTCCAGCTAAAAGCTCTTGGCGCCTAGCCAGGCAGCTCCTCCCTCCCTCCCTCCCTCCCGCTGGCCTCCAGCAGCATCTGCGCCCCAAGGGAGCCTTCACCCTCCTCGCTGGCCTGCGCCCTCCTGGGGAACAGAGCCTCAGAGGCCACAGTGGCTTGGAGCACCTGGGAGCCTGGCCTGAGGTGCCACTCTCTAAGCTCCAGGCCTAAGGTCTGGAGGCGGGGCAGGGAGCAGGTACGAAACAGCCTGGGGGCTGGGGAGGAACAGGCGGGCATCTGCCTGGCTATGCTGTGTGGCCTGGGTAATCTCCTCTGCCTCTCTGAGCCTCCTCTGCCCTCTGAAATAGTTGTCCTTTTCAGAGGCACTGGGAGGAGCTGAGCCAACTATCCCCAAGCCTGGCACCGGACCCTGTGCTCTGAGCCCCACAGCAGGACCGCACGCCACCCTCGCCCTCCTGGAGGGACTCGCGGGTCCCTTCAGTTTATTCAGCTTGCCTTTCTGCCCAGGTGGTTGGGTCTCCTGTCTCCCAGAGTCTGGCTCCGTGGAGGCAGAGCTGGCTGACGGACTTGTCTCCCCGCCGAGCTCGCAGGACGCTTTCTGTCCAGGCCAGGCTTTGTAACAAGGCCACTGCTCCCCTGTCCTAGGACTGTTGTGGGCATAAATTTGGTTCCTGTGTCACCGTGACATGTCACATCTAAGTCCCACCACCCTGGCCGGCCGTGGTGGCTCACACCTGAAACAGGTTGATGAAGGCCAGCCTCAGCGACTTAGCAAAACCCTGTTTCAAAATAAAAAAGAAAGCCGGGCGTGGTGGCGCACACTTGTAATCCCAGCATTCGGGAGGCTGAGACAGGAGGATCACGGTTCGTGGACAGCCTTGGCTGCTTAGTGAGGCCCTCTACAACTCAGTGAGACCCTGTTTCAAAATAAAGAATAAAAGCCAGGCGTGGTGGCGCACACTTGTAATCCCCGTGCTTGGGAGGCAGAGACAGGAGGATCGCACAGGTTCGAAGCCAGCAGCGATGGCTTAAGAGACCCTGTTTCCAAATTAAAAAAAAAAAAAAAAGAATAAAATAGGTCTGGGAGTATAGCCTGTAGGTAGAAGAGTTTCCAGGAACCCCAGTACCACAAAAAAAAAAAAAAAAAAAAAAGAATAAAAAATAGGGCTGAGGGTGTTGCTTGAAGGTAGGATGCTCCTGGGTTCCATCCCCAGTACCGCAAAAATAAAATAAAATATAAATAAATAAATAAATGAAGCTGGGTGTGGCGGTGCAGGCCTGTAATCTCAGTAGCGGGGAGGCTGGGACAGGAGGAGGCTGAGAGGAGGTGTGGTGTAGGCAAGCCACACGCTGCACAGGGGAGCGGGAGGCGGCAGGCCCCCCTTGGCCAGCCTGTGGCCCTGCTCTTGCAGCACCGTCCTGTGTCCTGAGCAGCCTCACTCAGGCTTTCTGGTCAGCTCCGCTGCTCGTGGGGTTGATGGGAAAGATTGTAATGGGCTTTAAGCTAATAAGTTGGGAATAAATTAGGTTTGCACTCACGGGAAGCAGGTGGCATGGAGCCCGGCTTGGAACAGCCCCGCCGGAGCGGACGGGGGAGGGGCGCCCTGCACTCTGCCCTCCCCCCCACCTTATCATGAAGATTCCAAGCACAAAGAACAGTGGAAGGGCTCTGCGGGGACGCCCTCGCGGGCTTGCTGCGGTTTCCGCTGGACTTGTTGGCTGGCTGTTGATCCCCTCCATCTTGCTTCACAGGCAGTCATAGACCAGAGCTTGCTTCACCCTTAAACGTTTGTCTCCTGAGCTAAGGTCAATATTTGCTTTGGAGTTGTACAAAATGCATTTTTTTTTTATTATGTTGCAGGTGGAACCCGGTCCTCACCCAGCGAGGCACCTGCTCTACCGCTGGGCTACAGCCCGGCTGGAATTGCACAAATATTTTTCTGTTTTGGTACTGGGGATGGAACCCAGGGGCCTTCTACCTCCTTGATCCACATCCCCAGACCTATTTTATTTCTTATTTGGAAAGAGGGTCCCACTTAGTTACAGAGGCTCTCACTAAGTTCCTGAGGCTGACTTTGAACCTGCGATCCTCCTGTCTCAGCCTTCCAAGAACTGAGATTACAAGGCCACCACCATGCACAGTTGACTTCTTTGTTTTTGTTTTGTGTGTGTGGTACTGGGGATTGAACCCAGAGGCTGAGGGTCTGTCTCACTAAGTTGCTGAGGCTGACAGGTTTGAGATCCTCCTGTCTCAGCCTCCCAAGTACTGGGATTACAAGTGCCACCACACCCAGCTGTTTCCAATTTTATACTATTATGAATAAAATTTGGACAGCATCCCTTGGTGTCTGTGGGGGCACTGGTTGCAGGACCCTCACAGATATTGAAATCTCTGAATGCTCAAGTTCCTTATACAAGATGGTCTAGTATTTGCATTGAACCTATGTACATCCTCTGGCATATTTTGTTCATACATATACATATATATATATACTGTACCCAGTCTCTAGTATATTTTATATAATCTCTGAATGATGTAAAATCCCTGTAAATAACCCCTGTATGTAATGTCCAGTAAATAATTACTGTACAGCCAAGTGTGATGCGGTACACCTGTAATCTCAGTGCTTGGGAGGCTGAGACAGGAGGATCACAGGTTTGAGACCACTCTCAGTAACTTAGGAGGCCCTCAGCAACTTAGTGAGACTCTTTTTCCAAATAAAAAATAAAATAGGGCTGGGCGTACGGCTCAGAGATAGAGTGCTCCTGGATCCAGTCCCTAGTGCTACATACACACACACACACACACACACACACACACACACACACACACATTGTTGAAATATGTTGTTTAGGAAATAATGACAAGGAAATATGGACATATTTGAAACAGATGAAATTTTCTTTCTAAATATTTTTCTTTTTTCTTCCTTTTATTTTGGCACTAGGGATTGGACCCAGGGGCATTCTACCTTTGAGCCACACACACCCCCCTAGCCTTTTCTGTTTTGTTTTGAAACAGAGACTCGCTAGGCTGCCGAGGGCTCTGCCAAGTTGCTGTGTGCTCGCTTCCAACCTAGGATCCTCCTGTCTCAGCCTCCCACATACAGGTACACAGGCATGTACCACCATGGCCAGCTGAATATTTGGAATAGTTGGTTGAAAACTCAAATACAAAGCTCATAGACATGGAGGACCGACTATCTGTGTCTTTGTGTGAACATTCAGTTTATTATTTTTATTTTTTATTTTTTAATTTTTATTTTTTGGTGGTACTGGGGTTCCTGGAAGCCCTTCTACTTCCAGGCTACACTCCTAACCCTATTTTATACTTTTTTTTTTTTTTTTGGTGGTACTGGGGTTCCTGGAAGCCCTTCTACCTCCGGGCTACACTCCCAGACCTATTTTTGCATTTTTATTTGGAAACAGGTTCTCCTAAGCCAGCGCGCGGGGCTAGCTTCGAACCTGCGCGATCCTCCTGTCTCCGCCTCCCAAGCGCGGGGATTACAAGCGTGCGCCACCACGCCCAGCCTATTTTATACTTTTTAATTTTTGGAAACAGGGTCTCTTAAGCCAGTGGGGCTGGCTTTGAACCTGCGCGATCCTCTTGTCTCCGCCTCCCAAGCGCGGGGATTACAAGTGTGTGCCACCACGTCCGACTTCAGTTTATTTTTAAATTTACCTTAAGCCCGGTGTGGTGATGCATGCTTGTAATTCAAGTTCTTAGGAGGCTGAGACAGGAGGATCACAGGTTCGTAGCCAGCCTCAGCTACTTAGTGAGGCCCTCTGCAACTTAGTGAGACCCTGTTTCCAAATAAAGAATAAAAAACAGGGATAGGGATATAGATTGGATGTAGAATGCCCTGGAGTCAATCCCCAGTACCACACACACACACACGCGCGTGCGCACACACACACACACACACACACACACATACACACACGCAGAATTTACCAGACCTTCTCTTCTCCCATATAAGACAACTCTGCCCTTCATAAAGCCACCTTAAATTAGCTAGAGGGAACAGACAGGAAAATGTCTCCGCAGGACCTCTGGTTTTTGGTTGGGCGCGCTCCCCCCATCTTGAAGGTGATGGGGAAGGCGAGGTTCTCTAGGGCACGGCTGGCTGCCGGCTGACCTAGGAGGTTCTGCCTCAAGATGAGGCTTCTGCTAGTCTGCGAGTCCACACCAGGCCAGCCCCCAAGAAAGGCTCCTGGCGTGGCCAGGGGGTCCGCCTGCCTTCTCACGGTTCAATAGCCAGTAAAACACACACACACACACACACACACACACACACACACACACACACGTATTCCAGGGTGCCCTATCTTATTGGCATTGCAAAGAAAGTTTTCTTTACGTGCCTTTTTCTGATTGTCTTTTGCACCCATGGAGGACGGCTGTTGAAATGTCTTAAAGTTATCTGGGTCACTTGAGTCCTTCGCCTACATAATCCCATTACCTGAAAATAACAGTAATTTAACTCTTTTCCAGTCTTTTACATGTTCTGTTTCTTCTCCTTGTCTTACATCAGCTCGGATTGATTCTAACGGGGAGGAGGAGGAGGTGACGGACCAGAGCAAAAGCAGACGTGGCGGTCATGCCGTATGCTTGCCGGTGCACCTCTTGACTGCAGTAAAATATCCACTGACTTCTACACTATTAACGCTCTTTTGTGTGTGTGGCACTGACTGGAGATTGAACCCAGGGACATTCTACCTCTGAGCTACACTCCCAGCCCTATTGAATCTTACTCCTTGCTGAGGTGGTTTTCAAACCTGAGATCCTCCTGTCTCAACTTTCCAAGTACTGGGATTACAGGCATGTACCACTATACTCAGCATTATTAATGCTTTTTATATTACAAGTGCATATTATATTTTGGGGTTCTGGGGATTGAACTGAGGAATGTTCTATCTCCAAGCTATACCCTCAGCTCTTTTTTTTAATTTATTTTTTATTTTCTTGGTGATACCTGGGGTTCCTGGAAACCCTTCTACCGGCGGGCTACACTCCCAGACCTGTTTTATACTGATTTGGAAACAGGGTCTCTTAAGCCAGCATGGCTGGCTTCGAACCTGTGCGGTCCTCCTGTCTCTGCCTCCGAAGCGCGGGGATTACAAGCGTGCGTCACCATGCCCGGATTTTTATTATTATTTTTTAAACAGGGTCTCACAAAGTTGCTGAGGCTCTCTCTAAATTGCTGAGACTGGCCTCAAACCATCGACCTCCAGCCTTAGCTTCCCAAGTATGGGGATCACAGGCACGCACCACCACACCGGTACAAATGCATATTATATTTTATCAAATGCTTTTTCGGTATGTAGATAATCATAGAATTTTTTCTTTTTTCTTTTTTTTCTTTTTTTTTTTTGTGGTACTGGGGTTCCTGGAAGCCCTTCTACCTCCGGGCTACACTCCCATACCTATTTTTACATTTTCATTTTGGAAACAGGGTCTCCTAAGCCAGCGCGCGCGGCTGGCTTCGAACCTGCGCGATCCTCCTGTCTCCGCCTCCCAAGCGCGGGGATTACAAGCGTGCGCCACCACGCCCGGCAGAATTTTTTCTTTTGATCTCTGAATATGATGAATTATATTAATAACATTCTTTATGTGAGACCATCCTTTCATTTGCAGTGTGTGGGATATTCTTATTTTAATATCTCCTGGATTCCTTTTGCCAATATTTTTCTTAGGATTTTATGCTGATATTCATAGATGAGACCGGTCTGTTTTTTCCTTGGGGTTTAGGAGTCTTTGCCGAGTTTAGAAACTTTTTTCTCCCCCCGCCCCCCGTGCTCTGACATATTTTAACCAGCATCCTCTCACCTTTCAATTATGCTAGGATCCATAATTCAGTGAACCCGGGGAAGCCAGGTGTCTGGGGAGCAGGGGAGTACGAGTTCTTTATCAGATGCCTCTCTTTCCTCTCTAGGGATTGTTCTATTTAAGTTTCTTTCTCTTCTGATAGCAGCTTTTCTGCTCATTTATAGTCTCCCAGAAAATCATTTTCCCAGCTTCTCCAATTTTTTTTTTTTTTAATGGAGTGGAAGTTATCTTCTGCGTTTCTTCCCATTTCCTATTTGTGTGTCACTTCACACCCGCATACTGCCAGCTCTCGGGATGATTATAAATCCTTCCTAACCACACAGCCCCGCAGCCTCAGAGTTCTCTCGAGGGTTCCACGATTCCAGTAATTTTCTTGGGTTTTTCCAATGCGACGATCTCGTAGTCCCCCGGCCTCACCCCGTGAGGACTGTGACTTACACACCCGCCTTGGGCAGTGGGGCTACTCGCTTCTGTTATGATCATCTTTGGATACAAAGCCTTTTCTATATTTAGAATTATTTCCTTGGGCTAGATTTTCTGGATCAAAGAGTAACTATGTTTTTTAGGCCAATTTACTTTCCAGAAGGGTTGTTCTAATTAGCACTTGCACCAACAACCCACCAAGGGGAAAGCTTCAAAACCTGGGGCCATTCTTCTTATCACCCCATTGAGTGTGTGTGTGTGTGTGTGTGTGTGTGTGTGTGTGTGTGTGTGTGTGTGTGTTTCAGCCTTATTTTCCTTTTTATTTTGAAACACAGTCTTACTAAGTGACTGAGGGGCTGGCTAAGCTGCTAAGGCTATCCTCAAATCCACAGTCCTCTCGACTCAGCCTCCCAAATCTTGGGATTACAAGTGTGATCCTCTATCTTTTTTTTTTTTTTTTTTTTGCAGTACTGAGGGTTAAACCCACTACCTCTAAGTTACACCCTCAGCCTCATTTTTTTATTCTTTTATTTGAAACAGGGTCTCATTAAGTTGCGGGGGGCCTCATTAAGTAACTGAGGCTGGCTATGAACCTGTGATCCTCCTATCTCAGCCTCCCAAGTACTGGGATTACAAGCGTGTGCCACCATGCCCAGCTTCCCCCCCCCTTTTTTTTTTGACAAAAACTCTCTGGGTCTCCAATTCCTTCCAGTGACCAACAAGAACTTCCTTTGCTGTCTTCTGTTCCCAACCCCATCTCCTGTCCCTTGTCCACCCTCCCTGTGTTCCTGACATGCTGCCTGCACGCATGAATGTAATGAATGAGCTTTTATTTATTTATTTGTGGTACTGGGGATGGAACCCAGGGGAGTTCTCCCTCCAAGCTACACCCTTCAGCTCTATTTTTGTTTATTATTCTTTATTTTGAAACAGGGTCTCACTGAGTTGCAAAGGGTCTCACAAAATAGCCGAGGCTGTCCAGGAACCGCGATCCTCCTATCTCAGCCTCCTGAATGCTGGGATTACAAGCATGCGCCATCGTGTCCGGCTCTGTAATGAGCTTTTTTCCAGCCTATGCACTTCATACTGCCTGACCCCCTTGACCAGAACATCCTTCCACAAACAGCCAGCCTGCAGGCTCCTCTTCATCCTCTGATCTCACAGCCCAGGTGTCCCATGCTCGGACTGGCCTTCGCCGACGGTCTGGATGACCGCCCATGCCCTCCCCCATGGCCACACGATCGTCCACTCCATCACTCTGTCTTACCATCTTCTGGGCACTCCGCGCTCTCAGAATCATGGCCCTGGTTATGGCCAGTGTCCTCCTCCATCAGGCTGAAGCTCGATGATTCCCCTGCATCTAGGACAGTCTCACACCCATGGAGTTATTTTATTTGGAAGCCTCCCACACCCAGGCAAGAATGCCGGTCAAAGCCAGGCTCATACACTTTTATGGGGTTTTGGGGAGAGTGATGGTACAAGCATGGAGACAGACCAAGGGTCCAAGCAGAGGAGTTCATTCAGCTACGCAGGGATGAGGATGGGGTTGAGGATGGAGATGGGGATGGGGATGGGGAAAGTGATAGGGTCTGAAGAGAACTTTAGCCCACCCACTGTTGGGCATTGCAGCCTTCATAGCACAATATTGGGACAAGGTCAACTAATAGTCAAGGATGGGAAGGGGGAGACATTTGTTGTTATGGGGACATTTGAAGGTTATGGAACAGAAAAACATTCTGCAGTATGTTGACAGGGCGGTCACGGGCAGAATGTCCCTGACAAGGTAATGGCCGGGCCCCATGGGCCAAGAATGAGAGGCTGAGAGAAGGGGTCTTGCATACCTTTTCTTACAACTTTGAGATTAAGTTGTGGGCCAGCCTCTGACCCAGCCCACAGCAGAGGAAGGGCTGGGTGACACATCCCACCATTAAGAGTGGACACAGAAGCTGGGCATCGTGGCGCAGGCTTGTAATCCCCCCTCCCCCGCTTGGGATGCAGAGGCAGGAGGATCGCGCAGGTTCAAAGCCAGCCTCGCTGGCTTAAGAGTACCTGTTTCCAAATTTAAAAAAGTATAAAAATAGGTCTGGGAGTGTAGCCCAGAGGTAAAAGGGTTTCCAGGAACCCCAGTACCACCAAAAAAAAAAAAAAAAAAGAATGGACACAGGCACTCAGCTGGACACGGAGAACCAGGAGGAGGTCACTAAAACAGCCTCTATTCTCAGGGGTTCATCTTCCGAGAGGTGGATGAGTCCCTGGTGAAGACCCCAGCCCTGGGCGGAAGAACCCCTGGCTCTCTGGGGGGAGAGGAGCGGGACCCAGGCGGGGGAGAGCTGTGCGCTCCAATTGGGGGGCACCTGGGTCCAGGTGGCGGTTTCCTTGGCGGGCACCGCTCCTGGTCCCAGATGGCGCCTCAGTCCTGGGCGGCCCTCTCCTTATCCCCACGGAGCGACCCAACCTGGAGGGGCCCAGGGCGCTATCTGCTTCCCACCGGGTAGAGAGCCGAGGCGCCGCGCTGGGAAACCACCTGGTAGGGTCGGACCCAAGGCTGGGAGGAGGTGCGGCCGGGCGAGGGCAGAGGCACCCCCAGGCTGGCTGGAATCGCGGCGGACACTTTCTCTAGCTCTCGAACTTCTATTCATCCTGAAAAACTTTCAGTCTGGTTACCCCCGCTGGGGAGAGGAGGAGAGGAGCTCTGGGGGTGGGCAACAAAGACGGAGGGTAGCCGACCCCTCTAACAGTGTCGGTGCTGGAAAAGACCTCAGCCTCGGTCCTACCTTCGCCCCTGAGGGGTGGATCCGGAGCGGGACTGTGCAGAGAGGGAGGGAGGGATGGGGAGGAGGGGTGGGGGACTAAGAGGGAAGGGAGGGGCATGGGCGGGGCTAGAGGAGAGGATTGAGGGAGGGGGAGGGGAGAAGGGGGCGAAGGAGGGGAGGGCGGGGTTGGGGGCCGAAGGGGAGAGAGATGGATGGAGAGGAGGGGAGGGAGGTAGGAGGGGCTTTGGGGCAGATGGAGGGATGGAGAGGGGTGGGAGGGAAAGGAGGGATGGGGGTCTGCAGGGGGTTGAAAAGAAGGGGCGGGGCGGGGCGGGCCTGGCGGGGTGGGTAGGGATGAGAGGGGCGGGGCCGGGTGGTGGCAGGGGCGGGCCAGGGAGAGGTGGGCGGGTCCTGTCTTAGGCTGAGCGAATGGTGCGCTGGGGGCGTGGCCTGGGGGCGTGGTCTGTGGCTGGGGCGGAGCGCGGGCCCGGCTGTGCTCGCCGCCGCCGCTGCGCCCCCCGGACGCGCTCGGGGACCCCGGGCCGGCGGGACCTGGGCACCGGCGGAGCACGCCGGCCGCGGCGGGCCGGAGCGCGGTGGGCGGGCCGCCGAGGACCCCGGCCGGAGCCGGCGGGCGAGGTAAGCGTCGCCGGGGAGGTGGCGCGCGGGGCGGGGACCGGCCGAGGCGCGGGGAGCGCGGGGACCTGTCGGAGCCTTTGTCTGCGGCGCGCCGCCCCACTCGCGCCCCTTCCCCACGCCGGCGGGGTCGCCGCGTCTCCCACCGTGCCCCTGTCCGGGAAGAGAGGGGCTCCCCCCGACCCGTCCGGCGTCGGAGCGAGCCAGCACGCAGCACCCAGGTGCGAGCGCGGGACTCCGACCCGGGAAGGGGACGGCGGCGGTGGCCCTGGCCAAGCTGGGTCTGGGAGCCACCTCCTCCTCCGGGCACACCCCAAGTTCCTCCTGGGCCTCCCTCCACTCATCTTATCCCTTTCCCCAGACATCCCTCCTAGTTCTTGGGAAAGCTGCTGGAAGAGGCGGGGCCTGGGCCCAGGGGTCACCTAGTGTTGTCTGAGGGGTCTCCCTTTTGCCCAGTTGCCGAGGCTTAGGATCCAACTTTGCTGCTGCTGGGGCCTGGCAGACAGGGGTCTTTGGGGCTGCAGGCATCTGGGAACTGCAGGGACCCTGGCTGGAGAGGGAGGTGGGCCTGGATCGCCACCCAGAGCCTACCCCGCATCCCAGGCCCTGCCCAGCCTGTGGCTTGGCATTCATCTGTCCTCTGGGACTCCGGGAAGGGGATGGGCAGAGGATCGTGAAACCCACCACCCTGCTGCTGTGAGTCAAACAGCCTGGCAGCTGGGCTGTGGGAAGAACACCTCCCCCCCACCCCCAGCCTGGCCTGGGCACAGGGGACGGGGCATCCAAGGGCATTCAGCTAAGCAGGACTTGTGGCAGAGCCAGAAGTTCAAGGCCTAGGAGGGCGAGCAGGCTGGCTTCCTAAGTGGATTTGGTTTCCCTTGTCCCCTCTGCTGGCTGGAATTGGAGTGCAGCAGCCTCAGAGCCTGGCATTAGGGTCCAGACACCCAGCACGTCCACTGCCTGGGCATGTCCAGCAGTAGCTGCAGTGTGGGGGCCTCAGCCAGGTCAGCTGCCAGACCCAGGAGTTGGCCTCTTTGTGCCTCAGCCACCCTTTCTGCAAAGTGGGGGCGTGAGCCCAGCCTTGGAGGACCCCGAGGGTCAGGAGCCTTGTGGCCCACATGGTGTGCTCTGAGTGGCGGCTTGTGCCACTATTGAACACTTACTGTGTGCAGCTAAGCCTTTCCTACCTACCCCCTAGCTCCTCTCCATTTGTGAAGTACTCTTTCCCCCCTCTTTTCCACTACTGAGTCTTCATAATAGTGAGGCTGGGAAACTGAGGCCCAAGGGGTGGTCCAAAGGCCAAAGAAATGACCTGTGTCTTCTCAGCTACTCTATGGGGCTGGCACTGAGGGGTTCCCAGTGGCTTGGGGCGGGGAAGCAGAGAAGTGCCCTGTAAACACTGGGTTTTAAGCTTATATTTGCATCCTTACATTTTAATTAAAGTGGACAGGGGAGGAGGCTCCGAGGCCTCCCCGAGCAGCTGGTGTTGGAGTGAGGGGCCGGGAAGGAGGGAGCCGAGGGCCCTGGGGACAGTGCTGGAAGGGCAGTGTGGGTGGCAGCTGCCCGCCACGCCACCCGCTCCAGCGGGAGGGAGCAGAGGCCGCCTCAGGCTGGATGCTGAGCACGTCGCCTTCCCGGATGGCGGGGCCTCAGCTGGGCGGAAGCCTCACATGCTGGCCGGCCGGGCATGGCCGTGCGAGTCCTGGAGCTGCGCTCAGGAGCCCTGCTGTGCATGAGCCAGGCCCTTGGGGGTTTTGATGCCCACCAGAACTGAGCGTCCATCCTGGGCAGATTGGTGGGAGGAGAGTTTTCTGGGGACTGTGTTCTGAGAAGGGACTCTGTGGGCTGGGACCCTGAGGAAGGGTCTTTAAGCCTTTCCGAACCTAACAACTCTTGTGGTAAGGCCATTATGTCCAGTTGGCAGGCAAGGACAGATGGTGCCCAAGGCTACTGTTACTCAAGCCAGGTCAGCTCTGTCCCAGGCCCCCCCTCCCCTGCCCCCACCCACCGAGGAGCCAGGCTGGCGGGGGGGGGGCATCCGGATGCAAGAGTCAGGAGGGGAGGTGCACCTGGCTTCTCTGCGCCCAGACCGGAAGCCCCCCAGGCTCTTCTCTGCCGACTGTGGGTACCGATCACCTGGGTCAGCCTTCTAGCTGACGGCGGCGACTGAGTTTCCCCAGCTCTCCAAGACCAGAAGCAGGCTTCTGGATGCAGGCTCCAAGACCCCAGGGAGGCCCCAGTCTGTGCCCCTGGCCTCAGTAAAACTATATAGGAGTGGGGCGTGGTGGCTCACACCTGTAATTCCAATACTTGAGGAGGATCGCAGGTTTAAAGCCAGCCTCAGCAACTTAGCAAGATCCTGTTTCAAAACAGAAAATAAAATAGGGCTGGGGGTGTAGCTTGGAGGAAGAATGCCTCTGGTTTCAACCTCCAGCCCCTACCCTCCCCAGAACAAAACTATATAGAGAGCTAGAGAAGAGGAACCCAGGCAGAGCAGAGCGTGGTAACCAGTCAGCACAACCCACCTGGAGGCTGGGAAAGGGGTAAACTGAGGCAGGAGACTTCATGACATGAGGCCTCGGAGGTGGCACAGCAGCAGGCAGGAGTGGTTTGGGGAGGTCAGCCCCAGAAATGACTGAGTAACTCTGACCTGGGATCCCCGGGTGGGCCTCTCTCCCTTCCTCCACGAGTTCACACACATCTATGGGGCCAAGGAGGCCAAGGCTCCGCGTTCCTGCCCAGTACCATCCAGCTTTTACGCCCCGCCCCTGTGTTTGCCTCAAGTCCCTACAATGGACACAGATCCAGTCTACAAACATAAATTAATCAGTGTTATTAGAAAAGTCAGTTGAGCTGGGCGTGGTGGCGCACGCTTGTAATCCCCGCGCTTGGGAGGCGGAGACAGGAGGATCGCGCAGGTTCGAAGCCAGCCGCGCGCGCTGGCTTAGGAGACCCTGTTTCTAAATAAAAATATAAAAATAGGTCTGGGAGTGTAGCCCAGAGGTAGAAGGGCTTCCAGGAACCCCAGTACCACAAAAAAAAAAAAAAAAAGAAAAGTCAGTTGATAGCCAGATGTGGTAGTGCATGCCTATAATCCTGGTATTTGGGGGGCTGAGACAGGATGATTGCAGGTTTGAGGCCAGCCACAGCAACTTAGTGAGACCCCATTTCAAAAGTAAAAATAAAAAGGGTGAGAAGTGTAGCTCTGAGGTAGAACACCCTGGATACAATTCTCAGTACTCCTCCTAAAAAAAAAAAAAAAAACAGAGGAAAAAAAGAAGTCAGAACTGGGTGTGGTGGCACATGTTTGTAATCCCAGGTTTGCAGCCAGCCTCAGCTACTTAGTGAGGCCCTTTGCAATTTGGTGAGACCCTGTTTCAAAATAAAGAATAAAAAAAGGCTGAGGATGTAGCTCAGAGTTAGAATGCCCCTGGATTCAATCCCAAGTACTGCTGCAAAAAAAAAAAAAGAAGAAAGAAAGAAAGAAAGAATAAAAAGAAGTCAGCTAATAAAAGTTTTAGGGAAGAAGCCAGACATCTTGTGTATGCACAGGCTCGCCTATATGGTGGGGGCATTGCTCCATCATAGATCACTGGGCTCCTTCCCTTACCCCAAAGGTGCTAGCAGATACAAATAGAAGCAAAAAATAGGTCAGCCAGGCGTGTTGGCCCATACCTGCCATTCTGGTACTTGGGAGGATGAGACAGGAGGATCCCAGGTTCAAAGCGAGCCTCAGCAACTTACTGAGACCCTCAGCAACTTAGCAAGACCCTGTGTCAAAATAAAAAAGGGCTGAGGGTTTAGCTTGGAGGTAGAACCCTACTGGGTTCAATCTCACCCCACCAAATAAAATAAAATAAAAAAATAAAATCCAGGTGTGGTGGCACATGCCTGTAATCCCAGTACTTGGGAGGCTGAGACCAGAAGATTGAAGGTTTGAGGCCAGCCTCAGCAATTATTGAGACCCTGTTTCCAAAATAATAATAATAATAATAATAATAATAATAAAATAGGCCTGGGATGTAACCTGCAGGTAGAAGGCCTCTAGGTTCCATCCCCAGTACCACCACCTCCAAAAAAAAAGAAGAAAAAGAAAGGAAGAAAAGAAAGAAAGAGAGAGAGAAAGAAAGAAAGAGGGAAGGAAGGAAGGAAGGAAGGAAGGAAGGAAGGAAGGAAGGAGAGAAGCACTGAGGCTAGACCATAGGAAGAACTGGCTGCCGTTGAAGGAGGTTGGCCCCAGAGTTGAGAGCCATGTGACTCAGGGTCACACAGACCTGCTTTGGGGTTCACACTGCACTAGTTTCTGCCTGTGAGACCAGAGTGGCAGCCACTCAGACATGACCCTCCTTTCCTTCAGCTGAATAATGAATGAACCTGGGCAGCTCCCTCCCAGGGGGAAGTGTAAGAGGCTTCCAGCTTGGTGCCCCCCACCTATTTCTCCCAGACTGGCTGCCGCCACCCACATGCAGGCCACCCTGGTTGCTTCCTGGGCGCAGCCCCTGCGCTGGACCTCTGAGCTCCAGCCTCCACTCTGCCTTCCCGTCTCCATAGCAATGAGGGTGCACTTCCCAGGACGTGTGAGGCGTCACCTCCCTCCCAAGTTTGGACAGGAGGGGTGAATGGAAAGGGCTGCCCGGTGGTGTCCCTTGAGAGCTGGCAGTGCGCCTGGTCAGGGGTGCCCTCTCCTTCCTCGCAGCACTGGCTGCCATGGGCTCCGTCGGGAGTCAGCGCCTCAAGGAGCCCAGTGTGGCGGGCTCGCCTGACCGCAGCGTGGTGACCACCAGCTTTGGCTTCCAGCTGGAGGCAGCAGCGGCCGAGGCGGCTCGGGACCAGGGCCTTAGGGCCAGGGGCATCTCGACCTCCATGGACTCCGGTGAGTGCGGGTGCGGACCAGGCGTCCACCCCAAGGTGGAATTGGCAGGGGTGGCAGGTCCTCCACCCACTCTGTGCGTCCTGTGCAGGAGGCCACCTGCGTCCATAGGCCGGGGCCGAGGAGACCCTGCCTCCCCTGGGCTCCCGCACATGAATCGTGTACTGACCTATGTGGCTTCTTGCATCAGGAAGTGACAAGGCTCACCTAGGTCACATCCACTGGGCAAAGCAAGTCGAGCCTAAGGAGACAGGAAGGAAGGTCGGATGCATGCTCTAAAGCGCTGACCTCTCTAGCCTGTTTCCGGCAATGGGGCCGGGTGACTCTGAGGTTGGACTTGCAGAGTGGGTCTGAAGTGGACCGCCTGGTCCACCCCGCCTGCTTGGGGATGGTGTGGGGGAGCCCCTGTTCTTCTCTTGCGGTTGGTGTATTCAGCTGGGGCCAACTGAGTTCATAAACCCTTGCTCAGGGCTGGCCCTGGCACCCGGCTGCCACCCACAAGTGGCATGCTCGTTTGGAGAGGGCTGTTGTTTATACCAGCAGCACTTCAGGCTCCAACATGTGCTGATTCTCTGGTCCCCTCTCCGCACGTGGGCAGTGGAGGTTCTGCTGGCTGAGCCCGTGGTGCGTGGGGATGGGCCTCTCTTGGGGAGGGGGACCAGCTCGGGGCCTGTCCCCCAGGGGTGGCAGTAGACATTATGGAACAGGGCCTTTGGCAGCGCTGGGCAAGAGGGAGTGGTGGGCATGGTGGCAGCACTGATTTTAACTGTGATGGCCATGGTGAAAGCAGGCCTGCTGATGGATCAGTCAGGTTTCCACTAGAGAAACAGAGTCCATAGGAGATAGGAGGGAGGGAAAGAGGGAGGGAGAGATAGAGTTATAGATATGATATAGAAATATGCATGTCTAGGCATGTATATAGGTTAATTACAAGAAACTGGCTTACTAATGTGAGGGCTGGTAAAGTCAGTGTCTTAGTCTGTTTTCTGTTGCTATAACAAAATACCAGAAACTGGATACATTATTTAAAAAAGAGGTTTCTTTAGCTCACAGTGCTGGAGATTCAAGAGTATGGCATTGGCTTCTGCTAGCGTCTGGTGAGAACCTCATCCAGCCCCATCCAGCTGGGCACTGCAGTGCACAGTCTGAAATCCCAGTACTGGGGAGGCTGAGACAGGGGGATCGCTGGCTGGGGGCCATTCTCAGCAACTTCGTGAGACCCTGTTTCCGAATAAAAAATAAAAACCTGGCGTGGTGGTGCACACTTGTAGTTCCAGTACTTGGGAGGATCTCGCAGGTTTGAAGCCAGTCTCAGCTACTTAGTGAAGCTCTCAGCAACTCAGTGAGACCCTGTTACCAAATTTTTAAACAAATAGATGATAGATAGATAGATAGATAGATAGATAGATAGATAGATATAGTCGGGAGTGTAGCCTGAAGGTAGAAATCCCCTGGGTTCCATCTCTAGTACCAAAAATAAACAAACAAATAAAAAATAAGCCAGACATGGTGATGCACACCTGTAATTCCAGTACTTGGGAGGCTAATCCAGGGGGATTGCAGGTCTGAGGCCAGCCTCACAACTTAGGCCTATTTCAAATAAAAATTAAAAGGGCTGAGATGTAGCTTGCAGAAGAATGCCCCTGGGTTCTATCTTCAGTACCAAAAAAAAAAACAACCTGTCCACTAATGGAGTCGTGGTGGTCCTGATGGACAGCGCACACGGTGGTGACGCTCATGTTGACGGGAGCGCTGGCGTCGTGGCCGCGGTGTCTGGGGCGGGTGGCAGTGGGCATGGTGGCCTCGGGGTGCCGCCCTGGCCTTGCCGGTCTCACTGGCATCTCCGGGTCTAGCGATGGAGGAGCCGGTTCCGGACGATCGCTACCACGCCATCTACTTCGCGATGCTGCTGGCCGGCGTGGGCTTCCTGCTGCCCTACAACAGCTTCATCACCGACGTGGATTACCTGCATCACAAGTACCCAGGTGGACCGCCCACCCGGCTTCCCTGAAACCCCACGGGGCGGACCCTGCCCTGGACCCTGTGATTGCTGAGTGGCCTTGGGCAGCCGCTGGCCGGGCCGGGCGGGGCAGAGGGCAGGGCCGCCCTGAGTGCGCTGTCTGTGTCACCTGGCCTTGCAGGGACCTCGATCGTGTTCGACATGAGCCTCACCTACATCCTGGTGGCCCTGGCCGCCGTGCTCCTCAACAACGTCCTGGTGGAGAGGCTGAACCTGCACACCAGGATCACCGCGGGTGCGACCTCCACCCCAGCTCCCGCACTCCGCCCCGCATCTGCAGAGTGGGCAGGTTGCCTGGGGGCGCCCTGGTGCCTCCTGAGCCAGCAGCGTGCCTTGACCCCACATTCAACCCTGGGCCCCTGCTCAAGCGCCCCCCCCCCCACGCCCTGTGCCCCTCCTCCTTGACCCGCTTCATGGCGACATCCAGCTTCAGGGTTCAACCGCGATGGCGCTTCCTACAGGAAGCCCCTCTAGACCTCCCTCCCAGTCGTCCCTGGCCTGCCCATTTTTAGGGGGAAGGGCAGAGAAGGGGAAGGTGAGGGGCGCCCCGGCCAGCCTGCCCCCCTCATCAGCCTCTCCCCGCAGGCTACCTCTTAGCCCTGGGGCCCCTGCTCTTTATCAGCATCTGTGACGTGTGGTTGCAGCTCTTCCCCCATGACCAGGCCTACGCCATCAACCTGGCTGCTGTGGGCACCGTGGCCTTCGGCTGCACAGGTAGGGAGGGGCCCCGGTGGGCAGCGCTGGGCCGAGCTCGGCCGCTGGCTGCCACCACACCCCACACCCCGACGCTCAGGCAGCCCCTGGCCTCTGCTGATTCCCCAGGCAGTGCTCCCACCTCACTCCACTGCTTCTCCAACTTTTCCAACAGTTTTTTAAAATTTGAGCCAGGCAGGGTGGTGTACATCTGTAATCATAGTACTTAGGAGGCTGAGATAGGAGGATTACTGCTTTGAGGCCAGTGCGTGGTAATTTATCAGGATTCTATTTTAAAATTAAAAATAAGCAGGCTGGGGTGGTGCACACCTGTAATCCTTGTACTTGGGAGGCTGAAACAGGAGGATCACAGGCTCAAGGCCAGCCTCTGCAATTTAATGAGACCCTCAGCAATTTAATAAGACCCTGTTTCAAAAAATTTTTTAATTAATTTTTAAAAGGGCTAAAGAAATGCCGGGCATGGTGGCGTATGCTTGTAATCCCAGTCCTTGGGAGGCTGAGACAGGAAGAGCACAGATTTGAAACCAGCTTCAGCAATTTAGTGAGGCTATCAGCAACTTAGAGAAACCCCGTTTCCAAATAAAAAATAAAGTAAGTCTGGGATATAGCCCAGAGGTAGAAGGCCCCTGGGTTCTATCCCTAGTAACACACACACACACACACACACACACACACACACACACCACACACAAACTAAGGGAACCAGGCATGGTGGCACACGCCTCTCATCCTTGTATTTGAGAAGCTAAGACAGAAAGACCGCAGGTTCGAGGACAGCCTTAGCAAGGAGTGAGACTCTTACCTACCTAGAAAGACCCCGTTTCAAAATAAAAACAAATTAAGGTTGGGCATGTAGCTTGGAGTTCGAATGCCCCTGGGTTCAATCTTCAATACCAATAAATAAATTAAATAAATAAATAATAAAAGAAATTTTAAAAACAGTTTCAAACCTACCAAAGGATTGCAAGAATAAAACAAGGATCACCCACATGGGCCCTCCCTTCTGTTTTCTCTTTTCTGTGGGTATATAAACTTCCCCCAAGCACATATAAATATACAATAACACATATTTTCCTCTTACGCCATCATTACCTTTGTTGCTTCAATTCTAATGGTTTAGGGCGTATTTTCTAGTTTTTTTCTGTGGTGAAGAGTGAACATAGGGTCTTCTGCGTGCTAGGCAAGCGCTAACACTGAGCTATATCCCGACACCCTCCTTCTTTTTGCAACTTTAACAAGTCTTTATTATAAAATCAGTAGGAAATAGAGAAGGCAGCGGGCAGCTACGCTGAAGAGCCTGAAAGTGGAACTCTCTCTCAGCCCTTTTTTAAATTTTATCTTGAGACAAGTCTTACTAAGTTGCCCAGGTTGGTTTCAAACTTGCGATCCTCCTGCCTCAGCCTCCTAAGTTGCTGCATACACGCACCGCCACACCCAGCTTCGAAAATACTTTTATAACCATATTACAGTTGCTGAAGTTCAGAATTTCACACTAATACAATACTATTATCTAAGGTAGGATTCGTATTTGCTTTTGGTTTGTTTGTTTTTGCAATACTGGGGATTGAACGCAGGGGCATTCTACTTCTGAGCTACACCCCAGTCCTATTTTTTATTCTTTATTTTGAAACCGGGTCTCACTGAGTTGCAAAGGGCCTCACTAAGTAGCTGAGGCTGTCCTCGAACCGTGATCCTTCAGTCTCAGCCTCCTGAATGCTGGGATTACAAGCGTGCGCCACCACGCCCAGCTGACACCTTTCTGTTGTTGTTTTCTTAATGAAGGATGGTTCCTCTGTCCACCTGTGTCATTCATTCATTGCCATGACATTGGGAAGGGTCTAGGGCCCGTAGTAGTTTTGTAGACTTCCTTTTGTGTGTGTGGTGTGTAGTGTGGTGTGGTGTGGTGTGGTGTGGCTTGGTGTGTGTGTGTGTGTGTGTGTGTGTGTGTGTGTGTGTGTGTGTGTATTACTGGGGATTGAACCCAGGGACAATCTAGCTTTGAGTTACCCCCCCCCAGCCCTATTTTTTTTTTTTTGGTGGTACTGGGGTTCCTGGGAACCCTTCTACCTCCGGGTTACACTCCCAGACCTATTTTTTATACTTTTTTTATTTGGAAACAGGGTCTCCTGCAATCCTCCTGTCTCCACCTCCCAAGTGTGGGGATTACAAGCGTGTGCCACAACACCCGGCCCCCCACCCTATTTTATTTTTTATTTTGAAACATAGTCTTGCTAAATTGCTGAGGTTAGCCTTGAACCTGTGATCTTCCTGTCTCAACCAAGTACTGGGATCACAGGGCTGCAGTTTTTTAGCAAGGCTCAGGATAGAGCCCAGGACTTCCACAAAGGCTAGGCAAGCACTCTCCCACTGAGCTGCACCCCCAGCCCTCAAATTTGTTTTTACCATAACTTCCAGGAAGAATGCACTAGATGTGTGCGCATGTGTGTCTGAGCGAGCCAGGCTTCGTGAAGTCGTACTCTCTACGCAGGCAGGGTCTGTTCTGTTGATTTGTCAAAAAGCAAATGCTGAGCCTGGCGTGGTGGCGCTCACTCGTAATCCCAGCACTTGGGAGGCTGAGACAGGAGGATCGCGGTTCAAGGACAGCCTCAGCTACTTAGTGAGGCCCTCTGGAACTTAGTGAGACCCTGTTTCAAAGTTAAGAATAAAGCTGGGCTTGGTGGTGCACACTTGTAATCCCAGCATTCAGGAAGTGAAGACTGGAGGATCGGGGTTCACAGACAGCTTCAGCTACTTTTTGGTGAGGCCCTTCTCAACTCACTGAGACCCTGTTTAAAAAAAAAAAAAAAAAAAAAGACTAGCCGGGCGTGGTGGCGCTTGTAATCCCCACACTTGGGAGGCGGAGACAGGAGGATCGTGCTGGTTCAAAGCCAGCCTCGCTGGCTTAAGAGACCCTGTTTCAAAATAAAAAAAATATATAAAATAGGTCTGGGAGTGTAGCCCGGTGGTAGAAGGATTTCCAGGAACCCCAGTACAACAACAACAACAAAGACTAAAAAATAACTTAGCAAGACTGTCTCAAGATAAAATAAAAAGGGCTGGGAGTATACCTCAGTAGTAGAGTACCCTTGGGTCCAATCCCCAGTACTGCAAAAAAAAAGCAAATGCCAATTTTCTGGAGGGTTTAGCCTGCCACGCCCACCCTGACTCAGGCCAGGCCTGGCTGGGTGTGGACTTGTGGGGTTCCAAGTCCGAGCCACCACGTTTCCCCTGAATCCTGGATTTCTATGTTGGACAGGACAAGAGAGGCTGTGCTGTCATAACAACGAAGCCCAGAACTTGCAGTGGCTTCACAGAACAAGATTTATTTCTTGCTCTTGCTACATGTCCAATGCGGGGGTGGGGGTCTGTTCCATAGTCCTGGGGGGACTCAGCCTCATGCCCCCTTCCCACACACATGTGGCCTCTTCTGTTCATGGTGGCAGAAGACAGAAGGGTCAGGAAAGTTTGTGCTACGTCTTCCAGAGTGATCACACCGGGGCTGCTCGCGTCCCATTGGCCAGGGTTCTTCTGTGGCAGGGATGTGGACAGCATTATTTTGAGGGCACCTCTGTTGCCACCATGGGCTGCCAGGTGGTCTGAGCAAACTGCTGGGCCCCCGGTGATGCTGATGTCTCCTTACACACTTGCTCTGCCAACACAGGGCTCTCGGGGTTCTCAGAGTTGCATTGTTTACAGCTGATGGGCGACAAATGGTATCTTAAAGCTGGGTGTGGTGGTACACACCTGTAATCCCAGTACTTTTTTTTGGGGGGTGGTGGTACTGGGGTTCCTGGAAACCCTTCTACTTCCAGGCTACACTCCCAGACCTATTTTATATATATATATATATATATATATATATATATATATATATATATATATTTTTTTTTTTTTTTTTAAACAGGGTCTCTTAAGCCAGTGTGGCCGGCTTCGAACCTGCCCTGCGCGATCCTCCTGTCTCTGCCTCCCAAGCGTGGGCCACCACGCCCGGCTTAATCCCAGTACTTGAGAGGCTGGGACTGAAGAATTGCAGGTTCAAGGACAGCCTCAGCAACTTAATGAGACTTTCAGCAACTTAGCAAGACCCTGTTTTAAAATAAAAAGAGCAGGTCTGGGAGTATAGCCCAGAGGTAGAAAAGCCCCTGGGTTCCACCCCAGTACCACACATACACACACACACACACACACACACACACACACACACACAAAATAGCTGGGTATGGTGGCACAAGCCTGTAATCCTAGTACTTGGGAGGCTGACGCAGGCTCGAGGCCAACCTCAACAATTTAGCAAAACCCTGTTTCAAAATAAAAAGGAGCTGGATTCTGCCCCCAGAAGTAGATCACCCCTGGGTTCCATTCTCCAGTGCCAAAAACACAAATAGTGAGCCAGACATGATGGCACACCCCTGTAATCCCAGTACTTGGGAGGCTGAGGTAGGAGGATCGGAGGTTCCAGGACAGCCTCAGCAAGCAGCGAGCGTCTCAACTTAGCAAGACTCTGTTTCAAAATCAAAGTGAAAAAATAGAACTAGGGGTGTAGCTCGGAGGTAGAATGTCCCTGGGTACAGATGGACAAACAAGCAAATGGTGTCTCATGGTTTCCCCTCTCTCTCTCTCTTAAGTGCAGCAATCCAGTTTCTATGGGTACACGGGGATGCTGCCCAAGAGGTACACGCAGGGGGTGATGACCGGGGAGAGTGAGTATTGCCGACCGGAGAGGGGGCACGGGCTGCTGCCACTCCTCAAGCTGCTTCTTGGGGAGCCCCTGCCGTGTGCCCGGGACCCAGAGAAGCTCTGAGCGTGCCGGGCGGGGGACAGTGGCCACATAGGTCCTCCCTGGCTGGGGCTGGGGCAGAGAGTGCACCCCCTGCACACGTACCTCGGAGCACTGCGGGGGTGTGGGAGAGGCTGCGCGGTGTGGTGTGGTTCTGTGCATGCTCTCAGTTCCCGAGCGGGCAGCGGCCGCCCCTTCAGCGCCATGCTCTCCCAGCCCCTTGACCCACCTGCCACCCCTGCTTGGCACGCACACTTGAGGGCCTCACTGGCTTCCCAGACGCACTTCTCCAGCCACCGCGCCACCTCCCAGCTGCCCCTTCTCAACACATGGCGCCTCCATCACTCAAGCCCCAACTGATCCAGGTCTTTGAGTTGCCCCCTTCGCTCCAGGGCCTGGGCTGAGCACCTGGTGCCTCTGGTCCTGATACCTCAGGCCCGGCCTGTGCGTGGGGGCCAGTGCCTGGAGCCACCTATTTTCGGTCTCCCAGGAGGGCGCCCTCAGACCACGCCCCACCTTCCCCTTGGGCGCCCTCTGCCTGGTGGTGAGGCCCACCAGATGCCCTCCGGACCTGGGGGTCTGGCTCAGGGGTCCCCGCCCACCTGCTCTCCTTCACCTCCCTGCACAGGAGCGCAAGGCTCACGCCAGCCCCTGCCGCCATCTCGGGCGTAAGCTTGTGTATCCACAACCCCAGCCTGCATCCCACACTCCATGCCTGTGTCCTGCGACTCATTTGGGCCTGCCCCCACCAAGCCCCAGGAAGGCAGAGAGCCTTCCTGCGTGTCCCCACTGGGTCCCCAGGATGGGATGATGCTGCTTCCTCGGGAAATGCCCAGCTCCTGGGGGTCTGGGCCCCTGGAAGGACCAGGAGCCACTGGGAGGCCGGGTGGGCCTGGGGGGGGCAGTGAGACCAGACTTCAGTGGGCCAGGCTGGGGGCCCTGAGGGTGATGGGAAGACTGGAGCTGGGCAGGGCTGGGGGCATCGACGGGGAGGGGCTGCCCCTCTCCATAGGGTGAGCCTGGGCGGGGCTCTGGGATGGGGATGGGGGCGTGCGGGTGCTGGGGGAGCGGGACCAGGCCCGAGCCCCCCCTCCGGGCCCCCAGGCACCGCTGGAGTGATGATCTCGCTGAGCCGCATCCTCACCAAGCTGCTGCTGCCGGACGAGCGCGCCAGCACGCTCATCTTTTTCCTGGTCTCCGTGGGCCTGGAGCTGCTCTGCTTCCTGCTGCACCTGCTGGTGCGGCGCAGCCGCTTTGTGCTCTACTACACCACGCGGCCGCGGGACAGCCGCCGAACCTGCCGGGCTGGCTACCGCGTGCACCACGACGTCGCCGCCGGGGACATCCACTTCGTAAGTTCCCCGCCAAGTGCGGGTGGTGCGGGCTCTGAGCCTGACGCCAGCGAGGAGAGCCGGCCTGGGCGCATGCCTTCGCGGGGTCGAGGCCCTATCAACGGTTCTGCCCACTTCTTTTTTTTTTTTTTAAGTATTTTTATTTTTTGCAGAACTGGGGATTGAGCCCAGGGGCATCCTAACAATGAGCTACATCCCAGTCCTATTTTTTCATATTCTTTATTTTGAAACAAGGTCTTGCTAAATTGTGGAGGGCCTCATTAAGTAGCTGAGGCTGGCTGTGAACCTACGATCCTCCTGTTTCAGCCTCCCAAGTACTGGGATTACAAGTGTGTGGCACCACGCCCACTTCTGAGGTCGGAAGCCCCTCCAACTCCTGCGTCCTGTGATACAGAGGGCACATGGTCCCTGGCGGCTGTGACAGCCCACATACTGTAAAGTCCCATCCTGTTGGGACAGCTAGGGCTGAGGCTCCTTTCCGCTGGTTCAGGTGCACAGCCGCCACAGCCAGGGCGAGGAACCCAGGGGGTGTGGCAGGACCCAAAGCCAGGGAGGAAATAGAGAAGCCTGTAGGAGCAAAAGAGGAGGCCAGAGAGGGAGGGCAGGGCCGGCTTCCGAGCACCTGGCTCTGCAGAGGTCAGGGCCCAGCTG
The DNA here is from genome assembly GCF_963383645.1 of Muscardinus avellanarius. Taxonomy (NCBI): domain Eukaryota; kingdom Metazoa; phylum Chordata; class Mammalia; order Rodentia; family Gliridae; genus Muscardinus; species Muscardinus avellanarius. Next base: position 74,799,939 of record NC_137796.1, on the reverse strand, counting down.
CTGTCAGCTGCTTAGCTCCTGGTGAGGCGCTTCCCTGAGTCTTTGGACGGGTGGGCCGCCACGTTCCTAGGAGCCGGGGTGCCCTCTGGAGGCAGCAGTGCCACATGGCACCCCTCACCTGAGGCTGTTGGGTGTGGATACCTGTCTGCCAGGGCCCCAGTCACAGAGGGAGACAGGGCGGTGTGAGCTGTTGCTCTTTGGGAACCAGAATGGTCAGGCAGGCATTGATCCAAGGAGTCGCCTGGGCCCTTGGTTGGGGACTATGCAGTGAATTGTCCCTCATAGAGTCAACAGACCCAGAGATGGACCTGTGATGGAAAAGGACAGATGTGAAAGGGCTCCCCATTTGAGGGGTCCCCCAGGAGGGGCTCGTGGGCTGAGTGCTGCCCACCTGAGGGGGAACACAAAGCCCACCAGAAGGGCACAGGGCTTTGGGGCAGGGGCGTGAGCGCGGAGTCCTGGACTAGGGGTCTCTGGGAAGGCGGGAGTGGGCTGCAGTGTGGGTAGGGGATTCATGGGAGTGACAAGATGGAATTTACCATCTCAGAAATATAAGGCACACTCTGTAATCCCAGTACTTGGGAGGCTGAGCAGCAGCGCAGTGAGACCCTGCTTCAAAATACTTTTGTAAAAGGCTGGGGGTTGTGGCACACGTTTGTAATCCCCGCGCTTGGGAGGATGAAGCAGGAGGATCGTGCAGGTTCGAAGCCTCAGCTGGCTTAAGAGACCCTGTTTCCAAATAAAATATAAAATATGTCTGGGAGTGTAGCCCGGAGGTAGAAGGCTCCTGAGTTCCATCCCCAGTACCACCAAAAAAAAAAACAAAAAACAAAAAAAACCCAACAACCTTTTGTAAAGGATTGGGGGTATACTCAGAGTTCAGTTCCCAGTAAAAGAGAAAGAGAAAGAAGTCTAAGGCTTTTGTAAGCAAGGAAAGAGGGGGTCTCTCTATACGGTGGGCACTAGCTGAGTGCCCACCTGAGCTTGGGTGCCTGACCTGCGCCTCCATCCCACTGTGTGGTCTCTCCAGGAGCACCCAGCCCCAGCTCTGGTCAACACTGAGTCCCCGAAGGACAGCCCGGCTCACGAGGTGGGCGGAGGTGGGGGCACCTACATGCGCTTTGACGTGCCTCGGCCCCGCGTCCAGCGGAGCTGGCCCACGCTCAGAGGTGAGGACGAGCCCCGGGAGCCCTCCAGGCCACTCCTGGTCTGCACATGTGGGCAGTGCCCAGGCTGAATGCGGTGCCGCCCTCTAAGAGACACCCCCGTGTCCCCAGCCCTGCTGCTGCACCGCTACGTGGTGGCGCGGGTCATCTGGGCCGACATGCTGTCCATTGCGGTGACCTACTTCATCACGCTGTGCCTCTTCCCCGGCCTGGAGTCTGAGATCCGCCACTGCGTGCTGGGAGAATGGCTGCCCATCCTGGTCATGGCCGTGTTCAACCTCTCGGACTTCGTGGGCAAGGTGGGCCACCTGCCGGCTGGGGGTTGCCTGGGCAGGTCCCTCGGGCCTGCAGGACAGCTCCCATGGCGCCCCTCCACCCCGTGGTCAACTAGTCAGTGGGTTTCTGGGGTGACCCTCCCCGGGTGAGCACAGGCGGTAGGCAGGGTCGCCCAGAAGTGGCTCCAAGGAGCTGGTGTGTCAGGGCCAGAGTAGGGGCCAAGCTGCCATTTCTGATACGTCCTGCAGGTACTTCCTGCAGATCTAGGGCGGGCCTGATCAATGAATGACTTGGGGCTCAGCGAGAGGAAGCCATTTGCCTTGAATCACATAGCTGAAAAGTACAAGAAACCAAGCTTGTGTTTCCTAAGGGAGCAAGGCTGAGAGCGGGTCCCAAGCCCAATCCCGCTGCTGACTCAGACTTTCATGTCTCAAATAGTGTCAGTCCTCACCTCTCAAGAATGCTGTGAGAACATTGGGGACACGCGGTGTTTGATCAGGAGCAGGCACGGGGCAAAGACCATCTGTTGATATCACGAGCGGGATTGGTGGGCCGGAGGGGGCTGGGACCTGGGCTGTGCTGGACACAGGCAGGGTGTGGCTAACACACAGCTCCCCGCAGATCCTGGCAGCCCTGCCCATGGACTGGCGCGGCACCCACCTGCTGGCCTGCTCCTGCCTGCGAGTCGTCTTCATCCCCCTGTTCATCCTGTGCGTCTACCCCAGCGGCATGCCCGCCCTCCGTCACCCGGCCTGGCCCTGCATCTTCTCCCTGCTCATGGGCATCAGCAACGGCTACTTTGGCAGCGTGCCCATGATCTTGGCAGCAGGCAAAGTGAGCCCCAAGCAGCGGGAACTGGCAGGTAAGGCCGCCGACCGAGGGACAGCGCCCCCTAGTGAGGAAACCGAGGGCAGCCGTCAAGAAGGGTCCTGGGGTCTAGGCAGTTGTAGGTGTGGGGAAGGTTACCAATTAATTTCACTCATTTGTCCCACAGCTACTTCCTGAGCTTTTCCTATGTACCAGGCAGGGTCCTCGATGCCAGGGACACAGTGATCCCGTGCCGTGGGGCTACAGTCCAGTGGTGGGGACAGCCTATAATCAGCCAAGGGACGGTGTCAGTGGTAGAGGCTGGGACAGGAGGATCACAGGTTCAAGGCCAACCTCGGCAACTCAACAAGACCTTCAACAACTTAGCAAGACCCTGTCTCAACACAAAAAATTAAAGAGGGTCTGGGGTTAAGCTGTGCATGATGATACATACCTTAATCTTAGTACTTGTGAGACTAAGACAGGAGGATTGCAGGTTTGAAGCCAGCTTCAGCAACTTAGTGAGGCTTTCAGCAACTTAGACCCTCTGTGTGTGTGTGTGTGTGTGTGTGTGTGTGTGTGTGTGTGTGTGAGACTGGGGGTGGAACCCAGAGACTTTCTACCTCAAGGCTATACTCCCAGACCTTTTTTATAATTTATTTGAAAACAGGGTCTCACTAAGTTGCTGAGGCTGGCTTCGAACCTGTGCGATCCTCCTGTCTCAGCCTCCCAAGCGTGGGGATTACAAGCGTGCACCACCACGCCCAGCTATAGACCCTGCTTTAAAATAAAAAAGTAGCCGGGCGTGGTGGCGCACGCTTGTAATCCCCACGCTTGGGAGGCTGAGACCGGAGAATTGTGGTTCCCAGACAGCCTCAGCTACTTAGTGAGACCCTGTTTCAAAATAAAGAATAAAAAACAGGGCAGGGGGTGTAGCTCGGAGGTAGAATGCCCCTGGGTTTCATTCCCAGACCTGCAGAAAATAAAAAAAAGTAGGGCTGGCGTTATAGCTCAAGAGATAGAATACCCCTGAGTTCAATCCCTAGCAACCCCTCCAAAAAAATACAGATATTTTGACACACTATAACATTGATGAGCCCTGAATATATTACCCTCAGTGAAATTTGCAAGTCACAAAAAGGTAGCTCATGTGAGGTCCCTAGAGGAGGCAAATCCACAAAGATAGAAAGTGGGTTCATGGATGCCCGGAGCTGAGGAGAGAAGAGCGGGGAGTTAGTGTTTAATGGGGACAGTTTCAGTTTGGGGAGATGAAAACCTTCTGGAGCTGGCCGGTGGTGACGGCTGCTTGGGTGTAAATGTGCCGCCTGTCCCTGGACTGCCACGTGAAAGTGGATAAGGCCCTCAGCAACTGAGACCCTGCTTCAAAGTAAAACATAAAATAGGGAGCCGGGCGTGGTGGCGCACACTTGTAATCCCAGCATTCGGGAGGCTGAGACAGGAGGATTCGGATTCGTGGCCAGTCTCAGCTACTTAGTGAGGCCCTCCGCAACTCGGTGAGACCCGGTTTCAAATTAAAGAAAAAAGACTGGGCTGTGTGTGTAGCTCAGAGATAGAATGTCCTTGGGTTCAATCCCCAGCACCACATACACACACAAAAAGTAAATAAAATAAAATAAAATAAAATAAAATAAAATAGGGTTGGCTGGAGGTATAGCTTAGAGGTAAAATGCACCTGGGTTCAGTCCTCAGCATATCCCCCCCCACACACACACACACATACACACATACACACACTCACATGGCAGTAAGGGGACAGAGGAGCACAGAGGCTGGGTGCTCCGTGGGGAAGGAGCACCTGCCCAGACCCTGAGAAGGGTCACGGGCCTCGGGGAGGTGTGCCCCATGTGCCTGGGCAACTGTGGCTGTGCCCCCTCAGCCAGCCTTGTCCACAGGGAACACCATGACCGTGTCCTACATGTCGGGGCTGACGCTGGGCTCTGCCGTGGCCTACTGCACCTACAGCCTCACCCGGGACGCCCACAGCAGCTGCTTCCGCACCGCCACGGCCAACGGCTCTGTCCCCACTGGCCCCTGAGCCTGCCCCGCCCGGGACAGCTGCTGGGGCCCAGAGGGGCCCTGAGGCCCGAGGCCCCCTCCCTGCCCCTGCCTGCCGTGCCTGCGGGGCCCCGGCCTCTTCCTGTGCCAATAACACCACCTTGCTGGGTCCAGCCTGCCCCTGCCCAGCTGTGTCCTGTGTCCGGCCTCACGCCCACCCTTGCCCTCTGTGTGCGTCCAGTGGCCCTGGCTCCATCAGGAGCACTCTGTAGGGTCAGACTCACAGCCATCCCTACCCAGGATGGCAGACCTAGTGTCCCCGTGTCCGCCTCACAGTGACCACCTCAGGACCTGCCTCCAGGGCCCCATCATCCTCATCACTGTCCACGGTGCTGGCCAGGGTGGGGAACCCCTCCTCATGGACAGAAGAGGCCCCTGGATAAGAGGGCAGTCCCTGGCCTTGTCCCTGTTCTGAAACACCAGGCGTTCATTGCTAGGGAGGAATCCCAGCGCTGGGGCATCTGCGTGGCCCTCTGCCTCCCCGCTGCCCTCGTCCTGCCCATGGTACAGAGGGGAGACAAGTTTAGGGGCCACGGAGGAGTATCCCTGGGATCTAGGGAGGCTCAAAGAAGTATAAGTCAAGCCCAAGAGACCTGGCAAGAGGGGAGGGGCCAGGGGACACTGCCAAGGACAGTGTTCCCAGGGGAGGACACCTGCCCTTCTACACCCGCCCCTGCTGTCACCACCCCCTGCCGTGTCCCTCACCTGTGAGTCCTCTAACTGTACCGCACTGGCCATTAAAAGATGAAGGTAGAGACCGCGCTGCCTGCCTCTGAACTTTGTGGTGGGGTGAGGGCGGGACTGCCATCTCAGCCACTGGAGTGGAGGCAGGGGGCCTAGAGACACGGCCACTTTCAGTGCTGGGGCCTCCCACCCGTGGGGCAGCCCTGCCTGCACTAGGCTGGCGGCCAGGTAGCAGGTGTCTGCACATGGTGGGGGGTGGAGGAGCAGAAGCTTTGGGGTTCATGGCACACCTTGACACCCCTCCAGCCCCCATGAGCATCAGGACAGATGGCTGCACCCACCTGGCTGGAGAACTCAAGGAGGGAGGCAAAGCCGGGTTCTAGGAGTTGGAGCTTCCCAGGCTCTTTGCTCCAGCTTTGTGGCTGATTTGTGCGATCTGGACAAATTCCTACACTGCTCTGTGCCTAAGTTCCTCCAAGGAGTGGGACTGGGTCTCTTGGAAGAAGGTGGAAAGCTGCACAAGTTCCAGGTCTGTGGTCTCTGGAGGAAGGTCCTGGATTTCAGGACCTGCACAGGTAGCAGGTGGGTGAGCCAAGCCCAGAGGGCGATGCCAGAATGGCCACCAGGTGGCGCCCGTGCACCGCCCTTTCTGCGCCTCGGAGTAGGGGTCGGCCATGGAGCGGGCACATCCTTAGCGCGGAGGAGCTGCCTTCCCAGTGTTAATGCTTGTCGTGGCCTTGCCTTCTTCCACAGTCACTACAGCAAAGCCTGAGTGACATCTGCAGCCATCCAAGGTGACCGCCGCTCTGCAGCACTGGGACAGCCTCTCACCGCTTCCCAGGCCCAGGTTTTGGGGGCTAGAACTGCCACCTCTCCCAGCTGCAGGGGTGCCACCCCGCCCCATCCAGGTGGGGCTCAGGGTTACTTGGACCCTTGGGGCCTTCTCCAGGTGTGGCCATGAAACCTTTTTTGTGGTACTGGGGATAAACCCAGGGGTTACAGTCCTTTTTTTTTTTTTTTTTTTTTCAGTACTGGGGAATGGAACCTAGGGGCATTGTACCTCTGGGCTACACCCTGTGTTTTAGTCTATTTATTTATTTATTTATTTATCTATTTATTTATTTTTAAAACAGAGTCTGAGTTGCAAAGGGCCTCGCTAAGTAGCTGAGGCTGGCCACAAACCGTGATCCTCCGGTCTCAGCCTCCCAAATGCTGTAATAGTCCTATTTTGTAACACAGTCTAAGGGTTTAAGTTGTTGAGGGTCTTGCCAAATTGCTGAGGCTGGCTTCAAACCTGCAATTCTCCTGTCTCAGCCTCCCAAGTACTGGGGTTACAGGTATGTGCCATCACATCTAGCTGACATAGAACTTTTGAAATGCGGGACCTGATCTATTATGTCCTGAGCACTAGAAATGTGGCGGTACAACCAAGAAACAGCTTTTCACGCTCCTTCATTGAAATTAGCTCAAATTTCAACACCCACATGTGGCCTGTGGTTGCTGGGTTCAGCTAACTCCAGGCCTCCACGCGCCTGTCGAAGCCGGGTCCCAGAGCCCCAGACGCCAAGTCCACCCTCGCCGCAGAAATGAACCACTCCAAGCCACGGTATTTTTTTCCAATTAAATCTTTTTCTTTTCTTTTCTCTTTTTTATGAAAAAAGATCACACAGAATTTGCCAACAAACAAAATTGCAAAAGAAACTTAAAAAAAAAAAAAAGGAAAACAATTCCCCCAAAAAACAAAACCAAAGTCTGGCTTTTCCTTCCCTCAAGATTGTCTGCCGGAGGCCTCCTGCGGGGGTGCGGGGGGCGGGCTAAGTGCTTTCTGGGCCAGCGGAGGCTGGGCCGGGCTCCCTCCCTCTCCCTCTCCCAAAGTCCTTCTGTCTGGGGGCGAATACAGTACACGTGGGCTGGGGGGGTGTGCAGGGGGGGGCGGTGAAGCCGGGTGCTAGACACTCACAATCTAACAGGAAATAAAAAATAATATTCTGCACGTCAGAATGTGTTCGCTTTTTTTTATAATTTCATAGCTATTTTTCACAGTTTAAAAAGTTTATATTTATATATATTTATATATATTTATCTTTATATATATAATTAAAAAGTTGACTCCATTTAAAGGCTTATGATACAGGGGCAGGGTGAGTCTCAGTACAATAAAACTGTACAGGTTAAGAACTGCTGCCTCCCTCCGGGTGGGAGGGCCGGGCATGGCCGGTGAGGGTTTCAGCACCATTTGGGTTTTCTGTAGTGTGAGGGTCTGGGCTGGGGGAGCCAGCTGGTGCCTGGCTGATGCTCCTGGGCTCCCCCCACTCGGCTCCGTTCCTCAAGTCCAGGCCATCCTGAGAGGGTGGAGGTGGCTGTGGCAGGCACCGAGTGGCCCGGCATGGTTGGTGAGGATGGCCAGCAGGGCACACCCCATCCAGTGGTGGGTGGGCTCCTTGCTGAGGGTGGCCGAGAGCTCAGAACGAGCGTCAGTTTGGGTCCTTAGAAACCCCTTCCCCACAAAATCCCCAGCCTTCTCTGCCTGGGGGGCTTCTGGGCCTGGAGGGGCAACCGCCAAGTGCTTACAAGGTGCTGGGGGCCGGCAAAGCCATACCCTGATAGCGGAGAGGGCCCCCTGTCCTGGGGGCACTGAGGGGTTCCAAGGGGCTGCAGACGTGTGCACATGTGCGCACACACGTGCATGCATACAGGCACACACATGTACACACTCACACTGGCCCAGGGCGGCCACGTGCACACGCCCATGGGCACACTCGCATGCACACAACGCACGTGGTCCTGTGCCGCGGCCGAGGCGGAGGGGTCCCTGCGGGCCCTCGGCGCAAGGCTGCCGGGCCGGGCCGCGCTCAACAGAGCACAGGCACGCCGTCCGTGGAGAAGATCATGCCCGTGGTGGGCTCGTAGGTGCCCGCGAGGTAGTACAAGCCCTCGCTGTCCTGATACTTCTTGGTCTTCAGCATCTGCTCGTACTGCTCCAGGCCCACCACCAGGCACTTGTGCGACACCGTCTGCACATCGTTCTCGTCCACGTGTGAGGACTGGTACAGGGCACGCTGTGGGCGGCATGGAGGCGGGTGGTCAGGGGACCGGAGGGACCGAGGAGACCCTGAGGGTATCCTGAGGGTAGAGGCCCAGAGACAGACGGGGGCCAGGACCTCCAGAGACCAAGAGGTGAGGGGTCAAAGACATGGGGATCGGTGAGGGGAGACTAGGGGGTATGGGGACTGAGGCCAAGAGTGGACAGAGACTGAGACACAGGCCAGGAGCAGCGAAGCTCAGGGCTGCAGGACAGGGGCAGGCAGCCAGGACAGCCAGGCGGTGAGTGCGAGCTGCCACTGGCCGGGCAGGGCTGAAACAAGGTGGCCACCCTACCCACCCAACACCTCCTACCTCCATGAAGTCCTTCCTCTGGCTGGAGGCCCGCAGGGCCGCGGGAAGGCTGCGGCCGGACTTCTGGTCCCAGTGCTGTGGGGGAGAGACGAGGGCCGGTGAGCAAGCCCTGGCCCCACCTCGCTAGGTCTAGAGGGACCTAGGCAGGCCCTGCCTCCACCTCCCCACTGGGTCGGGCCCTTGCTCCCCAGCTCCCAGAAGGCCTGGCCCGGGGGACCTCAGGCCCATCTGAGGGAGCCTGTGACTGGACCCGGGGGAGGACACGCAGCCGGCTGCTGGGCTCACCTGGCCCTCGTGGAACTGCTTGCCCGGGCTGGTCTCCTCGGGGTGGTAGAACCACTTGACGCGGACCACCATGTTATTTCCCCATGACTCCCACATGCTCTGGATGCGGCCGATGTAGGGCAGGTTGGGGCGGCCGGCCGACAGGAACACCGCGCAGTCCCCGATGCGGATCATCTCCTTGCCGCGCACGATGGCCTTGTAGAAGAGCTTGCGGGCCTTGCCCTTCATGCCGCGCCGCTGCGGAGGACACGGGTCAGGGACAAGGGCCCGGGCCTCTCAAAGTCACCTGATCTCAGCCTCAGAGGCAAGAGGTAGGCAGGAAGATGCCCCTGTCTTGCTCTAACTTAGGAAGCCCCGCATTCAGCTCTGACACACCAGGTGTAGGAGGGACTCTATCTCCTCGTCTCCTCATCCTGTGCCAGCAGCCTCACTCACCCCACAACCTTCACCTAATAACGCCTTGAGCGGCACGGTCCCAGGGGGTGTCCCCTACACAGCTTCTGAGGTTGACAGAAGCCCTGGTTGCGGAAAAAGACTCTGAGACGCGAATGCAGGTGAAAGATTTATCTGGATACTTTTCCAGCAAAAAGCAAGAAGTGGGACCCAAAAGGCAGATGCCACACCAAGTCCAGTGGGATGTCAGCCCCTTTGTGTCCTACCCAGGGCGGGAGCTAGGCCCTACCCCGAGGTGTAGGCAAAGGGCTGCCCTGGGAGACCCACCAAGACCCACCCACCATGGCACACCTGCCTGCTGACCTAGCACCAACCAGGCTCCCTGGTGTGTTGGGGTTTGTTTATTCACCCAACAAACACTTCCTTGGTACCCCAGGGAAACCCCACCCTGCCCAGGCAGCACTTCTGCCTTCCCTTGGCTGTATGCTCCTCCAAGAAGGGCTAAGCAAGGCTTAGCAGAACCAGCATGTTCTCACCTCAAACTAACAGCTAGTGTTGGCTGTCAGGCTCAAAGTCAAATTTTCTGCCTGAGCGGGGGGACGCTATGCACTAATCTGCCTCATCCAGCAGTCTCTTTTCTACTTTGAATTCGCAGCGTCTTGGTAGTAACAGACTCTTCATCAGCCACAATGCTAATTTCCCTGCCACGTGCTGTCAAGCGCTCAGATTCCCTTCCTCTCGGGCACAGTGGCCGCCAGGGTTGCTAAGCGACTCTCACAGCAGTTACGCTTTCTGCCATCCGGCAGCTACTCCCCTTCACAGATGCCCCCCCCCTCGGTCCCCAGGGTACCCTGAGGGGATGATTCCGCGCCAAAGGGGCAGGCACAAGACTTGCTCTGGCCAATCAGAACATCCCACCTTCCCACTGGCCACTGTGAGTGGCCCTGGATCAGGTCAGACATTCAACTGACTTTGGTAGTAAAGTCCCCAAGAGGCCCTTCCTTCCTTCTGTGACTTCTGAGCTGTGAGGACATGAGCTGAAAGCTACTGGACCTTCCTGTTGCCTAGAGAGAGGGGCGACGGTGGAGGAGGCCAGCACCAAGAGAGGAAAGAGAATCTGAGGACCGGGCCTGAGAGAGGATCAGACAGTGGGGCTCCCAGGCCACCCGCACTCGTAGCCCAGCACCCCTGGACCTTCCTGCTCTAGAGGCCAGCAGATGAGACCCTGGTTTAAGTCAACTGCAGTTAGGCTGCTTTCCTCTGCAGGAGTACCAGGTGCTGCTGACATCAGAAACTGCAAGTGGCAGATGGTAGTGAGGGACGGGCCAGCATTGACAAGGATGCGCAGACCCCACCTTGACATCTCCCCTCAGAGAAAGCACCTGCAGGGATTAGAGCCCAAGGGGCTGGTCCTGCCGCCTTTAGTAAAGATTCTACAAGAATCTAGCATGGAGAGGCTACTTTGGCCTGTAGCTGGTAATCCAGGAGGATTTAAATCAGATGACCCAGTGCCTGCAGTCAGAGGAGACAGGTTCAAGTAGAGCCCTAAAGAGGGGAGGCCCAGGGAGCTGGAGCTGCAGTCCAAGTGGCCACACCCACCACTGCACACTCTGCACCTCACCCAATGAAGCAGGAAACAGCCCTGTTCTGAAGCGCCCTGCTGGGGTGTAGATGGGGCTGCTCTTACACTTCCAGGGCTTTCTTTTTCTGTGTGTGGTGCTTGGGATTGAACACAGGCATTCAACCTCTAATCTACATCCCAGCCCCTGAAACAGGGTCTCAGTAAGTTGCTGAGGCTGGCTGTGAACCTACGATCCTCCTGTCTCAGCCTCCCAAGTACTGGGATCACAGGTGTGTACCACCACGCCTGGCTTTTCAGGGGGGTTTGACTGGCCCCAATAGCAATGACGGCCCTAAAAGGCCGCCCATAAGAGACAGAAATCCCCAAGCACTGATTCAGGATACTCTACAACCTCTCCAGCTTCACTGACCCAGCCCAAGTTGCTGATAGCACATGCCAGAGGTCTCCCAAATGCTCAGGAGGTGTGCCAAGGCCCCCGGCCTGTCACCATCACCCCCAAACTATTAACCCTGCCTGGCAAGAGCAAGACCTAAAAGAGGTCATGAGCCAGCAAAGGCCTCTCTGCATGGCCCATCCTATGTAGCCTTGGAGGACTCTCTGGTCCAGGGACGCGGGGGCCTGGGCATCCGTGTTGCCTGCCGACAAGGACCCCCTCCCCACATGCCAGGGGAGGCACCTGGATGCTGGCGTTTGGTTCTTAGTATCCGCCAAAGGTCTGTGTGCTGAAGGCTCTGTCCCCAGGGGAGCTACTGAACGGTGACGGAGCCTTTGGGAGGTGGGGCCTGGTGAGAGGACTTGGGCTCTTGGTGGGGATGCCCTCAAAGGACGCTGTGGGACCTGGGCCCTTTCCTCTCCCTCTTCTGCTTTCTGGCCATGAGGTGAGCATTTTGCTCTGCCACCCACTCTCACCAATGTTGCCCGGCACCCTCACCAGAGACCTAAAAGCCATGGGTCTGCCCCATCATGGACTGGGACCTCTAAAACCACAAACCTCATCTCTTTTTAAGTTATTTAGCTCATGGACTTTATGATAATAACAGAAAGCTGGCTCTTCCTGTCCGAGTGTGGGATGGACTAGGAACCATGAGGGCTTTTCCCACTGTCCACACAGAAGGTTCCATAATAGCTACTGACAAATTCACTGCTGAGAAGTGCGTGTGTATGTACATGTGTGAATACATATGTGTGCACCTATATATTGCATGTACATGGGCACTATATATTGCATGTGTACTCATGTACCTGTGTGCACCTATTTGTACACATGTGCATGTGCTATGTGCACACTATACATCCATGCATGTGTGTGCATGTATGTACAAGCATGTGCATCTATACCTACATGTGTGCTTACACGTGTATGTGCTTGCAAGTGTGTATGTGTGAGTGCATGTGTGCGTCTGCTTGGGCACATGTGTGTGCAGGGAGGCTTCTGGATGGCCACTCCCCTATTGCCAGGTAGACGTGAGACCCATGACCCAAGGGGAGACTCTGGGGCCTGGGAATGCGAGGACAGGGCCATGGCACAAGGGCATGGGCCTGGAGAGCCAGCGTGGCCATCTGTAACACAGGCTGTGGCCATGTCCTGACCCGCCCTCCCCCCGGGGATGCTGGATCTTGGGGGAGGGAGGGAGGACCTGACCTAGAGTGGCAGAAGCAGAGCTGGTTACCTGGGTGGGTTTGCCGAACCACTTCCAGAGCTGCCGGGCAGGCAGGAAGGCGGCGATCTTGGGCCGGTTCTCCACGGATGGCAGGCGCTGCCTCTTGGCCAGCTCCTTGGTGGTGGGGAGGTGGACGCCCTCTCTCTTCTTGGGCCGGCTCTTGGCCCCGGCCCCAGCCTGAGCTTTGGGCTGCAGGGGCTGTGGTGGGGGGGCCGGAGGCTGTGCGGCGGGCGCCTTCTTGCTGGGGGTGTGGGCTGAGGAGCGTGCCTTGCTGGCCTGCTTGGGGGCCTTGGCAGGGAGTGCCGGCTGGGCAGAGGGGCCGGCTGCGGGGGTGGGGGCTGCCTCATCATCTGAGCTGCAGGAAGAATCCTCGTCTGTGGTGGAGGAAGAGGAGGAGGAGGAGGAAGAAGAAGAGGAGGAGGAAGAGGAAGAGGAAGAGGAGGAGGAAGAGGAGGAGGAAGAGGAAGAAGATGAGGAGGAAGAGGAAGATGAGGAAGATGAAGAGGAGGAGGAGGAAGAAGAGGAGGAGGAGGAGGAGGAGGAGGAGGCGGGGGAGGATGCCCTGGAGCTGGAGGCGCTGCAGGTCCGGCCCCCTGCGCCCCGGCTGTCCTCCCCGTTCTTTTCGCCGTCCTCCTCGCCTTCTGTCTCTGAGCCGCTGCTGCTGCTACTGCTGCTGCTGCTGCTGCTACTGCTGCTACTACTGCTGGTCTCTGACTCCTCTGCCCCGTCCTGCTCAGCCTGGGCCTTGTCTGGGCTCTTAGGGTTCCCGGGGTCCTCTAAGGGGAGCCCTGGGCCAGGCTCCTGGGTGAGGTCCCCCTCCAGGGCCTTGGGCCAGGCCGTCTTGGGCTCGCTGCTGCTGGCCGCTGGGGGGAGGCCGCTCAGGCTCAGCAGGCTCTTGGGCTCCTGCCAGCCCCCAGCCCCCGGGTCTTCCCGCAGGAGCAGGGCCTCTTTGGCCTTTTTGCTTTTGGGTGATGTGACCCCCTCGTGGTCCAGTTTGACGAGCAGCTCAGCCTCTTCCCCAGGCCTCCGGGGACCCTTGGCGCCCGACTCCTCAGTGGCCCGAGCCTTCTTGGGCTTGGGACGGGTGGCAGGCATGGTGATGAGTGGGGCTGGAGCCGGGGCCACAGTGGGGGCCGGCAGCTCCCCAAAGGCCTCGGGGGCTGGGCAGCTGGCGAAGGAGGGAGGTGCGGGGTTGGGCTGAGGGGGCGTCGGGCGAGCTTTGGGGGCTTTGGCCCGTTTGTCCACAGGTTCTGGGGGGCTCTTCTTAGAGTTTGGGGTGCCGATTGGTTCCAGGGCTGAGGGGGTACTGGGGACCTCATCCGTGGAGGCCCCTTCCTCCAGGACAGCAGCTCTGTCTAGAAAAGAGAAGACGACAATGGCAGGGTGAGGCGGGACGCCTCAGAGCCCTGGCCTGGTCCTGCCCTGGCCCCTTGGCGGGGCCTCAGGAGCAGCTCCTGCACACCAAGCTGCTCGGGTGGTCTTGGCCTGAGCCACAGCACTTAACTCTGCTGTTGGCACCAGGCTGCATCTCAGCTCTGCCTCTGACAACTCGGCTTGCCTCCCTCAGCCTGGGAGGAACCGCCCAGCAGCACAGAGTCCTCACAGGGACGCAGACCAGTCACTGCACCAGCCCTTGCCCCCCACCCTACCCCACCCTTGAGCCCTGGCCAGCCTGGCCCAACATACCACCCTTGGCCTTGGTGCTGGGCTTCCGGCCACGGCCTCGTGCCTTGGCCCCCGGCTCCTCGGATCCTGTGGCGGTCCCCTCTTTGCCTCCCCCGGTGTCTCTGCTGGTCTTCCGGCTACGGCGCTTGGCGCTCGGCACCAGGAGGGCTGGGGACGGCTCGGCACCTGCACGGCAGATGTAGCGGCTCAGGCCTGAACTTCTGCTCTCTGAGCTTCTGGCTTGTGGTGGGGAGAGGGACGCCCGGTGGCTGAACCTGATGGGCTATGCAGTCCCGCAGGAGGCGCCACGTGGGCACAAGGTGCTCAGCAGAGGACCCCAGATGAACCCGCTGAAGGGCTCTACAAACTCCAGGGCTGAGGAGGGCCGACTGGTGACGGTGACCCGCTTAGGAAGCCGTCCAGACTCGGGCCTCACCCACCTGGGGAAGCCAGGCTCTGACGAGGGCGAGTCATTAGCCTCCCTGAGCCCCAGTCACAGGGGCCAAGGGGACCGCATTCAGCACTATGGTGGCCACAGGGAGCTTGGAACCATCAATATTAAGATGTGACAAGTGTCTCAGGGCTGGTCTACCCTACCCACCATTCCTGCCACCCATCCCCTGTGGATCCCAATGGCCCAGACGGAAGAAAGGACCTAAAGCCAGGCTGGAGGGGACCTGCTGCTGCCAGGGGAGCAGGGCAGGGGCCTGAGTGGGCGGCCCCAGGGGCAGCAGGAACCCTAGCGATAGCCCGTCACTCACACTGGATCTTGTAGTCGGGAGGCAGGAGGCGGATGTGTGAGAGAGGGATCCTGCCCGTGTCCCCGTCGTCAAACTCCACGGTGATCAGGTCCCCATCATCCTCCAGGTCCAGCAGCCCTGGGGGTAGGGGTGGGGCGTCAGGGAGGCCATGAGCTTCGGCACCCTCAGGGGCACGAGGGTGAAGGGCATCAGGAGCCCGCATGCACACGTCCTCAGCCCCGAGGCCCAGCAGGGGTAAGGGGAGACGAGCGCAGGGCAGCAAGGGCCATCGGAGCCACGTCGTCTGAGAAGGGAGGGTTGCTGAGTGTGTGCCCTGGATGTTGGTGCTACAGGACACCTAACCACACACCCTTGTGTCTGTTCACTCCCAAGACCCTCCCCAAAATGGCAGTAAGGGGGTCCAGAGCATCAGCATTGAAGGACAGGCAGGGGAGGGGCAGACATCTGCATCTGGGAGGATGCCCAGGGATGGCATGTGGGGACAGACTGTATCTGAGCTTTGCTGCTGTCAGGTGCTAGAAGGAGGTGATCCCCAAGGGAAGGAAGCCAAGGCACCCTACAGGCTAAGCACCACGTGAGCACTGAGGACTGGAAGACGCAGCACTGGCAAAGAGGGGGACCACGCCAAGCCAGGGGTGAACCAGGAAATCTGCCCCTGAAGTGACACTGCTGCCTCCTGCCCAAACACAGGCGCACACAGACCTTGGGGAACTGCCTGCCGACAGGAAAAGACCTACACACCCCAGTACTGGGGGTCCCCTGGCAAAACGTTCCTGCCCATCCACCATCGTGAGGCCTCGCTCAGGCACAGAGCCATCGCTGGGCTCATCCATCCATCTCTCCCTGCACTAAGGATCACCAACGCTGTCAGGAACGCCTCCTGACACAAAGAAAGAGCCCAGAACCAAGGAGCAGAGAGAAGAGGGATGAAATCTAAAATGAAAATATGTATCTTCTGAGGAATAGCTCATGTGATAAAAGGCAGGAAGTTTTATTTTTTTAAAGAAACATTGGGGATTAAAAAGAACTCTTGGGAATTTTCTAAATGATAGCAGAAACTTTCAAGTTCAAGACAAGAGAAGAATTGAGATAAAGTAGAGTGAATCTTGCAGAAAGTTGAACAAAAAGATAAAGAGACAATAAGGGAGGAAAAGACAGAAATACTGAGGGCCATGAGACTTGTGGACACTCGGGAGTGCAGATGAACTAAGCCGGTTGACACCCACCAGAAAAGCTGCCAAGACTAGAGCACAGTGCTATGAGACCAAAGCCCCCACACCTTCCCCAAACACCTGGCACAGAAAACCCACATGGAATGGTAGACCTAGGGATAACGTAAAGACCTTAAAAGTTTCCAGAGAGGAAATAAAAGAGGTCTCCTATGACGATTTAGGAACCATAATGGCAGTAAACTTCCCAAACAACAGAGGCTTTTTTTTTTGGGGGGGGGGTGTTACTGGGGGTGGGATCCAGGGGCTTTTTTTAATCTCTGGGCTATACTCCCAGACCTATTTTATACTTTATTTGGAAACAGGGTCTCACTAAGTTGCTGAGAGCCTCACTAAGTAGCTGAGACTGGCTTTGAACCTGTGCGATCCTGTCTCAGCCTCCCGAGCGCTGGGTTTACAAGTGTGTGCCACCACGCCTGGCTAAACAGAGGGCTTTAAAGTGGTAAGAAAAAAGCCAGGCATGGTGGTGTGCACCAGTAATCTCATTACTCAGGAAGCTGAGACCGGAGAATCACAGATTTGAGACCAGTCTCAGCAACTTAGCAAGGCCCTTGGTAACTGTGTCAAAACAAAAAATAAAATAGGGCTGGGAGAGCAAGGCCTGGTGGCACATACTTGTAATCCCAGTACTTGAGAGGATGAGACGGGAAGATTGCAGGTTCGAAGACAGCCTGAGCAAACAGTGAGACTGTCATCAACCTAGCAAGACCATTTCCAAATAAAATAAATAAGGCCGGGGTGTAGCTCAAAGGTAGAATTCCCCCAGGTTCAATCCCCAATGCCATTTAAAAAAGAAAGTGAGAGAAAGTTACTTTTAAACTAGAATTAATACCCAACTCAACTGTCTCTAAAGAATAAGGATAGAGTAGGTGCAGTGGTGCATGCCTATAATTCCAGTACTTTTAGATTAAGACAGGAAGATTGCAGGTTCAAGGCCAGACTCAGCAACTTAAGTCAGACCCTCAGCAACTTAAAGCCTGTTTCAAAAGAAAACATAAAACAGGGCTGAGAGTATAGCTCAGTGGTAGTGTGGCACTGGGCTCAAGTCTCAGTATCAAAAAAAAAAAAAAAAAGAAGAAGAAGGGTAGAATAAGAGATTGCAGACAGAGGGCTTGAAAAACACATCCCCCCAAGAGTCCTTCTCAGAAAGCTACTGAAAGACCTTCACTAAAGCAAGGAGTGAACCTAGAAAGAGAAAGGCTTAGGCTGCTGCACAGCAGGAACCAGGGAGTCTCAGGACACCGGCCAGAGGAAGGCCCGCGACTCCAGGAGCGCTCTATGCTGGAGGGCAGGACGCTCCAGGGGACTGGAATCCAAGACCAACCTTTCCCATAGCAGTAAGGTTTCCAGGGTTTTGATGAGAGATGGATGGAAATATGGGAAAATAAACCCTCCCAGCCCAACACCCTGTGGCTCAGACTGTAGACATCTGTTGCTTTGCTGCCCATCATCCGGGCTTGCACCTTCTGGTGCAGATGCTCGGGAGCTGAGCAGTGGGCTGTGTTTGGCACCTGGGGGCCTAACCAACATCCACGCCCTCGTGGCTGGGTATGTTGGTTTTGTGCAACAGCCGAAGGCAGGGCTGCATTAGTATCTGACCCTTGTCTGACAACCCCACCTGCATCTTCTGGAAGACCTGTTATTTCTGTCTGCCCAGCTCCCATCCCTGCCGCCCCCAGCACTGGGGATTAAACCTAAGGGCATTCTACCTCTCGGCTATACCCTTATCTCTTTTCATTTATTTTATTTTGAAACAGGGTCTTGCTAAGTGCTCAGGCTGACCTTGAACCTGCAATCCTCCTGTCTCAGCCTCCCAAGCACTACTACTAGGGTTACAGGCGTGCGCCACCATGCCCGGCTCCTATTCCTTCTATTAAACCAACCCCCCAATTTTCTTGGGGGAGCCACCTGCTCCATCTTTCTCACTCTGTTATTAAAGGAAGCCAACCTCACCCCGTAGCTTCCAGTACAAGAAAATGACCCGGGCACAGCCCTTTGGACTCAACAAGGTTCAACTAAACCCAAGTGAACCAAGTATGTTCACCCTGTGACTTGTACGGGAAAACCTGGAGAAAACAAATCCGGTCATTCTCTGATGCCCCAAGGAGCTGGTGTGCAGCCAGCACTGAGGAGAGCCTGAGTACTGCTGACCTTATTTGAATAGCACCTGGATCTAACCATGCCTAAAAGCCCTACAGTTTTTGCTTATATAAGCCAATACCAGTCTCTACATCTCAGCTAGTTAAGGTCGGGTTTGAGTGACCAAATGAATGTACATTGGGACACGTGGGAACACCGTGCAGGGGTGTCTCACCTCGGACCACAGTGCCGGGGTACAGGCAGCGGTACTGCTGGCTCCAATAGGCTGCGATCCTGGTCCCTTGTGGCAAGAAGCGAGTGGAGGCCGGCCTCACATCGATGATCTGGAGAGCAAGGGACGGAGTCAGGAGGTGACGGGGAACAGAGTGGTGGCCACTGCCTGCAGCCTCTCCCCCCCAGGCCCTCCCATCCCTCGCTCACCGCCTCCTGCAGTAGCTGCTCCAGGCAGTAGATGTGGGGCCGGTTCCCGCGCTCGCCCTCCACCACCACACGGTATCTGCGAGGCCGGGCAAAGGTATGAGGCGGCAGAGGCCAGAGTGACCCTGACCCAGTGCCCAGCTCTGTTCCCAGGCCACGGGGACGGGGCACCAGGATCTGGAGGTTTGCTGAGTTGCTATTTAACATGGGAGAGTCCTCTCCCCTCCTGGCCTGGGTTTCCCCATCCATTTGACTAGGGGCTGCAGAGCATGCTGGGCCAGACCAGCCAGACCCAGACCCTAGCCAACACGGACTCCCATCTTCCTCGCTCAGGCCCACTGGGGAGCTGGCCACCCCCAGCAGGAGCCCCTTCCCTAGCAGGGCCCACCGGGGCACGCTTCCCATGTGCAGGGCCCCACTGAAACCCTGGCGCTCCTCCCACTGCTCAGAGGGGGGAAGCTGTCTGCAGGGGAGGCACAGCAAGGCAGCAGGAGCCGGGAGGCGCACCCTGGCCCCCACTCACATGTCCGGCGAGTGCACCGTCTGCACGTGCCCTGCGTACAGCAGCTTGTCGTCCATGGGGATGAGCACGCGCAGGCCGTCCTTCAGCTCGTCCTTGTCGATAATGCAGGAGCGTGGGGCTGCGGGGGATGGGCAGTGAGGCCAGGCTGGAGCCAGGGGTGTCCAGGAGACCCTCCCTCCTCCCCAAGTTGCCTTTGGGAAAGAGGCTCTGGGGGCCTGGGCGAGCCTGTGGGGCTTGGCGTGTGCGTAGCTGGACCTGCCCGTGTACACGTGCATCATATAGGTGGGCAGGTGCCCGAGAGCACACACAGGGGCGTCCAGATGCCTGGATGGAGCCAAGGCAGCTGTGGACCAGGGTGACCGCCTGTGCAGGCGGCCCCTCCTCCACCCCAAGGACCAAGGCCGAGCCATCAGCCACCTCCCACACGCCCAGACCGGCATCACCCTTGCCCTCCCTTCCCCTTCCCGGTGCTCTGCTCCTGCCTGGCTTCAGGCCAGGGCTTAGACCTAATGTCCAAGGACTCCCGGAGCCCCTCCCAACACACAGCAGGCGCCACACACCTGGGGTGAGCGGCCGCTCCACGGCCCCCGTGCGCGGCAGGTGCTCGTCCTCTGAGAAGCTGGAGTCCTGGTTAGGCTCGAAGTCCTCCTCGGCCGCCATGCTCTCCATCAGCTTGCTCACAGCGCCCCCCTTACCCCGGTTCTGGGGAGGAAGCACAGCGGACCAAATGCTCAGGGCCTGGCACGAGGGTCCTGCACCGCTGGAGACCCTCCCTGGACACCCGGGGTCACGGTCAGGCACCCACCGCATGCACAGTGGGGATTCTGGCTGGGTGCACCTGCGGCCAAAGGGAAGATGAAACCGGCCGTAACCAGGGCCTGTGGGTACTCAGCACAGTACTTAGTACTCCATGCTCAGTACTGTCCTCATGTTCATCTCCGCAGCAGACACCTTGATTTCCTCCTTGGAGAAACTGAGGCATCTCTAGCCATGTAAAGAGGGTTTGAGGAAAAACAGCCTGGGCAGAAGCCAGCAGGCACGGGCGGCAGGCACATCCAGGCACGGCCAACTGTGTCAACTGAGTGAAACCAGGGACCCTGTGGGACCTGGCGCTGGCCTCCAGCCCCCCAGCAGGCTTCATGACAGTGGCTCAGGTGGTCTCCATCCCTGCTAACGCAGGAGCTGAGAGCACGGGACTGCAGCGGTCACCTTGCCAGCCGAATCCCAGCCACAGGGAGGGTGAACAGGGTGGCAGGTAGAAGAGCCCCGGCCGCACCGCCCGCCCTGGCCTCAGCAGCGCAGAGCGGGGACGGTGGGCTCGGGAGCCACTGCACGCACCTGGGGACCGGCCCGCCCCAGCCCCACACCTCTCCACTGGGGGCCTCGCCTCACCTCCTTCTTGGTCTCCTTCCCTTTGTTGGCCTTGGCCTTGCTCCTCTTGGCTGCCAGGGGCCCCGTGTGAGTGGTCCTGGCGTCGGGGGCCAGGGCAGGGACGCGGGGCGGTGGCAGCGCTGCTCCTGAGCCGGCCTCCTTCCCCTTCTTCTTCTGGAGGAGGAATCGACAAGTGTAGCCCTCAGCGGGCAGGGAGGGCCCAAGGAGGACAGGCCACCGGCAGGCGGGGAGGCCCCATCCTGCCTCCCTCGCTCAGCCCCTCCAGGCCTGGGCGAACCTGAGGCCTCCCCTCCCTGCATATTATTATTATTATTATTATTATTATTATTATTATTAATTATTATTATTATTTGTACTGGGGATTTAACCCAGGGGCATTCTACCTCTGAGCTATACCCGCAGCCCTATTTTAGTCTTATTCTGAAACAGGGTCTCACTAGGCACACATTTGCTGAGGTTGTCCTCAAACCTTCAATCTCCTGTCTCAGCCTCCCAAGTACTGGAGTTACAGGTGTGCACCACCATGCCTGGCTGGCCCAGTCCTTTCAAAAACGGGCATCATGTACAAATGGGAACAACCTGCCTATCCGGCAGCCCGTCACAGAAACTGGTGCCTCCACATACGCGAGTGCGAGGCTTATGACAGCTGTGAATGCTGAGTGCTGAGCAAGAGCTGGAGGCATGAAAAACCAGAAATGCTGACGCTTGTGCAGAACACCCAAGACTAAAGCTGGTGTGATCCAGAGGTTATGGGTGGTGGGAGAGGGGATACAGGACTTGAGGATTTATGGGGGAAGGAGGGAAACCAGGTATTGAACTCAGGGGTGCTCTACTACTGAGCTACACCCCCAGCCCTTTTTATTATTTTTCATTTATTTTTTCATTAAAAAAAAAAAACAGGGTCGCTGGGCACGGTGGCGCACGCTTGTAATCCCCGTGCTTGGGAGGCTGAGACAGGAGGATCACACAGGTTCAAAGCCGGCCTCAGCTACTTAGTGAGACTCTTGGCAACTCAGTGAGACCCTGTTTCCAAATAAAATATAAAATAGGTCTGGGAGTGTAGCCCAGAGGTAGAAAGCCCCTGGGTTCCATTCCTGGTACCACCAAACAAATAAATAAAAACATGGTCTTGCTAAGTGCTGAAGCTGGCATCAAACCTGCAATCCTCCTGTCTCAGCCTCCCAAGTAGTGAGATTATAGGCATGGGCCACTACACCCAGCTTCTCATTTAATTAAATTAATTAATTAACTTATTCATTTTGCAGTACTAAGGTTTGAACTGAAGGGCATTCTACCTCTGAGCTATACCCTCAGCCCTATTTTTTATTCTTTGTTTTGAAACAGGGTCTCACTAAATTGTGGAGGGCCTCACAAGTTGCTGAGGCTGGCCACGAACCTGTGACCCTCCTGTCTCAGCCTCCCAATTTCTGGGATGACAAGCATGTAATTACATTACCACTCCCAGCTCCCCTTTTATTTTAGAAAGAAATTAACTTGCAGTGTGACAGAGGTTTCTGACACCAAATAGAGATGTTCGTTGCTTTAGTAATTATAACAGCAAAACTCCATCAGGAACCAATTGCCAACAGCCAGTGTGTGAGTGGCAAGAGGTGCCATCCATGGGATCCCCAGACAGCCATGGTATCCAACTGATTAAAAATATTGATAAAAGCCCACATGGTGGTGCATGCTTGTAATCCCAGTACTTTGGAGGCTGAGGTAGGAGGATCCCCCGTTCGAGGCCAACCTCAATAAATCAGGCTCTTTGCAACTCAGTGAGACCTTGTTTTAAAATAAAGAATAAAAAAATAGGGCTAGGAGTATAGCTCGGAGGCATAATGTCCCTGGGTTCCATCCCCAGTACCACACACACACAAAATATTTTGATAAAGACGTAGGTGCAGTGCTGCATGCCTGCAATCCCAATACTTGGGAGGCTAAGACAGGAAGATCACAGGTTGAAGACCAGACTCAACAATTTAATAAGACTCTCAGCAACTTAGTTTTCAATTTTTAAAAATAATAGGGCTGGAGGTATAGGTCAGAGGTAGAATATCTCTGGGTTCAACCCCAGTATTGTAAACAAATAATAATAGAATTTTAAAAATAAAACAAAAGCCGGGCATGATGACACACACTTGTAATCTCAGCCTTTAAGAGGCTGGGACAGGAGGACTCAGGTTCATGGACAGCCTCAGCTATTTAATGAAGCCCTCTACAACTTAGTGAGACCCTCTTTCAAAAATAAAGAATAAAAAAATTGGGCTGGGGGTTTAGCTTGGAGGTAAACAAGGTTCTATAACCCCAGGTTCTATGCCC
The DNA here is from genome assembly GCF_963383645.1 of Muscardinus avellanarius. Taxonomy (NCBI): domain Eukaryota; kingdom Metazoa; phylum Chordata; class Mammalia; order Rodentia; family Gliridae; genus Muscardinus; species Muscardinus avellanarius. Next base: position 74,777,207 of record NC_137796.1, on the reverse strand, counting down.
CAGGTCCTATAACCAGTAATGGAAAAATAAATGAATAAATAAACATAAATAAATAAATAAAACAGGGCTGGGTATGATAGTGCATTCGGGAGACTGCGATAGGCAGACCGTAGGTTCAAGGACAGCCTCAGCTACTTAGTGAGATCCTTCACAACTTAGTGAGACCCTGTTTCAAAATAAAGAATAAGAAGCCTGGCGTGGTGGCACACGCTTGTAATCCCCGTGCTTGGGAGGCTGAGACAGGAGGATCGAACAGGTTCAAAGCCAGCCTCAGCTACTTAGTGAGGCTCTCAGCAACTTAGTGAGACCCTGTTTCCAAATAAAATATAAAATATGTCTGGGAGTATAGCCCGGAGGTGGAAAGCCCCTGGGTTCCACCCCCAGTACCACCAAAAAAATAAAATAAAATAATAAAAATAGGGCTGGAGTGTAGCTCAAAGGTAGAATGCTTCTGGTTCAATCCCCAGTACCACAAAGAAAAAATAGTAATAATAAAATAAAGGGGATGTAGCTTAGCAGTAGGCAGTGTCCCTGACTTCAATTACCTGCACCAAAAGGTTTATAATGATAAAAAACTAAAGTAAAATAGTTGGGTGTGGTGGTACACATCTGTAATCTCAGTACTTGGGAGGTTAAGACAGGACGATAGCAGGTTAGAGGCCAGCCTCAGCAACTTAGCAAGATTCTCAACAACCTAACACGATTCTGTTTCAAAATAAAAAATAAGCACTGGGCCGGGCGTGGAGGCGCACACTTGTAATTCCCGCGCTTGGGAGGCAGAGACAGGAGGATCGCGCAGGTTCGAAGCCAGCCGCACGCGCTGGTTTAGGAGACCCTGTTTCCAAATAAAAATGTAAAAATAGGTCTGGGAGTGTAGCCCGGAGGTAGAAGGGTTTCCAGGAACCCCAGTACCACCAAAAAATAAATAAATAAATAAGCGCTGGGCGTGGAGGCACACACTTGTAATCCCTGCGCTTGGGAGGCAGAGACAAGAGGATCATGCTGGTTCGGAGCCAGCCACGCTGGCTTAAGAGACCCTGTTTCCAAATAAAAAAATATAAAATAGGTCTGGAAGTGTAGGTCAGAGGTAGAAGGGCTTCCAGGGACCCCAGTACCACCAAAATAAATAAAATAAATAAATAAATAAGAAATAAAAAATAAAATAGGGCTAGAGGTGTAGCTCAGAGGTAGACTGCCTCTGGGTTCAATCCCCAGTAACACACACACACACACACATACACACACACACACACACACGTAAAATAAAAGCCCATAACATGAAAACATAGATGGTATAATATTAAGTTTAAATAAGAAGCGAGACACAACAGCAAATCTCAAAAAGACGCCGACCAGGGCCGCTCCTGGAGTGTCAATTCTCCTTGTCTTGATAATTAATCTCCTCTGCTGTGGTCTTTTTTTTTCTCTCCCTTTTGAAACAAGGTCTCGCTAAATTGCTGAGGTTGATCTCACTAAACTGCTGAGGCTGGCCTCAAGTGATGCTCCAGTCTCAGCCTCAAGTACTGGGATTAAAAGTGGTCCACCACGCGCGGCTCTTGTTGGAGTCTTTTGCTCCATCACCAAACGGCTGGAACTGACCGAGCCCCACGTCCTCTCCCAGGAATGGAGCCCAGGGGCCCCAATAGAAGGCACCATCCCGGGCAGGACCTATGGGGCAGTGTGGCCCAGGCCTGGCCAAGCCTGGGCAGGTGGCCCGGCGTGCAAAGGTGGGCTCTGTTGAGGGCAGTGGGAGGCTCCTGACTTCCTCCAGGCCCCCAGGAAGTGCGCTGACCCCAGGGACCTGCTGCATGTGGTCTAGCGAGAACTCAATAATTAACTACTGCGGTTCCCCTTATCTTTGGCTTCTTTCTGTGGTTTCAGTTACCCAGAGTCAAATGCAGTTCGAAAATACTAAACGGCAAGTGTCAGAAATAAATAATTCATCGGTCTCCACTGCACACCGTCCTGAGGAACATTATGACTGTTGCCACCTGTGCTGTCCTGCCCGCCTTTGTCCGGCGAGTCCTCACTGGGTGCTCGCCTGCCTGTCACACTCCGTGGCTGTCTGTTATCAGAAGCACAGCCGTGGTGTGGCAGCCTGGGTACGGAGGCTTCAGGACTACCTGCAGTTTCTGACACTCGCTGGGGGTCTGGGAACATGTCACCCACACAACTCTCTATATGTGGTAAAGTGGTTAGAACATGTCTGAGCCTGTTACTGGCTACCCAGCGTATTACCATAAATAAACCATTCTGACGGGCATGGTGGCAGACGCTTGTAATCCCAGTACTTGGGAGACTGTGACAGGAGGATCGCGGTTTGCAGCCAGCCTCAGCAACTTAGTGAGGCCCTCTGCAACTTAGTGAGACCCTGTTTTAAAAAGGGGGAGACCCGCCGGGCGTGGTGGCACACACTTGTAATCCCTGCGCTTGGGAGGCAGAGACAGGAGGATCACGCAGGCTCGAAGCCAGCCTCGCTGGCTTAAGAGACCCGGTTTCCAAATATAAAATAGGTCTGGGAGTGTAGCCCAGAGGTAGAAGGGTTCCATCCCCAGTACCACCAAAAAAAAGGGGGGAGGGGGGACTAGGGGTGTAGCTCGGAGGTAGAATGCCCCTGGGTTCAATTCCCATACCAAAAGTTATTCTGGCACCTTCTCTCCAAGGCCCTGAAAAACAGGAGAAGGCTCCAGACATAAGGAGGTAAGAGGTGGTGAGCACAGACCCACAATGTCTACGGGTGAAGCTCAAGCCCAGCCCATCATCCCTACCACATGTTACGGGAAATCTTTTTTTTTTTTTTTTTTTTTTTTTTTCCGGTACTGGGATGGAACTCAGGGGCATTCTACCTCCGAGCTACACCCCAACCCTATTTTTATTTCATTTTTAAATAGGGTCTCACTAAGTAGCTGAGGCTGTCCACAAACCGCGAGCCTCCAGTCTCAGCCTCCCAAATGCTGGGATTACAAGCGTGCCCCACCACGCCCGGCTCAGGAAATCATTTCTGAATCTCATCTTTTCTCATGGCTTTTCTCTAGAAGGTCACCGTCATTCGAGGGCTCATTCTCCATCGAGGACTCAGGGTGGAGAGGCTGAAGCCAGAACACTGTGGAGAGCTGGCCATTAAGCCTGAATGCAACTGCTTAAGAGGACAGCCATTTGCCATCACTTTCCTAGTAGCTGGTACAAAAACGGTAATAGGTCTAATTATCATAGTTCTTTTTCTTTTTTTCTTTGTGGATTGAACTCAGAGGCATTCTACCTCCGAGCTACACCCCCAGGCCCTATTTTTATTTTGAAACAGAGTCTTGCTAGGTTGATGAGAATCTCACTACTTGAGGAAGCTGTCCTCAAACTTGTAATCCTCCTGTCCCAGCCTCCCAAATACTGGGATTGCAGGCGTGCGCCACTGCACCCTGCTTATCACAGAGTTCTTGAAAAGCAAGTTTTCTTAATCAGAATGTCCATGGAAACAACAGAGGAAAAACTGTGATCTTGGGTGGGAGGAAATTCCATTTCGGCTGCAGGTACAGCTTAGTGGCAGAGTCACTGCCTGGCCTGCCTGAAGCCCTGGGTTCAATCCCAACACAACCAGCAAAAAAAAAATTCCTGTCTCTATTTTCACTTCTAAGAAATGAGGTTTCCCTGCAGTTGAGAGTGGAGGCCACAAAGCACAAGAGTCTCAACAGTGCCAGTGACGTTGCTACCAACAGGGACCACAGGGTCCCCAGCATGTGACAGTCACTGCAGAGACTGCAGAGTCCTCACTAGACCCTTACCAGGACAACTGCTGGTCCCCAGGTATCAAACACATCCCCGGGGGAGCAGGTACAGCAACATATCACAAATTCTCCTCCGCTTACCCCCTGAGGACTGAACCCAAGGGTGCTCTACATTTGAGCTATACCCATAGCCACTGTATTTTATTTGGTACTAGGGGTTGAACCCAGCGGCATTCTACCTCTGAGCTAAACCCCCAACCTATTGGGGGGGATGGAACCCGGGGGCATTCGACCTCCAAGCTACACCCCCTGCCCTACTTTTTAGTCTTTATTTAAAAACAGGGCCTCACTAAGTAGCTGAGGCTCCAGTCTCCACCTCCCGAATGCTGGGATTACAAGCATCCACCACCACCGCCCGGCCTTGGGGTGGGTGGGTGGGTGTGTGTGTGTGTGTGTGTGTGTGTGTGTGTGTGTGTGTGTGTGTTTAATGGGGTCTTGCTAAGTTGCTGAGGGCCTCACTAAGTTCCTGAAGCTGACCTTAAACCTTTGATCCTCCAGTCTCAGCCTCCCAAGTACTGGGATTATAAAGCATGAGCTACTGTGCCTGGGTTTATCAATATTTTTAGTTTTGGGTACTGGAGATTGAACCCAAGGGCATTCGAACTCCAAGCTACACCACCAGCCCCTTTTATTTTGAAATAGAATCTCATTAAGTTGCTGAGCCTGTTCTCAAACCTGCAATACTCTAGCCTCAGCCTCCAAGTACTAGAATTACAGGTGTGCCTGCTCCATCATGACCAGAAACTTTAGTTTGCGTGCGTGTGTGTGTGTGTGTGTGTGTGTGTGTGTGTGTGTGTGTGTGTGTGTTACTGGGGATGGAACCTGGGGACATTCTACCTCTGAGCTACACCAGGATTTCCCTGAGTTGCAAAGGGCATCACTAAGTAGCTAAGACTGGCTGTGAACCTGGAGCCTCCTGTCTCAGCCTCCCAAATACTAGGATTACAAGCGTGCGCCACCACACCTAGCTTTGTTTGCTTTTTATAAGTTAATTATGTCAGCATTTTTTTATTATAGCGATGGAAACTTGACTAGCCAGGTTGCATACACGTGTGCGTGCGCACTCACGCATGCACGCACGCACATGTGTATGGTACTGGGGATTGAACCCAGGGGCATTCTACCTCTGCCTCTACCTCAGCTACACCCCAGCCTGGTTTTATTTTTTTATTTGGAAACAAGGCCTCACTAAATTCCTATGGGCCTCACTAAGTTGCTGAGGCTGGTATGAACCTGCAATCCTCCTGTCTCAGCCTCCCAAGTCCTGGGATTACAAGTGTGCGCTGCCACAGTCTGCTTACACTTCACATGACCCTGAGAGGGGATAGGAGATCAAGGCCCTCTTAAGGAAGAAGTTGCAGAGCCCCCTCCCACCACCACACTGAGTCCTACCTCCCGAGGACCCCTCCCGCAGCCCCGCCACTGTGCCAGGCCCTACCTTCCTGGGGTCCTTCCTGTCCTTGGCACGGCCTGTGTCCTTGCGCGGGCTCAGCGGCCCGCCCTTGCCACAGCGGCTGGGCTTGGTGGCAGGCGCTGCACTGGGCGCAGGGGCCGCGGCTGAGGCGTCGTGCAGGAAGATGCGCTCGCTGCGGCGCCTGGTCCACAGGTCGTCGTCGCTGGCCTCGGGCCCCGCCTCAAAGCCAGGCTCTTTGGGGCCCCGTAGCTTCCGGGCCTTGCGCCCTTTCTCTGCCGCCAACTTGGCCTTGTCGGGGCTGCTGGGGCCCGGGCCCCGGGTGGGTGCGGGCGTCGCCACGGAAGGGCCCGGCTCCCCTAGCCCCTTCTTGGGCCGCAGAAGCCCTGCGGGTGACTGCTTGCGCACCTTGACCTCACTCTCCGAGTCAGTGTACTCGAACTCCGTGCCTGGATGCGGGAGGAGGTAGGAGGCTTGAGGGCAGCGTCTAGGGCCCTCTTCCCACCCACCCACCAGCAGGAGAGCCACAGACCCATTCCTCCTAGAGGAGCATGTCTCCTGCTTCCCACAGAAGAAACTGAGGACCAGCGAGGCAGAGGAAGCCAAGGCCACCTCCGATTCTCTCCCCGGGCTCCCCAGCCACTGTCGCCAAGGCTGGGAGCAAGGCTCTGGCCTGCCTGGGCCCTCCAGCAACTCCCCAGCAGCCCCTGGAAACCCCAGAAGCCAGGCGGAGGGAGAAAGGTGCACACCTGCAGGGGCGTCAGCCCTGAAGGGAGAGGAGGGGAAGCCCACAGAAAATCCCCAAGCCAGTCTCTCCTCCCTGTTTCCTGAGGCCCTGACCTCCCCAGGCCTGCATCTCTGCAGAGAGTGGGACCTCCGGGCACCCCAGAGCCCTGTGGCCCAGCCCTCCTCTTACCACCAGGCCAACTGGACATCCCTTGTCACAGCCAGGAACCCCTTTAGGTTCCCGGGACATCCAGAACAGGCCCTCGCACACTGACGCTATCCTCTGCCCTCTGCCTCCACCCTTTCTAATCTCCTGCTTCTGCTCCCGCTGCGTCCTTTGCCCCAGCACCTTCTCTCTCTAGCCTCAACTCAGAAAACCCGTGAATCCACTCAATCCCTGGGGACCCCGGGGCACTCTCTCTGTCCACAGCACCCTCATCATCAGTGTCCATCTCAGCCTGTCCTACCACTCCCAGAAGTGGCTCTGAGTTCTCCCGTGGCCTCCAGCGTCACTCAGCTCAAGTCGGGCACAGAACTGGTGCCCAGACAAAGCCTGTGAGCGGGGGCTGGAGCCTCTGATCCTACTGGCCAGACCCCAGGAACAAGGGGCCTGTGACAGCCTGGTGGGCTGATAGCCCCGGAGAGGGCCAACGGCCTGCCTCGGTCCTCCCAGCAAAGAGGCCAAGATGCCAGGGCCCAATCTCAGCCCTACTAATCCCCAGGCAGCCACAGCAGCACGGACAGGGAGGGGCCATCGCCCACCTACCTGCTGGGAAGGAAGGAGTGGCCTACAGAACCTAAGGATCCCACTAACTGATCTTCTGCTAGCAGACTTCCCACTGCACAGAGAGGCAGCTAGAGGTTCTATGCTGGTGGCCCAGGCTGTAAACTCAGCCTTGAGAGTTCTGCCTCAACCCCGCCCCATGGCTGCCCCCTGCAGAAAACCACAAGCACAGCTGGATCAGCAGGCGCTTGTGCAGGGAGAGGGCTTGGGGCCTGGATGGAGCAGTGGACAGAAAGAAGGCTCACTCAGAAAGGGGGTATCTGTACCTAGGAGCAGCAAGACATTGTTTCTATAATATTTTTTTTTTCTCTTGGTGCTGGGGATTGAACCCAGGGGCATTCTACCTCAGAGCTAATACCCTAGCCCATTTCATTTATTTATTCTGAAACACAGCCTAACTAAGTTCCTGCTGCTAAGTTCCTGTGATTCTCCTGTCTTAGCCCCCCAAGTCCTGGGATTACGGGCATGTGCACTGCACCCAGCTCGTCCTTGGTTCTAGGCACAGTCTTCTTGGAGCACACAGTAGGGAGGGTGTGGCATGTGTGGAAAAGAAATCAGTCCTTCAATCTCAAAAAAGCAGGAAAGAGAACCAGAAAAACTGACAGCACGGAAGAGAACGGAAAGAGTGATGCCCAAACCTTCCTGAGCCAAACACACAGAACAAACGGACAGCAGCGAGAGCGGTACCAGCAAAAACCAATCTGAACAGACACCAGAGCGGCCACTCGAGACAGAAATTGGAGTTGAAGCCCTGCCAGTGTAACACCTGACGCGGTAAAGGAAATGCCACTTGCTAAGGAAAACGAGGGAGGGCACGCTGACCCCGCAATGCCCTGATCACTGGATGAAGACCCACGGACATGCAAAACGTTATAGAGAGAAGAGAAAGCCCGTGGGTCACCCCAAGACAAAGCTAACAGCGGAGCCAACAGACAGGGACTCTTTCTAGGATGCCACAAGTATCTCAAACAAGAAAAACAGAACTTGTTTTCAATGCATGGAAATTTCACCTGAGAAAGAGGAAGGAGGACCAGCAGAGGAACAGAAACAACTGAAAAGATCCACATGGGACATCAAGAACAGAAAACTAGTTTTGGAAATAAGAAATTCACGGGAGGGACTGAAGAGCCCAATGGAGATGACTAAGTGAAGCAAGTCTGAAAAACAAAACAAAGCCGGGCGTGGTGACGCTCACCCGCAATCCCAGCGCTCGGGAGGCCGAGAAAGGAGGATCCCAGGTTCGCAGCCAGCCTCAGCTACTTAGTAAGTCCCTCCACAACTCAGGGAGACCCTGTTTCAAAATAAAAAATAAAAAAATAGGGCTGGGGGTGTAGCTCAGAGGTAGGTTGCACCTGGGTTCAACTCTTAGGTCCAAAAAAAAAAAAGTCCCTTATAGCTAGGCATGGTGGTACCTGACTATATTCTCAGTTCTTGAGAAGCTGAGACAGAAAGATGGCAAATTTGAGACCAGCCTGAGCAACTTGTGAGGCCCTCTGCAACTTAGTGAGACCCTGTTTCAAAAATAAAATAGGGCTGGAGGTGTAGCTCAGAGGTAGAAGGCCACTGGGTTCAATCCAGTAAAACACACACACACACACACACATACACATACACACACAAATAGGTGAATCCTTAAAGACAGAAAGAAGACATCGCTTAGGACTGGAGTTCTGTGGGAGTATGAGGATGAATGGGTATGGGGTTTCCTTTTGAGATCATGAGAATGATCTAGATAAGTGATGATAGTTGCACAACTGTGGATATAATAAAAACCAATGAACTGTACATTTTAAAGGAATCATTTATGGTAGAGAAGTTATATCTCAACAAGTAGCTGTTCTTTTTTTCAAGTTTGATTCAACGTCAACTATATTAATAATTACATTAAATGTTGTGAATAGTCCAAAAAAAAGGACAGAAATAAACCAGGCGTGGAAGCCACATTCCTGTAATCCCTGCCGCTCAGGAGGCTGAGACAAGTTGGCAAGTGAAAGGCCGGCCGAGGCAGCTTAGCAAGATCTCGAGATCCTATCTCAAAGTAAACTAGAAAGGCTGGGGATGTAGCTCAGTGGCAGATACCTGCATGCACGAGGACCTGGGTTCAAACCTCAGTACCATCAGCAACAACAACAAAGGCAGAAATTACAGAAAGAATAACAAAGCCTCAACTATGTACCATCTACAAGAGACTCATGTTAAGTATAAAAACAAAATGAGGGTAAACGGATACATTAATTAGGAAACACCACATATCTTCAAATTCCAAAAAAAAATTAAAAGACTAAAATGATAGTTTTGTTCTCTAGCCTCAAAAGGGAGAGGGAAGGAGAGAGAGAGAGAGAGAGAGAGAGAGAGACAGACAGACAGAGAGACAGAGAGACAGAGAGAGAGACAGAGAGACAGAGAGACAGAGAGACAGAGACACAGAGAGAGAGAGAGGCAGGCAGGCTGGGATTGAATTAAAGGGTATTCTACCTCCAAGCTACGTCCCAGCCCTATTTTTTTTTTTATCTTGAAACAGGGTCTTACAAGGTTGCTGCGAGTCTCACTAAGTTGCTGAAGCTGGTCTCAAACTGGTGATTCTCCTGCCTCAGCCTCCCAGAAACCAGGATTATTTGTGGGCCACCACACCCAGCTCCACAATGGAATTTAATTAAAAATGAGTAAGAATAAAAGTACCACACAACTTTAGAATAATACCATTGTAAATAACCACTGAATTAAAATAAAATTTAAAAATACAGGAAATATTTGAAATAATAATAAAACTGGCAGGCATGGTGGTACATGCTTGTGATCCCAGTACTTGGGAGGCTGAGACAGAAGGATCGCAGGTTCAAGGCCAGCCTCAGCAAGTAGTGAGACTCACTGACCTAGTGAGACCCTGTTTCCAAATACAAACATAAAAATAAATAAAACTGACGACTATCACACAAAATGTGTGAGATGTAACTAAAGCAGTGTTTAGAAAGAAGTACAGAGCCTACATCTCCTCTACTGGAAAAGAAAAAGGTCCCAAATCAGTGACCTAAGTAAGCTTCTGCTCTAAGATATAGAAAGCGCTGGCATATGGTACCTTAAGAAAACAGAAAGAAGAAATTAACAAAGAGCAGAAATCAATGAAGTGAGTAACTCCAAGCCAGGCTTATCAGGAGAGAGGAGAGAAAGCTGGTACCAACGATCTATGTGCACAATGCAAAAGGAAACACCACTACAGACCCTACAGACATCAACAGGATAAAAAGGCCGCGATTTGAGCTCCACGCCAATACCTTCGACAATTTAGATGCAAGAGATGTCTGGTTCTGTAGAAATAAGTACAGAAACCTGAAGGCACTAGGGATAGGCTGGTGGTAAATCCAGGGTCTGTGATAGGGGTTGAGAACAGGTTGCTGCTGGTGGGGGGACAGACAGGTGGTAGATAACCAGAAGGGACTGGGAGTGAATTCTGAACAGAAGGACCCTTGTCAAACTTGGAGCTTTGAGGCAAAATCTTCCAGCTGCTTTTGCGTGAAGCTTACCAACTGGGGGTGACCTTGGAGGGAAGGAGGTGCCACTGTCCAGAGGAGCCAGGCCTGAAGCCAGGGATAATGGCAGGGCAGAGAACAAAAATAAGGAAGGGAAGGAGGGCCAGGGCCTGGAGCCTGGTGTAGGTGCTAGAAATGGGGCCCTGGGAGGTGGCACAGGCTGGGGATGAGGCTTTGGTCCCTGAGTTGGGGTACCTAGGGAGGCCTGCAGGAAGCAGCAGTGTTGCTCCACCATTCCCCCTTCCCTAGCTCCTACCAGGAGGGCCCCATGCCTACTCTTAAGGCTGAGAAAAGGAGCCTGGGGGGTCACCAGGAACACAGGGCCCTGACCCAAAGATATGATCAGGCATGAAGGAAGTAGGGCTGGGTGAGCCCGAGCCTCCTGCCCGGGTGCTACGGGTGCACCCTCAGTAGACCCATGGGAGGGTGTGCCTGGCCTCACAGAGTGGCCCTGAAGCTCAACTATAACAGACCCGGGATGCAGTCCCAGTCCCACAAGGCCCACCTCCTCGTCTCATTGACTGCAGCCCTCCAGTACCCAGGTGGGAGCACCTCCCCTCCCCTTCCCCCATGAAGCCTGTCCCTCCTTGCACATCCTCAGCCAGGGCCCAGGCCCCTCATGGGCCAGCCGGGTGTTATAAACCTGCAGAGGCCTCTTCTCCCCAAGCTGATCAGGGGCCTCCCTTAGGCTCCAGCAGCCCCCAGAGTGCCCCACATGGTGGTGTCTGTTAAGAGCATGAGTGTGAAGGAGGCTGGTCTTTGGGTGGCCACAGACCCATTCTAGGAAAACAGCATGCCAGGGCCTAGCACAGGGCTAGACCATGCGGCATGGGCTCCACCCACTCCAGGCTTTGCTCCTACCCAGTTCTGAGCCTCAGTTTCATCTGGGGGATGCAGGCCCTGGTACCCACCACCTTGCATGGTACTCACCCATCAGCCCTTGCCGCTCCTCTTTCTTCCGGGCCTTCTGCTTGGCCTCCAGCTGCACTACCGACAGGGGCGGCCCCACTGTGGGGCTGGGGAGGGCACTGGCCGCAAAGCGGGCCAGTAGGCCCAGCCCGCTCTCCTCCAGGCCTGGAGACAGGGCCCGCTCCCGGGCGCCCAGCCTATAGCCACTGCCGGCCTCCTCCTCCTCCTCCAACTCCTCCTCCTCGTCCTCCTCCTCCTCGGAGCTCTCATCTGGCGTGCAGAAAACAGGGGGCAAGTCAGGGCCCTGGCCTGGGTGTGTGCAGCCCCCCACCACCCCCCACCCCCAGGAGCCGGAGCGGCCACTTGGCTCCAGCTCACCCTCTGTCCTCACCACAGGGCTGCTGGGGGAGCATCCAGAACCAGCCCACAGTCCCACCCGTGGCCCAAAGCCTCCATCAATCAAAGCCCAGCACACAGGCATCCCCCGGAGGTGGGCAGCGGTTCTGGGTGTCAGGGTGGGCTTCTGTGAGGGGAACACCGACATGCACCTGTGCTGTGGGCAGGGGACAGACACACAGACAAGGACTGGAGACAGCGCTCACTACATTACTTACACACACACACACACACACACACACACACACACACACACACACCGACATAGACATGGAGGCCGAGGAAGGAGGCAGGAGAGGAGAGAAGGCAAAGGAGGCAGAGGGGGGTGGGAGGGGATGGGGCTTAGGCTGAGGGGGGGCTTCAGGCAAGGAGTATGTGGCAAACTGCAGGAGGCCTGTGGCTGGTGGCAGGAAAAGGTGGAGTTTGGGCTCTTCCTGGGGGATTGGGGACTCCCATGGTCCAAGTCCCTGAGCAGGGCCTTTTAGTCCAAAGTTGACTCCTAGCAACACCCCATGCTGGAGAGCCCGGGAGCAGGTCTCTGCCCTCTCTGAGCGGGCGTTTTCTCATCTGTGGCATGGGGTGACCCTCCTGTCCACCTGTTAAGAGGGGCCATGCGGGAGCCTGTGTAGGAGAAGGAAGTGCCTTGCAGGCTCAGAGAAGATGAAAAGAAACAGGACCTGCCCGTGGCCTACAGAGAAACTGCATGGTCCCACTGCTGCCCTCCTGGCTCCTGCCTCAGAGAGCCCTCAGGGGCAGGGGAGGGGAGGAGCCCATTCTGCAGCAGGAGACCCCGGGCTCCCTGGGCCAGGTGCTCAGGCGGCACAGCAGGGCTGGCGGAAGCCCTAACCTATCTCTCTGGTAGGTAAATAAGGACACGTTTCTTCTCCCCAGCCCTGGCCCTGCCAGCCTGAAATTTAGTAGCCACCCCAGGGCCAGCTTAGGGTACCCACTGGTAGTGCAGAACAGAACTGGCAAGGAACAAGGCTCCCTGAATGTGAACCAAATCCTCCACCAGAAAGACTGTCTTGAGGCACAAAGTTGCTTCTGACTTTCCCAAGAAGATGGCCAGCTGACCCGGCACGAGGCACCTGGTAGCTCATGTCACAACCAAGGGGCTGCCCAAGGGCAGGTGCCCCAGGTGTGAGTCTGCCTCAAAGGCCAAAGTCCAGGCAGGACTAGAAGAGAATTCCCACCAGCCATAGCTATCAGGAGGCACACAATCTGAGCTGGGGTTTGGGGAGGGAGACAGATGGCCAAGTCCACATTCTCCTGCCAATGCCTCAAGCCGCCACTTGGTTAACTGGTGGCTGCAAGTGGCAGCCCCAGGGGTGCTCCTGAGGACAGAGGTTCTCTCTACCATTCATCAGAAGGAGGCTGGGACTCTGCTGGACCAGCTCTGGGAGAGGGAGAGGGAGAGGGAGTGGGTGAGGAGCTGGCATGGAGAGAGGGAGGAGGCGGAGAGAGGGGGAGGTCTGCTAGGGGAGCGAGGTGGGAGACTGGCTCCCAGAGCGATGGATGCAGCAGGCTGGGGAGGCCGGCAGGGCAGGCAGGGGCAGGCGGGCGGGCAGTGCACACTTGCGATCATTCACATTGCGACGTCACATGGTTCTGTCTCCGCCCCAGTGGGCCACAGCGGCAAAGCGGGCTAAGTGTAGGCAGACTTTCGGCAGCGCCCGGGTCCCCCACATCAGGCCTCCCTGCTGCTGCCAATTTGGGCAGGGTGGCGGGAGGGCGCTGGCTGGGGTGGGGGCACAGGGCTGGGCAAAGGGCCGGGGGTTTTCCCTTCTAAAAATAGCCTCCCTGGCCACTCAGGTATGGAGACGCAGAAACTCCAGAAATCTCCCCTCAGGAAGGCCTCAGGCCAGCAGTATTGGTGAGAGGAGACAGGAGGGCCAGCCCTGGGTTTCTGGGTGCCCCACAGTGGCTTATGTCAGCTCCCAGAATGCCAAGATCAGGCCAGTCCCAGCACCCTGAACCAGACGGCAAAAGCCCAGGAAGGGTGCTTTCTGCAAAAAAAAGACACATCCTGCAGTCCTCCCCGCTTTCCTGATGAGTTTTAGGGGTGCCTCCCTCCAAAGGCTGGTCTGCTCGGGCCAGGGGCAGAGGGGGCGGGGGAACCACAGGAGCGTGGGGGCCTTGAGGGCCTTTCTGGAGTCTTCCACACCTGAGTCAATAGCATGCCAAGGGCAGGGGTGGAGGGAGTCTCAACAAAGATACCCAAGGAAAGGCAGAAAAACATTTTTCATATTGAAAAAATCTTGGCTTACGGCAGGGGTTGGCCGTTGTAACTTGGTTTGGTTTCCCAAAACCCGATAACCGCCAAGGTGATCTGCTGCTGCCAGACCCGGTGGGGGCAGGCCCCGAGGAGGGGAGGTGTACAGAGGACAGAAAGAAAAGGGTTTTGCCTACCTACGGAGCAACGAGCCAGGCTCGGACCCAAGCTCAGTGACCCGCTGCGCCGTCTGCCCTACTCCCAGCCTTCGCTTTGCGTCCAGAGTGCAGCGTGAGAGCAAATGCAAGAGACCGAAACAGACACTCAAAGCATCATGGGTAGGGGTCAAGGGTGGAGGTATGGTCAAGCTGCTGGGAGGAGAAAGCAGACACACTAGAAAAGCCAAGCCAATTAAGTGTTTTAGTACCAGGGGTCAGTAAGGCCCTATTACCCAAATATCCCTTTGGAGACCTCAACGGTATGCTCTGCTCACAGGGCAGGCTGGGGAGCAGACCCCTCCCCTCCCCTATCTGGGCTCACTGGCACTATGGTGTCCAGCTCTGGGCCCCCACTCAAGGCAAACTGCCCCTTCCTGAGAGGTCTGCGGGGTCTGAGCTAGGGCGGGAAGAGTTCAAAAACTTGGGAGCTGGAGCCCCAGCTTTAAGGGTGTGTGGGGAGGGGGCGGAGAGGGGTCTAGCCAACAGAAGGGACAGTGAGGAGGTGGGCAGGGAGAGGGAATGCAGGCCAACCGGACTCATCCACAGAAGGCTGGGCGGGGCGCCTTGGAAACTGGGCCAGCCAACAGGCTAGTGACCTCTCTTCTTGGCCCAGGTTGCGTTCGTTCAGATGTGAGCCCAGAGGGCATCAGAATCCCTGGGTGCCATTCCCTGGTCACCCCAAATCCATCTCTGCCAATTTGGAGGGGAGGTGTGGGAGGAAAAGGACAGACCAGGAACTGGAATGCAAAGCTGGAGAACGGGGCAGTGTCCTGGTGCCAGGGCCCAGGCCGGGTCATGGCCGGGTTCACTAGGTAACCCCCAGGCCTTCCTCAGGGAGCAGCTGGCTTTGGGTGTTGCTACCCAGGGCTCTGGGGATACCCCACGGCCTAACCCTAAAGGGACCTCACCCGGAGGCAAACCCTAAAACCAGGGCTAGGAAACATTTCACTTGCTTCCCCTTCTTGGGACATTTCTGATTGAAGGGCCTGAAGGACCAAGACATTTCTAAGCCCAGGATATAATTCTGAGGTTAGAGAATTCAGAGCCAGAAGGTCCTTGGGGGTCATGGAGCCTGACCTTTTTAGAGAGCTGGCTGAGTGGAGGCCAAAGCAGGCCTCGGACTCCCAAGCTCTAAGCCCGGCAACTTTGTCTCTCTTGTCTCTCGCTGTGGCAATGAAGCCAATGTATACAAAGTTAACAAAAAAGTCAGTGATAGCAAAAAGCCTTGACCCCGAGCTGCCTACATGCCCTTCAAAACAGAAACGTGAGTTAGAAGACAAGTGTTTATATGTAAATATTTTTTAACCACTGGTGAGTTAAGAACAGAGCTTTAAGAAAATAAAACACAAACAAGCAGCTTAAAAAAAAAAAAGATGATGCTGGAGGTGAGCGGGCTGTCGACCTGAACAGTGGGATGGATGCCAAAGCCACCAGGGATATTTGAATAATAGAGCAGAGCGGGTACCACCGTCTCTACTCCTGCTGGGGTGGGGAGGAGGAGCGGGAGGGAGGAGGGGGAAGAGGAACAAAATGGAGGGAAGCGTCAACCTGATGTCTAGTAAGGACACAGCAAGAGAGACAAGGCACACGGTTTAGTTAAAAATGAACTCGGTATGTTTAATAAAGCTTGGTATTACCAAAATCGCAGTACAAACATCAAGTCACACGCCCACACGACAGAAGTCCATTTACAAAATGCTCCTCAGGAAGCCCCTGCTGCCCGTGCCAAAAGAGAGGCTGGCCCGGGCCGTCTGGGAGGACCAGCAGGCGCAGGGCCTGGGGCAGGGAGGAGGCACGGAGGGGAGAGTGTAGGAAAGGAGAGACTAAAAACCAGTCCGTGTAAGAGCTCAAAAAGAGCTAGCCAGGGATATTATCACAATGATACAGTGCAAGTAAAAAACAAAAACAAAAAATAGGCTGATACGGCAGGCTACGCTGCCAAGAACCAAGACGGCTGCCTTCTGTGGCCATCCGAGCGGGACGGCCCAGCGCCACCATCTCTGCTGTGTGCACGCTCTCACTCTCTCGCTCTCTCTCGCACTCACTCTCTCGCTCTAAAACATGGAAGGTATTTCGCGTTGGGAGCTAGTAACCTTGGTCAAACGAGTCCTCCGAAGAGTCGCTGAAGGAGGAGCGGGCCTCCGCCTCTCGAAGCAGCAAACAAAACGGCTGCTTCCTGCTGGTGGCTGGCTTGGGTTTCAGAGTCCGGGGGGCCGCCAGGCCCCTCTTGGTCAGCTTGGGGCCTGCAGCTGGCTTGCTGTTCTTTGCCACCATGCCACACAGGAGGGAGGAGGTCAATTTGGAGCTGGAGGGGCCTTGGGCAGACCACTCATCCCTCAGGAAGTCTTCGTCTTCCTCTGAGTCCGTATCTGCAGTCAAAGTAGTTTTTAATAAAGATAAGTCACAGGCCGCGGGGAGAAGCAGGCTGGTTTCTTTAGTGGCTGCTTTCAGTGATTGTGAGAATGCACTGGAACGTGCCAGGACAGAGGCCCAAATGCCTCCTGGCCCTGGGTGAACTCTCCAGGCACCCCAACTCTCCTGCTGGCCCCACTGACTCACCATCACCCGGAGAAGGGCCTGCGTACCCGCGCTGTGCAGCTGGAACCACCGGCCAAAGTGCCGGGCCAGACCCTCTCTAGGCAAGGCGCCATGGTGCCCCACCTTTCCAGGAGCTGGGTGGGGGAACAGAGGAGCCCCAATCTCAGAATAACTCTCTCTCTGAGACCTTTGGACCACTGCCATGTGGTTCCCTTCTACCCACAGGGTGCACACAGCCCACAAGCTCCTTTTGGTGCAGGACACAAACCACAAAGGGAGGGCTCAGAAGAGCCAACAAGGCACACCTCGTCCCAACTCCCCGTTCAGCAGCATTGCAACAATAGCTTGAAAGGCGCCTTGGTGAGTTCTCACACCAAGGAAACTGGTGAATGATGTCACAATTAGGGTTCCCTACCCTCTTCTCATCAGAGAGCAGGTGCCCAGCATACCACCACTGGCTTCCTGTAAGTCTCTGGCCTTACTACATGACTAAGGGCCAGGGGGTCCTGGGAGAGGACCAACCAGCTTTGGAGAGGGGCATAGCTCCAGTCTCTTCAACTTCAACCCAAACCTACACCATTTTACATACTAAGCTATCAAGCAACATAGACTCCATAGCCAAAGACTAAAATTCCTTACCCTGGTAAAACCCACACCAAACAGAAGGAACATTAAGCCATATAACTACAGCTCTCGTAACACCTGTCACCTCCAAGTCTGAGAGAAACCACACACATGGAAGGAGAGGGGTCCCCTGGCTGCTCCCATCAACTTCCCCACTTTCCACTCCAACCCCTCAGCCAACTCCAGGACGGCCTGGCAAGCCCACTGAGCCACCAGCCCATCACAGCTCCCTTTCCAAGGCTAGAGGCATCAGTGGGTGACAATAACTTGCCTTCTCACAAGAAGCAGGCATGCCTCCCCACCCCACGCCCTACCATCCAAACTGGAGAAGTGAGATGGCACTGATCTCTCTTCCGCCTCCAGGCAGCATAGCATCTCCCTGCTGGAACACGCCCCCCACCTCTGTGAGACCTCACTCTCCCTGACCTCCCAACTGCAGAAAAGTAAACTGTAAAAAGTAAGCAGAGAAGAGCTCTCTCCACAACCATGCCCCTTGTAGCTGTACTCTAGGCGGAGACACCACGCCGACTTTCCCGTTCCAGTGCCAGCCCACTTCTCTCCCCCAGACAGTGAAGTTTTAAGCCAAGGCATAAGAGAACTAGAAGAGCCAAGGAGTTTTCAGGACTCCTTCAAGTCCTGAAGACAAACCAGTACAGGACCAAAAAATTAAACAACAGCTCAATTCCATACCAGACACAACATCTGGCTCTTTGCCCACAAGAGTGCACTTAAAATCTGAAGAAGCCCTGGGCAGGAGACAGAGCAGGTGATAATGTTTCAACTTCACAAACTCTTGTATTTTCATCCATTAAGAAAATGCTTCATTATAACATTAAGTATGTCTGGTTTTTTACATATGGCATTCACACACACACACACACACACACACACACACACACACACCAGCCAAAATGCCCAGGGCAATGGGACCTGGGGACTCACACACTGCTTGGACCCAAGAAGCCCCTCCTGCAACAGCCATGTCTTTGGTATGCAGCCACCCTAGGCAGGAGGTGCTCAAAACCTAGTGAGCACCTTCCGCCTGCCAGGCAGCTAGGGACAACGGAGGGCCGCCTCGTTTGGGAAAACAATAGTTCCAAAGCGGCAGGCTCTGCTTAAATGAAGTGAGCCTCCCTCTCTCAGACCCACGGGCTATTCCATTATCAAGGGCTTGACACCCACATATGGCATCGCTGTCCAAAGTGGGAACAAGTCCACAGTGGCAGAGACTCCAGCAAGTAGGTGGGTAGGAGAGAATGGGGTCTGACCCAGGCTCGAGTCTCTCCACCCAAGGCGCACACTCCTCTCTCGGCCTCCAGCAACAAAACGGGAGTAACGGTTTGTATGGCTGTCATGGGTTCAATAAGAACGCTCCAGAGAAGCCCTCGGTTCAGAGCCCAGCTTGAGGTGCACGCCTTAACCACTGCTTCCGCGGACACCTGGCTACAAGCCGTCCGCCGCACAGGACCTTCCTACAGGCAGGGAAGCCCGAAGCCTTCAGCACTCATAGGAGTCGTACTCCAGGCCTCTCTAGGCCGAGCAGCCACAAACGCTATGGCACGCAAGGCACGCAACAGCTTCCAGACAGCACCCAGCTTCCAGACAGCACCCGGAAAGACACCAGGGGGCAAGACGGACATCCGCTTCCGCCCGCCAATCACAAACGCCCACCAATCACAGGCGCCCGGCCAGCAGACCACGCCAATCACAGGCATTTCTGCTTCGGGTGACCGCCCCCACTTCTGGCCTTGAGACCACACAAAGCCCAAAGCAGCCTCCAAGTGCCCCCCGGAGAGAAAGAGAAAGAGAAAAGTGAAGGAGGGATGCAGCAGCCGGAAGGCGGCAGGACATTAGCTACTTACTGTAGGAGTAGCTGCTCACTTCTGAGGCGAACGGGGAATGGACAGACTTGGGCTGGCCTCGGACCTTGAACCCCGCCTCCATCTTCCTGGCTTTGGCGGCCCTTTTGTGTTTACCTTCTTTGGAGGATTTGAGAGACAGACCGAGGCCTTTGGCCAGCGCCTTCCTGTCCTTGCCCAGCAGGTTGTCATAAGGAGTCAAGAACCTGCCACAGCCCCCGCTGGTTTTCGATTTCCCCCCAGAACTTTCGGAAAACTTGAACGGCGACTTCAACTTGTCTTGTTTCGTAAGGGAGAGGGCCTTGTCTAGCTTGCTTGCCAACTGCTCCTGGTCGCTGGCCATCTTCTTCTTCTTGATTTTTAGCTGGAAAGGAAAGTTGGGTCACAGGTTAAGACATGGAAAAACAGGATTATGGGTTTTAGTGCACAAATCTAAGGAGCCTGATCTCTGCTCCTGCTTCATGCCTTGACTTCTATCCAGCAAGTTGCTTAACTCCTCTTCGCCTCAATCCTTACATTCTGTAAAATGGAGG
Organism: Muscardinus avellanarius; assembly: GCF_963383645.1. Taxonomy (NCBI): domain Eukaryota; kingdom Metazoa; phylum Chordata; class Mammalia; order Rodentia; family Gliridae; genus Muscardinus; species Muscardinus avellanarius. The sequence goes on along the minus strand of NC_137796.1, from coordinate 74,757,691 downwards.
TACTTGTGTCTGGGTATCACAAGGTTGTTATAGGATGAACTGAAAGTAAGGCACATAAAGCACTTATCAAAATGCCTGGCCCACAGCGAGGCCAGAACCGGGGCCTCCCATGAGGCAAGGCCGCTGCTTGAGCCAGCGAGGTCTGGATCAGTCCACCGGGTAGCCAGGCCACAACTGGGGCCGTCAAGAGTGGGATCGGTATTTGCAACACGGCATGCACAGAGAAATATCGCAGAAAATTAAAACCAGATGCTTCCCCTAATCAGCAATAACTAGGAGGAAAGGGGCAACAGGAAGAGGTTGAGCTATAGAAATGGCCCTATAGTGAAGCAATTAAGGTGACCAATCAGAGGGAATGGAATAGGGGAGGATGGAGCCTCTTTAAAAAGCAGGAGGTATATAAACATATGTATCAAAGTTAATCACCAAACAAGCATGGGATCGAGGGAGGGGGAGGGAATGGGATGGGGACTGGATGAGGGCTAATTGGATAATGTGTGCTTGTATATCCTCTCAAGTCTTATATTCCAATGTGATGTGTATGATTACAATGCACCAATAAAAATAAATTTAAAAAAATGCCTGGCCCAAAGTAGCCACTTATTAAATAGCTATTACTGTAGTTACAGTCATCCATGGCACTGGTATTTCTACCCTGGCTTTCTAGGATACTCTCTGTACCTCCTAGGTAAGTGCTGTAACCAAACAGAGCTGCCAATAGCCTGGGAAGGTAGCTGGTTTAGGAGAGGAGGAAGGGAACCAAGATTGAAAATCTAGATGGGAACATAGCTGATCTGCTTATCTCAACCACCTACATCAGCTGATGGAGACTACCGCACAGTCTTAAACCTGCCTGTCCAACTAAAAGGGCCAAAGCTGCCAAGAAGATGCCTGGAGTGTGCCTTGGATGCCTGAAGCAGAAAGAAAGATTAGAGATTTTACAGATTAAATTCCTACTTGCATGTCTATCGTCAACTGTAGCCATTTGTTGAAGCAAAATGTGCAGTTTCAAAGCCATTAATGCCCTGCATTTCAACATGTTTATCTCTTATTTTCTTTAATCGGGTGGCATTTCATAAGGAGAAAAAGAGGTTGGGACAGTGTCATTTAAACCACCAAAGCATCCCTCGCCACAGTTTGAGAGTAAAATGGATCCCAACGTACAAACTGGCAAACTTTTTCCGCCTAGACCCAATACCCCTATATGAATATTCCCCTCTGATGGCCAAATCTGCACAGGGTTTTATGGGGAGGGATTATATTAGCATTTACAGATGAGGGCCTTAAGTGGATGGTTTCAGTGCTCTGAAGAAAGAAGAAAAATCAAGGAGTTGGCTCTCACGCCATTACCCCTGGAGAGTTCACAGAGGAAATTACAATGGCATCAAGCCCTTATTTCTTAGAACTATGGAATGGTGAAGCTGCTCATTAAACAATTATACTGTTAAACAACAGAGTAACTGCATTATTTGGTTAAGAACTTACAGTCTTCCCTGCGTGGCTTCAACAAAGGGTCACAGAGCACTAGAATGGATGTAGCTTTTGGTTCTGGCTCTGCCTCTTTGAGGCTGAGCTACTTTGGTATGTCCCTGACTTTCTAACCATTCCTATGGTTTCAATACAGCACAGGGGCTGACAGACCTGCAAGAGGAACGTGTACTCACTGGAGCATACCTCCAGACCCTTCACCTGAGCACTGTGGCATACCCGTACGGCTGAGTTACTGACCTGACTCATGAAGTCAGATGAGGCTTCATGCTCATCCCAGCTCTGGTTCTTCCCCCTGGCTTTCCCCATTCCAATGAGGGCATCGTGTTCCTCCTCAGGACCCTTGTGTCTCTTTCTGATCCCTGCTCCCAGCTCATAGTCATCTGATGTCAACAGGGACTTGCTGCTCAGCCTGAAATGCAAACACACCACAGGTCAGCACTTTGGCCCAGCCGCGCTCAAGGGTTGGGGTCCACTCTCATGGCCCTGAAAGGCTGAGCTCTGGATGCTGAAGCACAGACAGTGACGAACGCCAGAGTGACCAGTCCGGGGAAACAGATCTTATAAAACTACAGTGCTGGAAGGCTGGGATATTTGTGAATGAAGCAAAATAAGATTTTAACGCAAAAGAAGAAAAAAACCTTCAGGTCAGTAGTATCATCTGCCAGCCTCTTTCTTAAGTGCTTTTCCACCCATACACGCACACGCACACACGCCTTTAAACAGATACCTCTTTACCAAAACATGCCAAGAACAAAGGATCAGAATTGCTAAGGAAGTCCACCAGGATGGGAGAGGGAATTAAGATTAAGAGCTCATACGAACAGGGAGCAAGCTGGGCATGGTGGTGCACGCTTGTAATCCCAGCATTCGGGAGGCTGAGACAGGAGGATCACGGTTCACAGATAGCCTCAGCTACTTAGGCCCTTTGCACCTCACAGTGAGACCCTGTTTCAATAAAAAATAAGGCTGGAGGTACAGCTCAGAGGTAGAATGCCTCTGGGTTCCATCCCCAGTACAGCAAAAAAAAAAAAAAAAAAAAAAGAGGGCACCAGTCACTGTCACTGGAACCATTTCCTTGTGAGTACAGGGAGCTGGGATGTGGACAAAGGCTTTGCTCACCTGCTTTAAGCCAAACCTCACAAGTAACAATAAAAGGAGCTAATCTTCGCTTGGTGCTTACACCGTGTCTTGTACTGTGTTAATGTCTTATATTTTAGCCACAATATAATACACTGTTTTTTATAGACGGGACTCTTAACAGGCTTGGAAAAGCTATACCTGGCCCAAGGTCACAGGAAGGGGTGGAGCTGGGGCAGACGCAGGAATGGCACCTAGTAGGGCACACACTCCTGACCACTAGGCCTGCGTTGCTTGAGGCCCTGCCCACTCACTCATTTCAAGGCCTCTTCCCAGGCTCCTATGGCTGGTGGCAGGGCACGTCTTCCTCTCTCCATCTTCTCAAACAGGAACACCCAAGGAGATTAGATGTGAGACGTGGGGGCCCTTGGGGCTGTGTTTTTCTGAGCTGACTCATGGCCATCCCATTGCCTTTCCTGCACCCTCTGAAGGTCCTCAAAGCCCCTTTCGCTCCCCTGCACTAGTCGTATCTGCCCAGACCTCATGTGACTTAAGAGCTGCAGAACCACCCTTTCCTCAATGGGCCTCATTTGGCTTGACTAGTCACCCACAGAGGCCCAAGGCCCCGCCCTGAAGGGAAAGCTCTCGTTCCAGCTAGCATCTTTGGAGACAACCTCCAGAGGTACCACGTGAAGCTGTTGCTGCTGCCACCAGAGAGGACCTCATCCCCAGAGGACATGGAGGTGGCGACCCGGTCCAGGGGAGCAGCCCTGGTCTCGGGCCGGATGAGCCAGTGGGTCAGCCCAGGAGGAAAAGTCCGGCACAGAGAAAACCAAGCAACGGCACCAATCAGAGCCTGTGCCTGCAGGGCTGGCAGCTCGGGGGTCCCTCCACATAGAGGAGCAGGAATTAGTCACTAGCAGTGGAGGAAGCAGGCACAGCAGGAAGATGGGCCGGATTCTTGGATTATGCCTCGGGAAGACCTCTAACCGGGACAGCCCTTCCTGCTCAGTGCTCACTCGCCTGGCTTGCCCTCCTGGCCCAGGCAGCACACTGTGCTCCCTGGGCACTGCCATTCTAGGAAGTGAGAGCCCCAGGGACTCAAGGTCCCCAGCGCCCCGGGGCAGGCTCCGCGCAGGGCCCTGCTCCTCCCCTCCGAGCTCCGAGCCAGTCCCCGACCCACCGAGGGGCCAGCCTTACTTTCCGCTACTGTTGCGGCTCTTCCCTCTCTTGCGGGGGGGCGACAGGGTGCTCGGGGCGTGGGTCCGTTTCCGCGGCCTGCCAGGGCCTCTGCGTGCCAAGCTTCTATGGGGATCCTCGTGCCTGTCCCTTAAAAAAGAATCACAGGCTCGGCTGTGAACCTGGTGGCGGGCGGGGCGTGGAGAAGGGCACACACTAAACACAAGGGACTCGGGTCCACGCACACCTGACAGCTGCCGCAGCTGACCTACCAAACACTAGCACTGGCAAGGCGGGCCAGGCTGCCCGGCCGCCCAGGCGAGCACCACGGGCTGCAGGCTGGGCTCACACTCACCCGGAGTCCCGGCGTCGCTGGAGCTTCACCAGCTCACGCTGCTTCTCTTTGTACTGCCGCTGGACCTCCGCCAGCCGCATCCGGAAGTCCAGCTCCAGGGCATCCATGTCCTCCAGGGAAGACTTCATGGCGTACATCTGGAGGGCAGGAGAGGACAAAGGGATGAAGATGCTGACACATCTGGCTCCCACCCCCTGGGCAGGTGGCCACTCCCAGAGATGGGGACAGTGAGAGCCAGGCCCTTGGGGCCACAAAGATCCCAGCTCAAATGCCATTGCTGCCACTTCCTACCTGTGGCCTCAGCTCTTCTCAATGCTAAGGACCCCATGGGACCAGCTTTGTAGGGTGGTGTCAGTGCTAAGTTAATGATGCCAGTAAAGCCCAGTGCCTTGCCTGTCACAGGCTCAGGCAATGAGGGTGAGCATGTTATCATTTATGTGAAGTCTCTGAGAGCAGAGGGCCCCACAGGCAGCACAGAGCAGAGCCAGGCCTGATTCCAAGGCTGCTCTCTTCCCAATCCATCAAGCTGTCACCCCTGTGACTTGCCTGACTTGGAATCAGATGGATAACAAAAGCCAAAAGGGGGAACCACCTGCCTGGGACCACAGCAAGTCAGCGGAGGCAGCTGGGTGCAGGCCAGGCCTCGCCAGCCCCAAAGCCAGCCAGATCCAGCAAGATGGCAACCGTGTGCTGGGACTCCTGTCCCTCCCACCACCATACCACACACAGTCCACTGGCAAGAGGAAAGACCAACACGGCTCACCCGCTCCTCCTTCTTCTGCATCCAGCTGTACTTCTTGTTGGGGTTCAATTCCCGCGGAAGCCGCAGGTTCTTGAGCGGGTCCACAAAGGGGGCGTCTAGCACCTCCTTCAGCATGTGGCTGCTGGCAGCCAGCAGGCTTTCCAGTGAGGGTCTCACAGCCAGGCCTGGCTCCACACCTGCAGACAGGAGCCAGGTGAGCCCGTGCAGGTAGAGGGGCCTGGGCCACCTGCAGGCTGCCATGCCTGTCCTGCCCAGAGCTCCCTGGGCAGACACAACTCACTGACATTGTAGCCACCAACTCCCTGATTCCAAATAGGAGAAGCCAGGCCCAGAGTGAGCACAGGTCCCAGACCACACAGCAACACAGCACTTGGACTGTGAGGCCTTCCTGAGACTCAAGACACAGCGCTAAGAGCAGAGAACGGGCAAGGAGGCGGTACGCGTCCCAGTCTTGTCCCCAGTGTGTGGGAGCAAAGAAAATCTTTAGGAGAGACACCAAAGGATAACACAGGTTCCTTTTAGGAGTGTGGATCTCTCTAATGATCTGTATTTATTGTTGTGGGGTTTTTTTGTTTGTTTGTTTGTTTGTTTTGAGGGACTGGGGATGCAACCCAGAGGTATTTGACCTCCGAGCTACAGCCCCTGCCCTATATTTTATTCTTTATTTTGAAACCAGTCTCACTAAGTTGAGGAGGGCCTCACTAAGTAGCTGAGGCTGTCCGCGAACCGCGATCCTCCAGTCTCAGCCTCCCGAATGCTGGGATTACAAGCATGCGCCACCACGCCCAGCTAATGATCTGTATTTATAAAGTGAACTTAGTGTAGTGTACCCACACTCAGTACCTGAGAGGAGGAGCACAAGTTCGAGGGTAGCCTCACCTACTTAGTGAGACACTCAGCAACGTAGTGAGACACTGTTTCAAAATAAAGAATAAAATAGGGCTGGGGGAGCCAGGCGCTTAGGAGGCAGAGACAGAAGGATCAGGCAGGTTCGAAGTCAACCTTGCTGGCTTAAGAGACCCTGTTTCCAAATTTTAAAAAACTATAAAACAGGTCTGGGAGTGTAGCCCAAAGGTAGAAGGGCTTCCAGGAACCCCAGTACCACCAAAAAAAAAAGGGGGGGTCGGGCTGGGGGGTGTAGCCCAGCAGTAGAACGTCCCTGAGTTTAATCAAAAACAAAAACCAAAAACAGGGTATCTATGTAGCTCAGAGGTAGAATGCCCGGGTTCAGTCCCAAACACTGCATGTATATTAAACACACACAGTATTTTTAGCTTTTATTCCCAATACTTGAGAGGCTGAGATAGGAGGATCACAGGTTTTGAGGGCAGCCTCAGCAAGTAGTAAAGACTCTCATCAGCCTAGCAACACCCTGTTTCAGAGTAAAAATAAAAAATAATAGGGTTGGGGTGTAGCTCAGCATTAGATTGCCCCTGGGTTCCACCCCCAGTACCACACACACACACACACAAAGGTGTTTTTATAAGGGTCAAGCTAATAAGAATGAAGTCTCACTAAGTTACGAAGGGCCTCATAAGTAGCTGAGGCTGGCTGTGAACCTGTGATCCTCCTCTCAGCCTCCCACATATGGAAATTACAAGTGTGAACCACCATACCCAGCTTATTCTTTGTTTTGAAACAGGACCTCACTAACTTGATGGGGCTGGCTTTGAACCTGTGATCCTGCTGTTTCAACCTTCCAAGTACTGGGATTACAAGCATGTGCCACGACACCTGGATCTTGCCTTTTTTATTCTTTAATTTTTCCTGTGGCACTGGAGATCCCCACCGCCCCGTGGTACAGAGGTAGAAGCCAAGAGTCGAGTTCTATTTGACTTTTATTTTAAAGCAGGGTCTCAGTTGCTCAGCTTCCCAAGTACTAGAATTATGTCCATGTACCAACACACCCAGCTTATTATTTGTTTTTGTGGTACTGGGGATTGAACCCAGGGGCATTCTACCTCTGAGCTATAACCTAGATCTGTTTTATTTTTTAATTTGAAACAAGGTCTCAACTAGGTTGCTGAGTCTCACTGCTTGCTGAGGCTGTCCTCAAACCTGTGATTCTCCTGTCTAAGACTCCTAAGTACTGGGATTAGAGGCCTGGACCACCATGCCCAGCTTAAAAATACCATTTCTGAAGGTCAAAAATACTAGAATATAAACCGGGCATGGTGACACATGCTTGTAATCCCAGCATTTGGAGGCTGAGACTGGAGGATCATTGTTTGCGGACAGCCTCAGCTGCTTAGCGAGGCCCTTTGCGACTCAGTGAATCCTGTTTCAAAAATAAAAAGACTAAGATGGGCGTGGTGGTGCACATTTGTAATCCCAGCATTTGGGAGGCTGAGACCAGAGGACCGCAGTTCGCAGACAGCCTCAGCTACTTAGGCTCTCTGCAACTTAGTGAGACCCTGTTTCAAAATAAAGAATAAAAGACAAGGCAGGGGGTGTAGCTCAGAAGTCAAATGCCCCTGGTTTCCATCCCCAGACCCGCAAAAAACAAACCAAAAAACAAACAAACAAACAAACAAAAACTAAATAAATTAATTAATTAAAATAAAATAAAATGGCCGGGCGTGGTGGCACACACTTGTAATTCCCACGCTTGGGAGGCAGAGACAGGAGGATCACACAGGTTCGAAGCCAGCTGCGTGCGCTGGCTTAGGAGACCCTGTTTCCAAATAAAAATGTAAAAATAGGTCTGGGAGTGTAGCCCGGAGGTAGAAGGGCTTCCAGGCACCCCAGTACCACCAAAATAATAAATAAATAAATAAATAAATAAATAAATAAATAAATAAATAAAATGACTAAAAAATAGGGCTGGGGGTGTAGTTCAGAGGTACATTGCCCCTAAGTTACATTCCCAGGACCAAAAAAAAAAAAAAAAACTAGAATATCAGCAATTTTATAAAGACAAACCTAAGAACAGCATTAATTCTCTTGCATTATGAGTTTTAGTTGGTCTAAATAGTCTATATTGGTGATATTTAGGTTGTTTCAGTTGTTTTATTTATTATTTATTTATTTATTTATTTATTTTGGTGGTACTGGGAGTGGAATCCAGAGGCTTTCTACCTCTGGGCTATTCTCTCAGACCTATTTTTTTATATTTTATTTGGAAACAGGGTCTCACTAAGTTGCTGAGAGCCTCACTAAGTAGCTGAGGCTGGCTTTGAACCTGTGCTATCCTCCTGTCTCAGCCTCCCAAGCGCGGGGATTACAAGCGTGCGCCACCATGCCCGGCCTCAGTATTTTTTTTTAAAGTGAACAGAAAGGTACATAGCTTGAATGTGTTAGGAAAATTCCTACCAGCATAATTCATATGACGGAAGTCATCTGCATTGAATGCATGGCAATTCTAAGAAACATTCCACTGTCCTCCAGAGAGGCTACCCCAACCAAGAACTTCAATATCAGGAAGGGGTCTCCACCAAATTAAAATGTTTTGGTCTCAGCCGGGCGTGGTGGCACACACTTGTAACCCCCGTGCTTGGGAGGCGGAGACAGGAGGATCACGCAGGTTCAAAGCCAGCCTTGCTGGCCTAAGAGACCCTGTTTCCAAATAAAAAAATATAAAATAGGTCTGGAAGTGTAGCCCAGAGGTAGAAACCCCAGTACTACAAAAAAAAAAAAAAAAAAAAAATTTTGGTCTCCATCAAATGAAAATGGATTTTTATAACTTTGGGGGGAGAACGGGTACTGAGGATTGAATCCATGAGCATTCTACCCCTGAGCTACACCGCAAGTCTTGTGTGTGTGTGTGTGGGGGGGGGTATTGGGGATGGAACCTAGGAGCTTTCTACCTCTGCGTTATACTCTCAGACCTATTTTATCTTTTATTTGGAAACAGGGTCTCACTAAGCTGCTAAGAGCCTAAGTAGCTGAGGCTGGCTTCAAACCTGTGCGATCCTCCTGTCTCAGCCTCCCAAGTACTAGGATTACAAGTGTGTGCCACCACGCCTAGCTCCCCAGCCCTATTTTATTTGGAAACAGGATCTCTCTAGGTTAATGAGAGTCTCACTACTTGCTGATGTCTCAGCCTCCCAAATCCTAGGATTACAGATGTTAGCCATCACACCCAGCTCCTTTTTATTTTTTTATTTTTATTTTGGGGGGACTGAAGATTGAACCCAGAGGCATTCTACCTCCAAGCTACACTCCCAGCCCAATTTTATTTTTATTTATTCGGAAACAGGGCCTCACTAGGTTGCTGAGCCCCTCACTAAGTTGCCAGGGCTGGCTTTGAACCTGCGATCCTCCTGTCTCAGCCTCCCAAGTATTGAGACTACAAGCGTACACCACCATGCCCGGCTATTTTGTTTTGTTTTGAAACAGGGTCTCGCTAAGTTGTTGAGGCTTGCTTTGAACCTGAGATCCTCCTGTCTCCACCTCCCACGTACAGGGATTATAGGCATGCACTACCACACCCGGCTCTGGCTATGATTTTTACTTCAACGAAATATTTTCCTTTTATCTAAAATATGATCACTTTTTGTGAACATTCCACACGTGCTTGAGGGGGAAAAAAGCATACTCTCATCATTCAAAGTTGCATGAGATGGACAGTCATAATTACACTGTTGACACTCAGGCGTTTCTACCTAGGCCTTCCTCACATCTGGGGCTGGGTGGACCCTGCTCTGCTGCGGGCCCTCAGTCATGGTGGAGGTTTAGTAGTGTCCCTCGCCTTTCCCCACTAGGTGTCAGTAGTGCTCCCCTTAAACTGCCACAGCCCAAAGTGTGAGTGTCAATAGCTACAGGAGGGTAGGGGGGCAACCACCATCCCTGGCTGAGAATTATGGGTTCTGCTCTTTCATTTCTTTAGGGAAACCGAGACCACAAGGCAGAAGCCCCTATCGGTTCCCAAGGGTCAGCATCAGCCAAAGAAGGCTGGCCGTCCTGCTGTGACACCACCTTCAAGGTCCTTGGTAAGGCAGGGACAGCTGCTCCACGGTACAACTTTGTCACCTCCTCCTCCCTCCCACAAGCAAGGCTCTCAGCTGACATCCCGAAACGCCCAAGTGACCTCTAGGCCAGTGTCACAGGTTTAGTTGTACCCCCCACCCAATCTTGTATGTTGGAGCCTAACCCCTAGTACCTTAGATCATGGCTTTATTTGGAGAACAAAGTCATTACTGAGGTGATCAAGTTAAAGTAAGGCCCGTTAGCAGGGCAGGATGGTGTATGCCTGTGATCCCAGCTCCACTGGAGGCTGAGACAGAGAATCACAAACTTGAGGCCAGCCTGGATAATTTAGTGGAACTGTCTCAAAATAAAATAAAAACAGCTGGGTGTGGTTGTGCACCCCTGTAATCTCAATATTTTGGAAGCTGAGACAGGAGAATTCTGGATTCAAGGCCAGCCTTATCAATTTAATGAGACCCTGCTTCAAAATGAAAAGTAAAACAGGAATGTAGTTAGGAATGTAGCTCAGAGGAAGAATGCTCCTGGGTTTCAATCACCAATACCAAAGAAATAAGTAAGTAAAAGTAATTTTTAAAAATGAGGATGAAGCCGGGCGTGGTGGCGCACGCTTGTAATCCCCGCGCTTGGGAGGTGGAGACAGGAGGATCGCGCAGGTTCGAAGCCAGCCGTGCTGGCGTAAGAGACCCTGTTTCAAAATTATAAAATAGGTCTGGGAGTGTAGCCCGGAGGTAGAAGGGCTTCCAGGAACCCCAGTACCACCAAAAAAAAAAAAAAAAAAAAAGGATGAAGCCGGGCGTGGTGGCGCACGCTTGTAATCCCCACGCTTGGGAGGCAGAGAAAGGAGGATCGCGCAGGTTCGAAGCCAGCCTCTCTGGCTTAAGAGACCTTGTTTCCAAATAAAAAATTATTAAATAGGTCTGGGAGTGTAGCCCGGAGGTAGAAGGGTCTCCAGGAACCCCAGTATCACCAAAAATAAATAAATAAACAAATAAATAAATAAATACACAAACAAATAAATGAGGATGAGTGCCAGGTATGAATGCGCATACCTGTGATCTTAGTATTTGGGAGGCTGAGACAAAAGGACTGCGGGTTCAAAGCATGTTTCAGCAACTTAAGCAAAATCCTAGGCAACTGAATGAGACTTTGTTTCAAAATAAAAAATAAAATAGGCTGGAGGTCTAGCACAGAGACAAAATGCCTTTGGGTTCAATCTCAAGTACCAAAAATAAGGGGGAGGGGGTCTTGGAGATGCAGCTCAGTAGAAGAATGTGCAAGGCATGTGTTCAATCCCTGGTAGCACAAGAAAAAAGAAAGCAAAAGTCGGATGTGGTGATGCACATCTAATTCCAATACTGAGAGCCGAGACAGGAGGATGGCAGGTTCAAGGCCAGCCTTAGCAACTTGGAGACACCCTCAGCAACTTAGTGAGACCCTCTTTTAAAATAAAGAGTAAAAAAAGCTGGGCGTGGTGGCGCACGCTTGTAATCCCCACGCTTGGGAAGCAGAGACAGGAGAATCGTTCAGGTCCAAAGCGCCAGCCTCTCTGGCTTAAGAGACCCTGTTTCCAAATAAAAAAATATAAAATAGGTCTGGGAGTGTAGCCCAGAGGTAGAAAGGTTCCATCCCCAGTACCACACACACACAAAGAAAAAGAGTAAAAAGATCTGTGTCTTTTCTACAAGCTCAGAGGTAGAATGTCCCTGAGTTTAATCTCTCAGTATCAAAAAGAAAAGAAAAAAGACAGTGAGGTTATTAGGGTGCACTCTAGTCTAATATGGCTGGTGTTTCTATGGGAAGAGGGAATTTAGAGACAAAGACACTCCCTGAAAGAAGAGACACAGGCAAGGAAAAGACAATACTCTACAGGCCAGGAGAAAGGCCTGGAGTGATCTCCCCAAGCCCTCAGCCCAAGCCTTGAATCTCAAAACTTCTAGCCCTGAGAGCAGGAGATAAGAAAAGTCTCTTGCTGAAGCCACTCAGTCTTTGGCCAACTGTGACAGCAGCCCCAGCACACCAGCACAGCAGGCTGTGGCTTTGCAACCCCAGAGATGAACCAGAAAGCCCGCGCTGCCAAGGAACCAAGGAGCCAGACCTGCACTGAACCCCAGCCACGGGCCAGGCCAGGGGCACAGGCAAGAGGGCAATGGCATCACACTGGACAGCCCCAGGGCCACGGCCCTGACTGCAGGCCCCTCCCCCCAGTTCCCTGGGGCCCTCGCCAGGCTCCAGTGAAAGGAACACCACCAGGGGAATCAAGGGGATTTTTTTTTCTTCCAAAAGGGGAGAAAAACCCACCGGACTTTATTAACTTTATTTATTTATTTATTTATTGCTGTATTGGGGGTTGAACCCAGAGGCTTTCTACCTCCAAGTTATACCCCAGCCTTTTTTTTTTTTTTTTTTTTTTTTTTTTTTAGTACTAGGGATGGAACCTGGAGGCATTATAACTTCAAGCGACACACCAGCCCTATTTTTTATTCTTTATTTTTTGAAACAGGGTCTCACTGATTTGCAAAGGGCCTCACTAAGTGGCTGAGGCTATCTGCCAACAGCAATCCTCCTGTCTCAGCCTCCGGAATGCTGGGATTACAAGTGTGTGTCGCCACGCCCAGCTCTATTTGTTATTCTTTACATTGAAAATGGGCCTCGCTAAGTTGCAGGGGGCCTACGTAGCTGTGGCTGGCTGTGAACCCATGATCTTCCTGTCTCAAACTCCCAAGTACTGGGATAATAAATGCGTACCACCATGCACAGCTCCTACTGAACTATTTTACTGAAAGAAAAACCAAGATGAACTTCAGAATATTCACACACCCCCATGGAGGCGGGGGTCACAGAGGCCAACAGGGACACCACTTGCCCAAGCTTCAGAGGAACCATGAGGATCTAAAAGCCTTGACAATGTGGCTTGACTGTGATGGATCAAATCAGACACAGGGACAACAATTTTTCTACAAGAGTATCCTTTTTGGTGGTACTGGGGATGGAACCCTTCTACCTCGGGGCTACACTCCCAGATCTATTTTATATTTTTATTTGGAAACAAGGTCTCTTAAGCCAGCAAGGCTGACTTCAAACCTGCACGATCCTTCTGTCTCCGCCTCCCAAGTGCAGGGATTACAAACGTGCACCACCACCACCACACCTGGCTCTACAAGGGTATCTTTAACAGCAAAGAAAAAAATGTTAAGGCAAATGAAAATGCCTGAAAATCTAAGAATAGGTCACCAAAGACCATGCCTTCACTGGCATCCCCCCAAAAAAGGGCTTTTTGGCTGGGTACAGTGGTGCATACCTGTAATCCCAGTATTTGGGAGGCTGAGAAAGGAGGACTGCAGGTTACAGCATCTTAGTGAGCCCCTCAGCAACCTAGCGAGACCTTGTTTCAAAATAAAAAATAAAATAGGGCTTCCAGGCGTGGTGGTGCATGCTTGTAAACCCAGTACTTGGTAGGCTGAGACAGGAGGATCTGGGTTCACAGCCAGCCTCAGCTACTTAGTGACACCCTGTTTCAAAATAAAGAATAAAAAATAGGGCTGGGGGTGTAGCTCAGAGATAGAATGCCCCTGGGTTCAATCCCCAGCACCACAATAAATAAATTAGTAAATAAATAAATAAATAAATAAATAAAACAGTGCAAATGAGGTATAGCTCAGAGGTAGAATATCCAAGTTCACTCCCCAGTACCAACAACAACAACAAAAAATGCTTTTTGGAAACCACAGCTTTGAAAAGCATTTCATGATAAACACATTAAGTAAGAAAGGCAAATTTAGAGCACTGTTTAGAAAACCATCTTAATTTTATTTTATTTATTTTTATTTTTATTTTTGGTGGTACTGGGGGTGGAACCCAGAGGCTTTCTACCTCCGGGCTATACTCCCAGACCATTTTTTATTTGGAAACAGAGCCTCACTAAGTTGCTGAGAGCCTAAGTAGCTGAGGCTGGCTTCGAACCCGTGCGATCCTCCTGTCTCAGCCTCCTAAGCACGGGGATTATAAGCGTGCGCCACCACGCCCGGCTACCATCTTAATTTTAGAAGTAAATGCACGTTTGGGTGTACAAGAAAAGTTCCAGGGGAAATGGAAGATGCCAAGGACATCCTGATCTCTGAGGGCCACTGTAGACTCTCCTCCAGGGCTGGGTTCTGGCCCTCACTTGGGCTGCTGGGGCCACAGCAGCCACAACTGCAAACCTGGAGCACCTTGACATTCTGCGCTGACCATCAGCCATCTTGTGCCCAGCCCAGAATTCACCGCACCCTCCAGCTCAAGGCTCTCGAAGACCACCTCTCCGTACACCGACAGCCAGGCCCTTTTCCCAGCCACAGGATCTGCACGAACCCCTCACAGCACACGAGAGCTAGTCCCAGCATTTCCACTAGAGCTACCAACAAAGACGTGGCCTCTTTCGTGAGCTTGCTGAGCTGAGCAGCCCACGGACCTGGGAGGAGCTGCTGGACCCCATGAGGGCAGTGAGCCTGCTTCAAATGAGGCCAACAAGAGCAGAAAGTGGAACAGAGGGAGGGAGGGAGGATGAAGGAACACAGAAAAGAGAAAGTGCTAGCTGGACATGGTGGTGCTCGCCTGTCATCCCAGTACTTGGGAGGCCGAGACAGGTGGACTGCAGGCTCAAGGTCAGTTTTTTGTTTTTTTTCTTGGTGGTGTTAGGGGTGGAACCCAGGCCTTGCACAGGCTTGGCAGGCGCTCCACCACCAAGTTACATCCCCTGCCCTTTCTATTTTTAAAACAGGCTCTTGCTAAACTGCCCAGGCTGGCCTTGAATTTGTGATCCTTCATCTCTAGTGCCCGTTTTGTTGGTTTGGTTTGGTATTGGGGTTGAACCCAGAGGCATTCTACTTCATCACTCCAACAAAGATTTCAGTTTCTTGCAACCCAAAGAATCCTGCTAATTCAAAACACATCACTGATGGAATCAGGAGATATTCCGCCACCTGAAACCCAGAGATTGGTCACACAATGGTATGACTATATTTAATACAACTCAACTGGACTATTGAAAAGGATTGCGGTGGTACATTTTATTATGGGTATTTTACAGCAACATTTTTTTTTGTGTGTGGTCCTGGGGATTAAACCTAGGGGGGCATTCTACCTCCAAGCTACACCCCCATAGCCCTATTAAATTTAATTAATTAATTAATTAATTTTTATTTTTTTGAGATACTTGAGATGGAACCCAGGGGGATTCTACCTCTGCGCTCTGCCCCCAGCCCTATTTTTTAATTCTTTATTTTGAAACAGGGTCTCACTGAGTTGCAATGGGCCTCACTTAGTAGCTGAGGCTGTCCTCGAACCATGATCCTCCTGTCTCAGCCTCCCAAGTACTGGGATTACAAGCATGCGCCAACACATCTGGCCCTATTTTATTTTTGAAACAGGGTCTCGCTAGATACAGCAACTTTAAAAAACTGAATACAAATAAGCCATATTCTGGGAATCTTCAGGGTTAGAAATTTTATTAAGAAGTCTTGAAGCACTCACCTCCGGCCTCCTGGCCCCTCCGCTCCAGCTCCAGCTCCGCAATCTCACTCAGCAGGGTGATGCCCTGCAGGAAACTCGGCTCCAGGACCAGATTCTGGGTGCTGTCCAGCTTCTCTGAGGCCTGGACTCCGGCACTCGTGGAGGACAGGGGCCTGGCCTGAGGCAGCTCTGCCGCTGCAGCCAGGGCATTCATGCCGGCCAAGGGGTCCTCCAGGGTGGGCAGGAACTGGTCAGTGCTCCCTTCCTCCAGGTAGCAGGTGGTACCAGGCACAGGCGTGACCTCCTGGGCCTCTAGACTTGGGCACTGCCCTTCCCTGGTGGGCAGGTCACAATCTGGCAGTTCTAGGCTGGGTTGGGGCTCACTCAGGGCTGGCTGGGCCAAGCCTTCCTCGGGCTCTGCCTCCGCCACAGGAACCTCCATAGGCACGTCGAGGGGTACCTCCACCGGCTCCTCCTTAGTCTCTACCAGCGGCTCGGGTGTCAGCCGTTCCCCCAGTTCCAGGGCAGTCACAGCAGATTCTGTCCGGCTGGACAACTCCACCCGTGCTTCGGCCCTGTCCTCAAAGTCCGTGCCATCGGAGGGCTCCGAGCAGGTCTGCCCAGCGGCGCTCAGTGCCTGGGCCTCCAGCAGGCCGTCTTCGCAGCTGCCCGCAGGGCTTGCGGCCACCATGGTTTCCGGGACAGGTAGGGCCAGCGGCGATTCCAGAGAGGGCAACTCCGCGGGGCCCTCATCAACGTCCTCCACCTCTGCCTTCACCTCCCTGTCGGCCAGCGGCTCTTCCTCTGGGCTCTCCCGCAAGGGCTCTGGGATCTTGGAGGGAGACAGGCAGATGGGCTTGTCTTCAGGCGAGAGTGCCAGGCGCTCCGGCCCATCGGCGGGAAGCGGCACGTCGGGGGCCAGGCCATCCGCGTCAGCGGCCGCCGTGGGCTGCAGCAGGAACGGGTACGGCCTCCCATAGTGCGGTGGCAAGGCTTGGAACGGGTACCTGGGTGGGATATCTGCCAAAGACACTTCAGGTCAGTGTGGGGGGTCTCCAGGAGCCTGTGTTCCCACCAGCACCTCCCACTACACAGGGCAGGGCACAGGACACAGCCACCCTCTGCTTGCCACCCTCTGCTTGCTTAGGAGGGGAGATTCCCAGTATCACCTCTGCAGGGCTAGGAGCATTTCCAGGTGATCCTGAGAAATCCCAAGACATCTTCTACATGTCTGGGCTGCACAGGGAAAATGAGCCACCATTGTGTCCCCACGGATCTTGCAGTCTCTGAAGGCAGAAACCGCAGCCCAGGCAGCTCTCTCACGTCCCCCACCCCAAGCTGAGCCAGAAGCAAATGCTTAATAAAGTCTGTAAAAACCAGAAACAAGCCGGGCGTGGTGGCACACACTTGTAATCCCCACACTTGGGAGGCGGAGACAGGAGGATCGTGCAGGTTCGAAGCCAGCTGCGCTGGCTTAAGAGACCCTGTTTCCAATTTTTAAAAAGTATAAAAATAGGTCTGGGACTGTAGCCCAGAGGTAGAAGGGCTTCCAGGAACCCCAGTACCACACTCACACACACAAAAAAAAAACCCCAGAAACAAAACAAGCCAGGCGTGGTGGCATACACTTGTAATCCCAGCATTTGGGAGGTTGAGACAGGAGGATCACAGTTCGTGGACAGCCTTAGCTACTTAGCTAGGCCTTTCCCAACTCAGTGAGACTCTGTTTCAAAAAAAATAAAAAGGCTGGGCGTGGTGGCACACACTTGTAATCCCTGGCGCTTGGGAGGCGGAGACAGGAGGATCGTGCAGGTCCGAAGCCAGCGCTGGCTTTAAGAGACCCTGTTTCCAAATTTTAAAAAAGTATAAAATAGGTCTGGGAGTGTAGCCCGGAGGTAGAAGGGCTTCCAGGAACCCCAGTACCACCAAAAAATAAATAAAAAATAAATGAATAAATAAATAAATAAATAGACTAAAAATTAGGGCTGGGGGTGTAGCTTGGAGGTACAATGCCCCTGGGTTCTATTCCCAGTACTGGAAAAAAAAAATGTCCTAGGCCCAGGCAAGCACTCAGCACTAATCACCCCAGAGAGGGGCAGTCAGACCTGGCAAGCTCACAGGACACTGGTGCTGGAATTTGAATTTGAAACCATGTCCTCTCTAAGCACAAGCCCAAGCTCTTCATGGCCCCAGGGAGGAGCACACAAGTCTTGGCCCCTAATGCCACAGGTCCCAGAGGGCATGGGGAAAGCCTGCGTGTGCACTTAGCACCTGGGATCGGGGAACTGCCGTCCAGAACAGGCACCTCTGCCCTGTTACTACCAGTGTGATAACTCAGCAGCGACTATGTGCTCAGAGTCGTACAGGTCTTGCTTTGCTTCATGCTCAGAACAACCTCTTCCGGGGTCGCTTTTAATATTCTGCCCATGTCCCCTGGCCCCACCACTGAGGAGGGGCTGCAGAGAGACAGAAGGGCCTGCATGCCTGTGAACTCATCCCAGCCTGGCATCAGGGTGGGGACAACAGGTGCTCCGCACAGACAGAATGAACACGCGTGAACAAATGAACGGAGTGGGACTGATTTCACGGCAGCCCAGGGTCAACGAGTGCTGGGGCAGCCCTGAAGGCAGGGGCTCGCTCCTACCTGAGAACAAGGCCTGGAAGGGGCTGGGGGCCTCCTTCTCCAGCTCCAGGTCTTTCTTCTCCACCACATTCTCAGGGGCCTCCTCCTTGCGGGTGAGGGCAGGGGTGGGCGGCGGGGAAGCGGGTGGCGGGCTGCTGGGGTGGGAGCTCGGCGTGGCAGGGTAGGCGTAGGTGGCCGGCTTGGACACGTCCTCCAACTTCCGGATGACCTTGGCCTTCAGCGCAGCCACGGGGGAGGCACGGGGAGATGGCGGTGGGCTCATGGCCTTGCCGTAGGCGCCCGTGGGGCCGGTAGACAGGCCGGGGGGCTTCCGCGGCAGCAGCCCGGGGCCTGCAGCGGCCAGGCCGGCCTTGCCTGTGGTCTCCAGGTTCCGTTTGTTCACCTTCTCCTCCATCTCGGCCCGATGCTCTTGTGCCTTTAGCCGCTCCTGCTGGGGATGGGCCAGCAGGCAGGGTCAGCGTACAGGAGCCATTTCCCGCACCTACCTGGTCCCCTGGTGCCCGGCCTGGAGAGCACCTCGGGCAGGGTCCAAGGTCCAGGTCGCGCACCCCCTCCGGGGCAGGCTTGGGGTTCCGCCACAGCTTACGTGTAACAAGGACAGCATTCCAGGTGGAATCTCAAAATACAGGGCCGGGGGTGGGGTGCAGGGCAGGTCGCTGCTGGGTAAGAGCCCCAATGGGCCTAAGTCCTTCCCCATGAGGGTGAGCCATCTGGACCCTACACCCTCTCAGTTAGGGAGGAGGGAGCCGGGCAGAGGCTCCCGTAGATGAAAGGGCTGCCCCACCCCCGCATGGTGTTTTTGACAGCTGCCTTTGGTGGGAGGCCACTACCTGAGCACGACACTGCGCTTTCCCTTTTGGGTCTTGAAACACCCAAAAAGAGGGCAGGAAGAGCCTGTCCCTACTTGTGATGACAAAATGGAAGAGAGCAGGCTCGGCAATGCATTGCCACGAGAACTGGCTGCCAGCACATGAAACACATCAAAGGAAGGCCTTGTGTACCAGCTGCCCCATGACTATCAGACCACAACTCGCAGCCCAGTGACTAGCGATTATTGGCATCTGTGTTTTCTTTTTCTTTCTTTTTTTGTGTGTGCAGGTCTGGGGATAGAACCCAGGGGCATTCGACTTCTGAGCTACAGCCCCTGCCCTATTTTTATTCCTTATTTTTTGAAACAGGGTCTCAAAATAAGTTACGGAGGGCCTCACTAAGTAGCTGAGGCTGTCCGTGAACTGCGATCCTCCGTTCTCAGGCTCCCAAATGCTGGGATTACAAGTGTGCGCCACCACACCTGGCTGCATCCCTGTTTTCTAGGAGAAGAGACGTGAAGCCTTTGGGGTGAAGTTAGTTGCCCAAGGGCACTCAGCGGGGCCTAGCCAAGTTAAGATTCAAATCCAGGGCTCAGTCCCTGGGAACTGTGCCCTGGCCGACTTCCCCAGAGTGGCCACTGCTTGAGGGAGGGATAAGACTATATAAGGCACAGACATCCTAGAACATTTCAAAGAGACAAGAGGACTGTGGGTCTTAGGGACCCCTGTGTACCCCATCTTCTGAGACCAGGCAACTGCAGCAGAGCCCAGGTCCATTAGCCATGCAGCCAGGCAGGCTTCCCGAGTCTGTTCTGAAAGGCCATCCAGAGAGAAGAGACCAGGCTGGGTCCATCCAAGCTCAGTTCCCTCAGCATCTAATCCAAACTCCAGCCCGCGGGCGGCCTCTGCCTTGGTTTCTCCATTGCTCCCTGGGCCCCACTTTCTGGGCCGGGCTCCACCTACCTCTGGGCCTTTGCACATGCTATTCCCTCTGCCTGGAGGGCCGTTCCTTAGCTGACTTCTTATCTGTATTTTTTTTTTTTTTTTTTTTTTTTTGGTGGTACTGGGGTTCCTGGAAGCCCTTCTACCTCCGGACTACACTCCCAGACCTATTTTTACATTTTTATATTTGGAAACAAGGTCTCCTAAGCCAACGCGTGCGGCTGGCTTCGAACCTGCGCGATCCTCCTGTCTCTGCCTCCCAAGCGCGGGGATTACAAGCGTGCGCCACCACGCCCGGCTTTCTTATCTGTATTATGATGCTGTCTCCTGCAGGGAGCCCTCCCTGAGCCCCACCTCCGGCCCTCTCCTCCCACACTGCCGCCCTTTGGAAGCTCCAGCGCAGACTCACCACCAGCTGGGCGCTTCTCTGCAGCTCCAGGGCCTGTGCCGCCTGCTGCTGCAGGTACAGGAGCTCCTGCTGCCGCAGGAAGTGTTGCTGGGAGAAGAGCTGCAGCTGCTGGGCGTGGTGCAGGGGGCTACGACCCGGCGGGTACAGGGCCGGCCAGAGGGGTGGCACCGCAGCGCGCTCCATCAGCTCCGCTGTGGAGACAGACGAGAGTGAGCTGATGCCACACCTCCTAGACACCAAACCCCTTATCACAAAGGGAGACACTGGAGCCCGGAGCAAGGTGGCTAGGCAGCGGCACAGCACTGGCCCTGGTCACTTTCAGGGGGCCAGGAAGCCCTGTCCTCCACTTGCTGTGTATGAGCTATACCCCAGGCCCAGGGGACCACATCCCTGGGCAGGATGACCCTGGCCTTACAGCTGGAACACTCCAGTGGAGTGTGCAGCAGGGCCACCGTGGGGACTGCACCCAGTGGTATGCAAAGCAGGCACAATGCTGGGAAAAGTCTAACCGCCCAGGGCTGCCCTGCTAGGTTCTAATTATGGGGTTTCTGGGTGTGAGCTCATCACAAGGATTTGAGGAAACCACTGGGGTCAGGATGCTCTCTCTGGGCCTGCTCTCCCCCCACCCAGCGCTGCGAGGTCACCCACCCTGACGGGACCACCACGCAGGCGCCACTTACCAAAGTGAGGCAGGTGATCACTGGGAATGACCACCAGCTGGCCCGACTGGGGGTCTCTAACAAACTGGTAGGCCGATGGCAGGGAGCCCCCCAGGCCGGGTGGGAATGCAGGAGCCATGCCCTGGTGCAGAGAGGGGGGACCCAAGCCTAGAAAGAGAAAGCCAAGCCCATGTTAATGCTGGGACACCCCAGACTATGGGTTTGAGAGCAGAACCAGGCCTGCCCCGCCCCAGGGTCCAGCCTAGGCATCACTGGCCAGCTCCCTAGTCTCTGAACCTCTTGGGGCCTCCAGGAGGGAGCCGAGGGGGAAGGGCGCTGGTTGATGGCTGCAAACAGGGCCACAGAGCCACCCACCATAGGACACCTCCCCAACAGGCGGCCAGAGGAACCCTGAAGCAGATGTCCCTTCTGCCTCCTGCTCTGGGAGGAGAAAAAGTCTAGCCTGGGTTCCTAGCCAAGGGAGGCAGGAGCCAGCTCTGGGCTCCCGCCCTGCATGCAGCCCTACCCACCCTCCCCTACCCCTCACTCACCATAGGGGTGTCCAGCGAGCCACACGGACGTGCTGCCCGAGCGCGGCAACCAAGGGTGTGTGGCCAGGTGGGCTGCGGGGTCAGCGGACCAGCGCCCAGAGCCCGCCAGTGCTGGGCCCCCAGTCACCATGAGGTTGGGGTTCAGGCCATTAGGAGCACAGCTGGTAGGGTGCAGGCGGGCCAGGTCAGCAAGCTCCTTACTTTCCCTAGAAGGGGAAAGAGAGGCATTGGGGACCACCCAGAAGCAAGAGAGAGAGAAGGTTGTTGGGACTCGGAGGAGGGCCCAGGCCTCCCCCGCTCTCAAGGGGAATGCGGGAGCCCCTGGCCTGACCCAGAGGACCAGTGTCCTGCGCCAAGCCAGCTCCAGTTCTCAGAACTGCGGTGCCCAGCAGTCAAGGGCCCGTGCCCATCAAGGTCCATCCAGTGCCCTCCAGACCCCAGGTCCCCAAGTCCTCACCGGAGAAGCTTCTCCTGGTCCCGGTCCAGCCGTCCCCCCAGCAGTCGTTCCTCCCGGTGCCTAGCCCGGTCATCTGCACAGTCCTCATCAGCCCGGCCATGACCTGGGAAGGCCCAGGCAGCAATGAGAGCCCCGCTGGCACCAGCGACCAGGCTCTGCCCTGTCCCCTCTCATCTCGCTCCCCGCCCCTTCTATTCCCAGATCCCTAAGAACCCCCAGTGCCTCCTATGACCCCCTGTGTGGCGGCTCCTCCCTGCCCGCAATGCCATTCCTCATGACTCCCTCCAAAGCCCACTGGGGTCCCCTGTGCCAGGAAACTTCTCCTCCATCCCCCTCTCCATCCCCCAAGAGCCTGCCCTATCACTCATACAGACAACAGTGGCCAGAATCGAGCCAACAGTCATGGAGATTATAATAAAACATCATAAAACCTATCCTGTAACAATAAAATGTGGTCAGACCGGACAGGCCAGCATCAGTCCCCACAGGCTCAGCCCAGAAGCATCGGCAGCCACCTTGGGGGCTCAGCACCCTGAAAGAGACCTCAAGGGTCTTCGGGAGACGAGGCACCTTCTTGGGCACCTTCTTGGGGTCTGCAGCAGCCCAGGGTCAGGACACAGGTGGGCAACAATCCCACTTGGAATGCTGACATCAAGCGTCTCCCCCTCGGCTCCCTCTTCCAGTACCCCCAAACCAGGAGCTCCTGCAGAGCAGAGCCCCCAGAAGAGGCCCAAGGATGCCCCTTTTCCTCCAGGAAGGGGTGGGCCTGCCAGTCCCAGAGCAGAAGAGAGGAGCCCAGAGAGAGCGGGCACGGCCCAGATGTCCCAGGGCTAGGCATGCAGAGCAGCCGGGCAGCCCGGCATGGGGAGGGATTGGGAGAAGAGGAGGGAGCCAGGCCTGGCAGCAGGAAGCGGCTGGGTGGCTTTCTGTTGCTTGTTTTGTTCTGATACTAGAAACTGGACCCAGAGGCTCCAGTAGTTCTACCGCGGAGCTACACCCCACAGCCTTTTTTTTTTTTGTTGAGACAAGGCCTCACTAAGTTGACTTAGGCTGGCCTCAGACTTGTGAGCCTGCTTCAGCCTCTAGAGTTGCTAGGATTACAGGTGTGCAACCATCCCACCTGGTCCACCATGTTCTGTTTTTGGGGGGCCCGTATGTGTGGTACTGGGGATTAAACCCAGGGCCGTTCTACCTCCGAACTATAACCCCAGCCCAATGTTACTACTGTTTTTATTTGAAATAGAGTCTAAGTTGCTGAGGCTGGTCTTAAACCTACCATCCTCCTGTTTCAGCCTTTCAAGTACCTCCCAAGGCATCTACCACTGCACTTGACCTGTCATACTCTGTGTGTGTGTGTGTGTGTGTGTGTGTGTGTGTGTGTGTGTGTGTGTGTGTGTTGCTGGAGATTGAGCCCAGGGCATTCTACCTCCAAGCTACACTCCCTCCAAGCTATACTCCCAGATCTATTTTACTTTTATTTTCAAACAGGGTCTCATTAAATTAATGAAAGTCTCACTACTTGCTGAGGCTGTCCTTAAACCTGTGATCCTCCTGTCTCAGCCTCCCAAGTACTGGAATTAGAGTCATGGGATACCACGCCCAGCTCTGCCATGCATTTTTAAGCAGCCAGCGGGTGGGTGTCTGGTGAGGGGCAGGTGTAGAGCAGACCATGTCTCCCTGACTTGCCCTCCTCCCTGCCTGCTTTGTTGGGAGCTCTGGGAGGCATTACCCAGTGCGAGGTACATCCCTGGCTGTCCCCTACACTGCTGTCACGCTGACCAGTCTGCAGAGACGCTGAGCACACTTCGCTCATGCCAGCACAAAGTCACATGCTGAGCACGCAGAGGAAGCGGTGGGGAGGCAGCGGAAGTGGAAGGGCTGTGCCAGCCACAATCGGGGTGACTGGTCAGGGTGCCCTCGCCTGCAGGTCAGCATGGTGTCTCATCAAAGTGGGCTATGACCCTCCCCAAGCTCCCTCAAGCATCATGACCCTAAGGAAAAATAGAGGACCAGAGAGGGAACTGAGGCCCAAAAGGCCATTGATGGGTTTCAGGCAAGGCTGGGGTGTGGGGAGTCACCCCAGAGTTCTGCAGCTGTGCCAGGAAATCAGGATCTGCGCCCGAGATTTCTTCTCCCAGGGGACACAACCGCCCTTGGCCTATGAAATCCCAAGGGCTCAGCTATCAGAGGCGGCCCCCCCTCATACCTGCTGGGCTCTGGGTCTGGAACAGGCTGTGGGTACCATGATCCTGGTGCCCCCAGAGGGCAGGCACTCGGCATGTAGCCTGGGCTCAGCCCCAAGCCCTCTGCCCTTGCCAGCCCTCTCCACCACTTGTGGTCTCAGGGGCTTCCCATCTCCAGCGCCACCTGCCCTCAGGAACCCGTCTGCAGCCAGCTTCATCCTGGAGCAGCTGCCAGTCTCAGGGCCGCTGAGGCGGAGCCTGAAGGCATGCCTGCCAGTGTGTTTGGTCTCCCCAGGGCCAAGACCCCTGGAAGCCAGGCAGATCCTTTGTGAGTCCCTGGGTGTGGCACAGAAGGAAGATCTAAGACTTCAATGCACTATCAAATTCCCTAAGACCCTAACAGCTGATGGAGCAGAAGAATTGAAAGGCTTGCTTATAAAGCACCTACTAGGCCAGGCGTGGTGACACATGCCTGTAATCCCAGTACTTGGGAGCCTGAGACAGGATTGCAGATTTAGGGCCAGCTTTGGCAACTTAGGGAGGCCCTCTGCAACTTAGTAAGACCCCATTTCAAAATAAAAAGTAAAACAGGAGCCGGGCGTGGTGGCGCACGTTTGTAATCCCAGCGCTTGGGAGGCTGAGACAGGAGGATCACACAGGTTCAAAGCCAGCCTTGGCTACTTAGTGAGGCTCTCAGTAACTTAGTGAGACCCTGTTTCCAAATAAAGTATAAAATAGGTCTGGGAGTATAGCCCAGAGGTAAAAAGGCCCCCTGAGTTCCACCCCCAATACTACAAAAAAAAAAAAAAGTAAAACAGGGCCAGGGGTGTAGCCCAGTTAGAGTGCCCCCGGGGAGGAGGGTCAATTCCCAGTACAAAAAAAAAAAAAAAAAAAAAGGGAGAGAGGATAGTCTGAGTGGAGACCCAGGAAACCACAGGAGACCTGGGCTGACCACCAGCTGGGGGATGGCACCACATGTATGCACAGACACCCTGGGACCCCAGCCTTCCTTCTTAGGTCACTGGACTCTGGGGCCAGGCTGCCTGAAGGAAAACTACCTTTCCCTTCTGGGGAACTTTTAGGAAAGAACCCAGTACCTGCTTTTTATCATCACACCAAAAGACAAGAAATCCCCAGAAGTCTCATTCCAAACCCTGTCCATACCCTTCCATTCTCTCTTGCACACACACCCACAAGCCCACAGACCAGGTCTCCTGGGCTCCAGGACAGGCTCTGAGGACCCTGAGCTCCCAAGAGAAGTTGCACACTGTGTCACAGAACCCCAGACATCTGCCTCCTAGGGGAGGGGGAGCCACAAACCACTGAACAGAAGGTTTCCCCACCACCCAGCTAGCCACTCTTGCTTACTCCTTCATGCTGCTCCTGCAGACTTCCCAGGGTCAGAGGATAAGGCTTCCCTGGCACCAGGATTCTCTGGAGCAACAGGCTCAACTAGCCAGTCAACAAACATTCACTACAGATCCCTCACACTGCCATCCAGGCTGGAGAATTCCAAGACAGAGCCCATATGAAGCCCCACCTACCCACTCCAAAGGCTGAGGCCACCCTGGCTTACAGGGACGTCCAGACAGCAGCCACAGATAGGCACCGTCAAAGGCAGCTCCCAGGGCAATAATGTCTGGACACTGAGGATGAGGGGACATCCCCAGGCAGGAGTGGGGCACTTCTGGTAGAAGGCACAACATGAAACCTATGGGGGCCGCTACGGCGGTGCACAACCTGTGATCCCAGTACTTGGGAGGCTGAGACAGGAAGATATCAAGTTGGAGGCCAGTCTCAGCAACTTAGAACCTCAGCAACTTAGCGAGACCCTGTTTCAAAATTAAAAATATAGCTGGGCATGGTAGCACAGCCCATAATCCCAGTACTTGGGAGGCCAAGACAGGAGGATTGTAGGTTCAAGGCCACCCTCAGCCACTTAATAAGACTCTTGCTTCCAAAGGAAAAAAAATAGGGCTGGGGGTATACCTCCGAATAGAATGCCCCTGAGTTCAATCCTCAGCACCACAAAAAAAAAAAAAAAAAAAAAAGGCTAGGGTATAGCTCAGAGATAGACTGTACCCCTGGGTTCTACCTGTAATACCCCCCAAAAAAAAATTAAAAAAAGGAAAAAGGGGGAAAAAAAAGCCACAAAGACAGGATGAGTCATCATATTGGTGTGAAAATACTACTGGGAGAGCTTGCTGCAGAGCGCCCAGCCCTGGATCCCATTCCCAGGAAGGGGCACAGGCTCTGGGCAGGGAACCATCAGACCACCCTTGGCAGCCTCAGTGTGCACACGGGAGCCTGGCCCTACTGGGCTCACCTAGAAAACCGGGTTGAGACAACAGGCTGGAGCCATCTATGAGGAACACAGCAGTGACTGCTCACCAGGAGCCAGAGTCCGCTGAGGCCAGGCCAAGAGAGGAAGAAGCCCAGGAAGAGCAGGGGACCTGCACACAAGACACCTCTGCAGCCACAACAAGCAATCATGTCGAGGCACGGCAGGAAGCGGCTTTGTGGGTGCCACAAACGGGTACAGACCGAAGGCCAAGGCTGAGGATGGGGAAGGGGCTGGGGCTAACCTAGAAGCCATGATAAGCAAGGAACAGCCAAACAGAGCCTTCTCTGACTCCCCCACACACCTGGCCTCGAGTGCCCGGACCCCAGGTAAGTCCAGACTGCCAACAAATATGTCGCAAATAGCAAGTCTCCAAAATCCCAAGAGGGAACCCAACAGCAAAATATCCAAAGGACACAAGGAAACCCAACCAGCCGCCCAGGTTCTGGAAAACATCCAACCTCGCTAGTAACTAAAAGAAATGTTCCACTCTTCCCACTGAAATTAGCAACTGCTGTTTGTTTTCATTTTTAAATATTAAAACACAGCCAGAATGCTGGGCGTGGTGGTACACGACTGAAATCCTAGCACTCAGGAGGCTGAGACAGAAGGATCACAGGTTCAAGGCCAGCCTCAGCAACTTGCGAGGCCCTCTGCAACTTAGTGAGACCCTGATTGAAAATAAAGAATAAAATAGGGCTGAGGGTATAACTAGGAGGTAGAATGTCCTGGATTCAATCCCCAGTACAAACACGCACACCCAGGATGCCAGCTGTGGTGGCGCACACCTATAATCCCAGTACTTGGGAGGCTGAGATGGGAGGATCACAGGTTTTGAGGACAGCCTCAGCAACTTAGGAAGGTCTTCTGCAACTTAACAACACCCTGCTTCCAAATTAAAAAAAAAAAAAAAGAAAAGAAAAGAATAGGGCTGGAGGTGTAACTCAGAGGTAGAATACGCCCCCTGAGTTCAATCCCTAGTCCCCCCCCCCCAAAAAAAAAGACTCATAAGAACTCAGGACCCTAGCTTCTACCCCTCACACACATTCACTCATTTGCAAAGCATCTACTGTTCCAGTCCCCACACTGGCTGGCTACTTAGAGACCCTGAAGTGCACAATGCTTGGTTATCTCACTCAAAGACTTAGAATCGACAGCTTAAGGTTAGTCTATTCCTAGGAATCTCTATTCTTAGCAAAACGACTCAAAATATCATGAAGGCGCAATGCACAAAAATATTCCATGCAACGTTCTGAACACAAAACATCAGAGAGAGAGGAAAGCTAAAATGCCCACCAGGGAATGGAGACCTGAACCACGGGTACCTGCCGCTGTGTGCTCTCCACAGAATATTAAAGGCCATAAAAAAATGATGCCATGAAGAGTTTGCAATAGCAGGGGGAACAACTCACACCGTAATACGGGATCTCGCACAAGCCGGAGAGTGTGCGCGCGCCTGGAGCTCTACAGGCAGAAGCAAATTGCACGGGAAAATGAATTCAGGGAAAGATTCGAAAGTGCTCAGGGTGCTGGGAAAATATAATGGTCCTTTTTTCTTGGTTCTCCTCGTCTGCACTTTATGCCACCTTTGTATGTGCGTAATGGGAAAGGCAATAAAACTTCCAACAGCAGCCCAGCACATGAGCGGGACAGGCGCAAATGGTACCCAGAAGGTGGGCAGAGAGGAGGGGGAGAGGGAGGGGGATGAAGGAGACAGGGAAGTGGAGGGTGGGGTTACAAGGGGCCAGGGTGGGACCCAGGACCTACCTTTGACGTTGCTCAGTGACAGCGAGCGCTCCTGGTCCACCAGCCCAGGCCCCAGCCGGCCACTGCCACCACTGTCCTTCTGCCTGGCCACAGCCACAGCGATGCCCACAGGCGGGTGCCGCACTTCAGCCTCCCCCTGGGCACCGGAGCCCTCGCGGCCAAAGGCCTTGGCACTCTCCGGTCTCTCTGGGTCCCGCTTTAGCTGCCGGCCCCCGGCCACCGGGGGGCCGCCCGCGTGCGGGAGCCTTGCTTGGGCCCTGGGGGTGCCCACGGAGGTGGGTGCGGGCTCGGGCTTCATGGTGCCCAAGCCTCCAAAGGGACTCTTCTTGCCGCAGCCGCCAGGGCGCACGGCCACCGCCTCGCGGGCAAAGCTGCCACTGTACTTGATAAGGCTCTGCATGGCAGAGGCCTCCCCGGGTCCGTGGGCCGCGGGATGCAGGTCTGTCCCCGGCCGGCCGCAGGTGGCTGTGGCCCGGGGCAGCGCGCCTCCAGGGTCCAGGTAGGCTTTCTTGGAAGCAGCGGCCGCCTCCTCCTCGGCGCGGCTGGCGTGATGGTGCTGCGCGGCCAGCACGGCCATCTGCGTGGTGGCGAAGTTGCCCAGCTCGAAGGGCTTCCACTTGTGGTCAGCGCCGGCGGGCACTGCGGGCCTCCCGGGCTCCAGGCCGAAGAGCTTGGCGGCCTGCTGGGCGGTGGGGCCGCGGGGCGCCCGCTCGCAGGGCCGCGGCTCGGCCTCGGGCTTGGGCAGCTCCTTGGCGGGCAGGTGGGCGCGCGGGTCCGGGGAGGCGCGCGCGGCGCGGGCGGGGGGCGCGTCGGGGGGCGGCGGCGGGCGCTTGAGCGAGCGGATGACCGAGTTCTTCTCGCGCAGGACCTCGGGCCGGTCGGTGCGCGGGGAGCCGGGCGGCGCCTGCAGCACCCCGGGCCTGCCCGCCTCGCGCTCCCGCGCCCGGGCGTCGCGCGCCTGCGAGGCGATCTGGATGGGCCCCGCGCGCTCGTCGAAGGCCTCCACGGAAGGCACGAAGGTGGGCGCCACCACGCGGTGCTCGCGGCCCGGCTCGCGGAACACGGTGTAGACGCCGGCGGGCGCGGGCGGCCCCTTGGGCGGCGGCGGGGGCAGCGGCGAGGGGCAGGGGCGCGGCGCGGGCAGCAGGGCCTCCGCGCGCCGCAGCAGCCGTGCGCCCTCGTCCTGCCGCGCCGCCTCCTTGGCCACCTGCGCGGGCAGCCCCGCGTCCGCCACGCCGTTGCACATGGCCAGCGCCGCCGGCGGCAGCGCGCCCTTGCCTTTGGCCTCGGCCAGGAAGGGGGACAGGCGCTCGGCCAGGCGCGGGGGCCCGCGGTCCTGGCGGCCCTCGGCCCGCGCCTCCTGGGTCAGGTCCACCACGCCGCGCCCCGCCGCCGCCTCCTCGCGCGCCCGCGGGTCCTTCTTTCCGAACAGGGGGGGCGGCTCCCCGCCGCGGCCGGCTCGCTCCTTGGCCGCGCCTTCCCGCGATGCGCCTTTGGCCGGGGTGCTCGAGGAGTGGCCGCCGGGGGTCCTGGATGAGGGCGCGTGAGAGTGCAGGGCGCCCGGCGCCCCGGGCGCGGGCAGGTAGAAGCCTTCTGCGGAGAAGAGCGCACAGTGAGGCAGGCCCGCGGCCCACCGCAGCCGGGGGTGCCCGCCCAGGGACAGGGGAGGCAGGCTCCGCAAAGCTGAAACCTGGAGCCGCCCATCTAACCTTCCTGAGCCTCGGTTTCCTGGCCTGCAAGAGGGGCTGAGACCAAGGGTCGTTTTAGGAGCTGCCTAGAGGGGGCTGATAAGGCTCAATTGGAGGCTGTGGGTGACCCAGTGCACCTGCGGGATCCTTAGGGTCTGGGATCTCAAGGAGGCATCTGGCAGAAGCCTGTAACCCCAGTGCTTGGGAGGCTGAAACAGGAGGCATAAGGGTAGGAGATAAGCTTCAACAACTTAGCGTGACTCTCAGCAACCTAGCAAGACCTTATTTCATAAAAACAAAAACACAGCCAGGTGTGGTGGAGCACGCTTGCAATCCCCACGCTTGGGAGGCAGAGACAGGAGGATTACGCAGGTTCGAAGCCAGCTGCGAGGGCTTAAGAGACCCTGTTTCCAAATAAAAAGTATAAAAAATAAATAGGTTTGGGAGTGTACGTAGAAGGGTTTCCAGGAACCCCAGTACCACCAAAAAAAAAAAAAAAAAAAAAAAACCACAAAACATAAAAAGGGTGGTGAGAGAGCCAGGTGTGGTGGCCCAGTACTTGGGAGGCTGAGACAGGAGGATCACAGATTCCCTGCCAGCCTCAGCTACTTAAGTGAGGCCCTCTGCAACTTAATGAGATCCTGTTTCAAAATAAAGAATAAAATATAGGGCTGGGGGTGTAGCTCAGAGGTAGAATGCACTTGGGTTCCATCCCCAATATCACACACACACACACAAAGGCTGAAGGTGTGTTTCCTTTGAGGTATCAGAGGTAGATGCCTCTGGTTTCAATCCCCAGTACCACCCAAAAAAAAAAAAAAAAAAAAGCATGTGGAACAGGTGTAATCCAGACACAGCTGGGAGCTGGGAGCTGCCTGGGATACTTGTGAGGGTCCCAGAGATTTCCCCTGAGAAGGTCCTCCCACCTCTGACACCCCCTCTCCAGTCCCCAGAGTCCCACCCGCTTCTGTCTCCTGACCTTTCTGGGTATCGAAAATGCTGGGCTGGCCCAGCTGGCTGAGGAGGGGGCTCCCGCTGCTGGGGGGCTCCAGGTGGTTCAGGTGGAGGTAGGATGGGTACAACCCGCTGGGCAGGTGGGAGAGGCCTGGAGGAGAAAGAGAAAGAGCTGTGTTAATTCTGCCTCCCAAAGGCACCCCTTTCAGCACCTCTTGCTTGGGACTGCACCCCCAAAAAGCTGCCAGCCCCGATACAGGGCCCGAGGTTTAATATCAGCTCCCAGCCCTGCCACTTCAGGCCTCACTCCAGTCCCAGGCAGCCCTCAGGGGTGGGAGTTCTCAAACCCCCAGGAAGGAGGTCAGGATGGAAACCTCAAAAAGAACCTGGGAGGCCCACACTCTTTCTTTTGTTTTTGTTTTTGTGGTTTGTTTTGTTGTTGTTTTGCTTTGGTTTGGTTTGATTTAGTTTGGTACTAGGGATTGAATCTAGGGGCATTCTACTTTAGAGCTACACCTTAGCCCTTCTGATTTTAATGTTTATATAGGTATCTACGTATGTATCTTTAGTACTAGGGATTAAACCTGGGCCATTCTACTGCTGCTGAGCCATACCCTCAGATCTTTTATATTTTTTAGTTTTGAAATAGGGTCTAAGTTGCAGAGAGCTTAAATTGCTGAGGCTGGCCACAAACCTGCAACCCTCCTATCTCAGCCTCCCAAGTACTGAGATTACAAGCGTGCGCCACCACACCCAGCTCCATATTCTTAAATCTCCCATTTTATAGATCAGAAAAACTGGGCTCAGAGAGGACCATGAGGCCAAGGGTATACAGCAGAGGACCCTGGCTTTGAAGTGGGGTCAGCTGACCCCACTGACTGGACTCTCCACAACAGCCCATGAGGACCGGGATGAGAGCCGCCACCGCCGCCTCCTCCTCCACCTCCTCCTCCTTCTTTTTTTGTGGTACTGGGGATAGAACCCAGGGGCTTTTCTACCTCCAGGCTATACTCTCATACCTATTTTATACTTTATTTTGAAACAGGGCCTCACTAAGTAGCTGAGGCTGGTTTCAAACCTGTGCAATCCTCCTGTCTCAGCCTCCCAAGCGCTGGGATTGCAAGCATGTGCCACCACACCTGGCTCTCTCCCTCCCTCCCTTCGTTCCTTTCTTTCTTTTGGTGTATGTGCATGGTACCGGGAGTGGAACTCAGGGGCCTTCTACCCCCAGACCTATTTTATTTTTATTTGGAAACAAGGTCTCACTAAATTGCAGAGGGCCTAAGCTGCTGAGGCTGGCCATGAACCTGCGATCCTACCATCTTAGACTCCCAGGTATATAGGATCACAAGCAAGTGTCACCATGCCCGGCCAAACAGGCCTTTCCTCTGCTGAGTGTCCCACAGCTGGTCACTCGCCTGTTCTGAACTTTAGTGGACCCAGAATCTCTGGCTGACAGGATTCCAACAAAGGTGTTGGGAATTCCTCCCACGAGGATTCTCGCAGTCTCCCAAAAGACTTCCGCCAGCAATGCCCAGAATCAGGGCCTTGCAGGGCAAAGACAGGAAAGGGGAACTACAGACAAAAAAGACGCCTAAGAAGGCACATGGAGAATGAGGGGCCAAGAGGCCATTTGGCAGGGTGCGAGGAGACCAGGCGAGGTGGGCAGGCACACACGGGGGCGCCAGGCAAGGATCCTGATGCGCTGCCTCAACCCAGCGGCCTGCTGGAAATCCCCGAATAAGCCAGGTACCCCATGGCCCTAGTTGCTCCCTCTGAAGCCAGGGGGTACAGGCCCTGTACAGGCTGACGTCTTTCCCCAGCATCATCTGATAATGACAGGAGTGACAATCACAACACAAAACGGACCACCCCGATACACATTATCTCAATCACTGAAACAGCACTCCGGAGCAGGCATCAGGTCACTCTGCTCTCTCATCTGTAAAACGTGCACAACAGCCCCTTACCCTGTGGCTGGTTCTGAGGATCAAGTGAGCTCGAGAGCGCGGCACCTGGGACAAGCAAGCGCCTTCTGTCTGCCATCACCATTATCGCTATTTACCAGGCTTTGTCGGCAAAGGAGAAGAGGAACTCTTGGGCAGGTTGGAGGAAGGGGCTCGTGCCTGGGGACCAGAGGCGGCCTCTGGCCTTCCAACCCTGGTAGTGCTTGCCCTGGCTGGCTACAGGGGGAGCCAGGGCAGGACCCAAGCTCAGAAGGGCCTTCCCCATCCTGGGCCTATGGAGAATGCTGGCCAAGGTGCCCCCCCCCAGTGCAAGGTGCACACTGTTCCTGGATGCAGAGGCCAGTCCAAGGGGCCTCAGTGGCTTCCTCTGTACAGTGGGGACCTTGCTGTATGCGGCCTGGCCAGATTTCTGTGGCTAGGAATACCTCTGGCTCCAGCTTTTGCCTCCTAAGGGAAATGTAGTCTCAGGTTGCAGGTGGACCCTCAGTAACCCAGACCCAGGACGCCAGGAGGAACTGGGAAGGAAGGGTGTTCGGAAAGGCCAGAGAGCTCTGAGCCTGCAGTGGAGACTTCCAGGGGACACCATGGGCCCCCCAGGAAGGGAGGAGGGACCTAGTGTCAGTATCCCAAATCTGCCAGTCAGGGGTGGGAAAGGTGCTCAGGGGTCCCACAGGCCCCTGTTTTGGGGAGATCTGGAATTTGCTCAGGGTGGGAGGACAGCCCCCACATCAGGCAGCACTGCAGGGCTGCAACCAGGGGCCGGCGGCCAGGGTCCCGACGGCTCCCACACTAGTCCCCAGCTCCCTGAGCACCAGGGAGTCGGCATGAGCAGGGCACACCAGGCCCCAGGCGCAGAGTTCCTTCTGGTGGCAAAGCCAGCCTTTGGTCGGGGGAAACACAGGTAAATCTCACATTGCTATAAAAAAAGAGCTGAGAGGGTGCGGATCCAAGCTGGCCCCTAGAGGGGCAAGAGAAGTCGGGGGATGGGGATAGAGGCCGCAAGAAGAAGGATCGGCCTGTGCAAATGCCCTGTGATAGCAACAAGAGGAAGCACTGGGCATTTGGGGACAACAGGGAGGCTGGCTGGCCAGCCAGGGCTGAGCCCACTGCCCACAGCAAGGAGAGGTGACTTTGGAGGTGGCGGGGAGGGGGCCCATTTGAGAAGTGCTAGGGACATAAAATCCTGAGAGTGGCAAGGACAGTGGCCCAGCAGCCCCCAGCCCCGCCCCCTGGCACGCTCCTTACCTTCATGGGCATGGGCGGCCCACAGCTGCACCATGGGCAGGTTGCTGGGGGTGGGGGAGCGGAAAGAGAGGTCAGAGGGCAAGGGCACCGGGCTCCCCTGGGACGAGGCCGAGGGCCCCATCCCGCTGGCCACAAAGCTGCCCAAGAAGGCCTCGCCTGCAGAGAGAAGGGGGGCCATCAGGCAACCGCCACCCGGAGACCCCCATTTCCCCCCACAACTGAGACCCAAGAGACCTCCCCCCAACCCCGCCCGGCCCTTTGGCCACAGGATGAGCCGGGATCACTTTAACCACACCCAGAACTTGAGAAAGCCGCAGAGACCCCAGGAAAACAGCCAGGAGGAACGCCACCCAGCAGAGCTGCCCCTGGCACCCAGGGGCTCAAAGGGGGGCTTTATCACCCTTACTGTGTGGCCAGCCCAGGTGTTAGAGGGCACCCTTCTCCCCATTTGTAGATGGATGCCTGAGGCCAGCAGGGGCTGGGGGACAGGGCCCTCCAAGGCCACAGATTGGGGAGGCTCAGGTTGGGAGCTCTGTTGAGCTCCTAGGCAAGGGGCACACCCTCCAGCTAGAGAATGGCCCCGCAGCAGCCCTGAAGGAGGAGGGCTGCAGGCCCGTTTCACAGACCAGGAAGCTGAGGCTCAGACATGGGAGGAGCCCTGTCACAGGGCCAGGGAGTGGTGACTCAGTGCACAGCGGGCAGGGCATCCCAGAGCCCACACAGCGGGTTGGGGAATGGACCAGCCACAGAAGGAAGACAAATAAGCATAGCAGTCGAGAATGGGCAGAAGGAGCGCGAACCCACCCAGGGGCCCACCTCCAGAGAGCAGGGCCCCACACAGAGGGCACCTGCTATGGGAGCCGCTGTGCCTTCGCTCACCACACCCACGCCCGGCGGGGCGCCTCCTTGTGCCACCCAGGGGCTCTACCCCAAGTTCCAAGCACCCCACCCTCCCAGGGGAGACCCTGCAGGTCACAACCCAGGGCGAGGCCTGCAGGCCCGGGCCAGGGGCTTCCCCTGCCAGGCCGCAGTGTACTCATCAGCAAAACCTCCCTTTGAGAGCCACAGGGAAGACGGGACCAGCATGCAGCGGCAACAATGTATGACGGTAACAACAAACGATAATGACAGTCATCCTCATCCGCACCAGGCACTTCGGAAGTGATTTGGGATCCTCCAGAGAGAGCCACAGGGCCCCAAACACTGGACACGGCGGTCACCAAGCACCCACCAGACACCTGCCTGGCCAGCCCTCAGAGAAGGGCTCCCACGCACATCCTCAAGGAACCTCTCTGAGTCCACGGGCGGAGGGGACTGTTTACTGGTGGCACAGAGACGTTACCAAACTTTGCAGGGGACACACAGACAGTGGGTGTGTGGTTTTGGTGTCCAGGAAGCCCCAGTTTAGCCCAAATGGGCTCACAGACTCCAGCCCAACCTCTGGGTCCCCTGCATCCCTCCCATGCAGGACTTGCAAACAAGTGTTCTCTGACCACCTCCCAGGGGCACAAAATTCCAAAATGTCCATCCCAGCTCCCTTTGGGGGATGCTGAAGCCCCAAGGGCAAGGCCTCCACTACAGTCTCCCAGAGTGGAGACAGGCAACCAGAGCAATCAGGGAGCCCTCATGCCACAGGCCCCAACAACTACGGCCCATGAGCAGCCCCCCACACTCCAGCCCGAACCCTCACCAGCCTCCAGCACCAAGCCCTCGGGCCCCAGGGCCATGACGGTCAGTCAGTCCATCCATGTGGCCCAAGCTGGGGCAGCAGGGCCTCTGAGCCCTGCCAAGCCCTAGGCTTCCTCCTTGGCGTGGCGGGCGGGCAGGCGGGCGAAGGCTCCGGAAGCAGCAGCCGGGGCCTTGCGCAAGGGTTTACATCAGCCGCCAGCTCTTCCTGCCCTGGGCCACACGGAAGCCCAGGGCCCGGCTTGCCCCTGCCCGGGCTTGTGAAACCTGCCCAGCAGCACCCTGGGCCCAGTGGGGCGTTGGGGGCCCGGATGCCACCAACGGCTCCTACCCACCACAGGGGCTCAACGGCGCCCCAACTCCCTCCTCCCAGGCTGGGCGGGGCAGCTGGGGAAGGTGGGGGGAGCTGGGGCGAGCCAGGGTTGCTCAGTCGCAGGGTGCTGCTGGTATATACCCTAAAACAGACATGCCATCCACCTGCTGCTCACAGCCCAGTGCCTGCCTCCTGACTCCCACGCCACCCATCCCTGGACCTCAGAGAAGACACCAGGGCCACGTGATCCAAACAGGCCCAAGCCACTCTCATCCGCCTGTGACAACCTAGAGACACAGACCTACTGGCCTGACCACAGGTCTACACACACACACACGCACACACACACCTCCCTCACTGCGGTAGGGATCTGCCCTGTTTCCAGCATGTACCATCCCCAAGACCTGGCCCCAAAGAACATCCCTTTTGGGCTGACCATGTGAGGTGTGCACACATGTGCATGCCTGCCTGTGTATGTAGTTCTGGAGATTAAACCCAAAGGCTATATTATATCCCCAGCCCTTTTTTATTTCTTTGTTTTGAAACAAGGTCTTGCTGGGTTTCTAAAAGCTGCTAAGTTGCTCCTGGCTCAGCCTCTCAAGTCCTGGGATTGCAGGTGTATGTCACCACACTTGGTTCTGAGTATTATCTTTAATGCTCACAGAGCTAGGGCAATATGGATACACCTCAAGGATTTGTACAGATCAGGACAGCTCCCGACCCCTAAAAGGGGCTCAAAAGGCTCAAGGAAGTCAGATGTGGTGGCACATGCAGGTAATCCTAGTACTTGGGAGGCTGAGACAGAAGGATTGCAGGTTCGCGGCCAGCCTCAGGGACTTGTGAGGCTCTCCATAACTTAGTGAGACCCTGTTTCAAAAAAATAAAGAATAAAAAAATTCCCAGGGGTGGGAGTAGAGATCAGAGGTAGAATGTCCCTGGGTTGTATCCCGGGTACCACACACAAAAAGAAACTCAAATAGACCTCGTTCCACTGGAACTGTCCTGCCCACTCTCCCTAGGGAAGAAATGAGGACCACAACTGACTCCAGCCCCAAGGGGCCACTCTGCCAAACCGAGCCCCTGTGTTTCCCAACATAGGTCTCCCACCACACCCATGACTGGAGGCGTCTGTCACCTGCTCAAGTGACACCTTAGAAGCCAAAATCAGCAACTGTCAAAACTTAACCCAAACCCGGGGATGGTGGTGCACGCTTGTAATCCCAGCATTCGGAGGATCACGGTTCTCGGACAGCCTCAGCTACTTAGTGAGGCCCTTTGCAACTCAGTGAGACCGTTTCAAAATAAAGAATACAAATAGGGCAGGGGGTGTAGCTCGGAAGTAGAGTGCCCCAGGTTCCATCCCCAGACCTGCAAAAAAAAAAAAAAAAAAAAAACCCTAATCCAAGCTACCCAAGGTAGGCATGGCCTACTTCTATAACCCCCAGTACTTGGGAGGCTGAGACAGGAGGATTGTAGGTTCAAGGACAGACTCAGCAAGTAGAATGACTCTCATCAACCTAGCGAGACTCTGTTTTAAAATAAAATAATAAAGCCAGCTAGGAGCATAGCTCAGAGAAAGATTGCCTCTAGGTCTAATCTCCAGTACCGCAAAGAAAAAAAAAAAAACAAGCTGTGGTGGCAATGCCTGTGATCCCGGTAGGTGGGAGGCTGAGACAGGACTGCAGGGTCAAGGCCAGCCTCGGCAATGTAGCAACACTCAAACCTAGCAAGAACCTGTTTCAAAACAAAAAAGCCAGGCGTGATGGGACACTCTTGTAATCCCAGCATTTGGGAGGCTGAGACAGGAGGCTTCAGGTTCGGGGTCAGCCTCAGCTACTTAGTGAGGCCCTTTGCAATTCAGTGAGACCCTATTTCAAAATAAAGAATAACTCAGCAACTTAGTGAGACCCTGTTTCCAAATAAAATATAAAATGAGTCTGGAAGTATGGCCCGGGAGTAGGAAGCCTCTGGGTTCCACCCCCAGTACTACTAAAAAAAAAAAAAAAAAAAAAAAAAAAAAAAAAAAAAAGAATAAAAAAATAGGGCTGGGATTGTAGCTCAGAGGTAGATTGCCCCTGGGTTCCATCCCCAGTACCGCAAAAAAAAAGGACTGGGGATATAGCTCAGAGGTAGCGTGCCCCTGAGTTTATTTTTTTTATTTTTTGGTGGTACTGGGGTTCCTGGAAGCCCTTCTACCTCCGGGCTACACTCCCAGACCTATTTTTACATTTTTATTTGGAAACAGGGTCTCCTAAACCAGCACCCGGCTGGCTTCAAATCTGCGCGATCCTCCTGTCTCCGCCTCCCAAGCGCGGGGATTACAAGCGTGCGCCACCACGCCCGGCAAGCTTGATTTCTAGTAACACACACAGCAATAGCAAATGACCATTCACAATATCAGAGACGGCTGATGAAACTCTGTGAATCTGGGGCACCATACAGCAATTCCCTGAATCTGCCCACCCACCCTTCCTGCAGAAGACAGAGCCCAAGGTCACGCAGGCACCAGCTCAGGCCAGCTCAGGGCCCACCAACCTACATCTGAACACCTCCCTACAGAACACAGAGCAGCCCCGCTGCCCTGCCTGACTCCCTACTCCCTCGACACACTCAAACAACCCGTGTGTCCATCAGGTGAGGACTGAGTACAAGACACAGCAGTGCTGGCCCATGGGGACCCAACAGAGGTTCTGTATCCCGGCCGTACAACGCAGTAGCCACTGACCACGCGCGGCTACTGGGCATTTGAAAGGTGGCCCGCGAGCCTGAGGAACTGCATTTTCTGACCTCATTAAATTTTAATTAAATTAGATTTAATTTATCAACATCCTGGGTGGAAGGTTCCGCCCCTCTGGCAAATGAAAGGAGTGGAGAGGGAGGGTGAAGATCTCCCGTGGGGAGAATGGACAGGAGGACTCACCACGAGAGAGAGAGAAGAGACAAGTCCTGGCTCCCAGGCCCACTGGCTCCCTAATTTGGGGCAATTTTCTTAATTTCCCCAGGCTGTATGAAATGGATACTACAGTAACATCTCTCCCTTGGGGTGAATGCAAAGATTAAATGAGTTCCTATTTGTAAAAGGCTTTGAACGTCATCTAGCAGGAGGTGCTGTGTAAGGCTGGCGGTTACTGTTATTATTTATGATTACAAAACCTGGGGCTAAGAGAAGCAGGGCAGCTCCTCCGAGGCCAGGGTCAGAGAGGAATCATTTCCTCTACCCAAAAACCATTTGTCCTTCCTTCAAATCTACTGTGTGTGGGCAGAGCGGAGGGCGTACTGGGGATCGAATCCAGGGGCATTCTACCACTGAGCTACACGCCCAGCCTTTTTATTGTGAAACAGAGTCTCCCTAAGCTGCTGAGGGCCTTGCTAAGTTGTTGAGGCTGATCTCAAACCTGTGATCCTCCCATCTCAGCCTCCCAAGTGCTGAAATTCCAGGCATGCGCCACCACCCACGCCCATCTCAGAGCAGATTTTTTTGGGGGTCATTCTTCTTCTGCCCTAAGCACAAGACTCATTTAACAAAATTGAAGAGCATGAAGCCGGGCGTGGTGGTGCAAGCTTGTAATCCTAGTACTTGGGAGGCTAAGACAGGAACATCCTGGTTGTCAGCCAGCCTCAGCTACTTAGTGAGGTACTTGCAACTTAGTGAGACTCTTGTTTCAAAATAAGGAATAAAAAATCAGACTGGGGGTATAGCTTGGAAGTCAGATCCCCTGGGTTCAATCCCCAGCACCAAAAATGAAAAAAAAGAAAAAGAAAGAAGCCGGGCGTGGTGGCGCACGCTTGTAATACCAGCATTCTGGAGGCTGAGACCAGAGGATCACGGTTCGTGGACAGCCTCAGCTACTTAGTGAGACCCTCTGCAACTCAGTGAGACCCTGTTTAAAAAATAAAGAACTAAAAAGTAGGGCAGGGGGTGTAGCTCAGAGGTTTAATGCCTCTGGTTTCCATCTCCAGTATGACAAAGAGACAGACAGAAAAACAAAGAAAGAAAGAAGCAAAGAAAGAAAGAGAAAGGCAGGCAGGCATGTGTCCCTGCCGGGTAACCTCTCATCCTCTCATCTAAGGGAAACAAACAGAGGGTCAGGAAGAAAGCAGGAAGCGCTGCACAACTGGGTTCGGGAGCCAAGAGTCCAACGAGGTCTCGGGTTCTCAGGAGGCTGAGGGCGGCTGCAAGGTACAGCACTTGCCTGGCAGGCGCAGAGTTCTGGGTCCCATCCCCAGCACCACTGCAGAAATTAAAAATAAATAAATACATAATAACCAGGGTCTGTTTGAGATGGGAGAAAAACAAGGGGCCACCCCTTCCCAGACACAATGGCCACCGACTTGGATGTCTCTGCTCCTTACACAAGTATTTAATAACATTAACAATAAAAATAATAACAAACTCTCTTGAGCCCTTTTACTACATGCCAGGCTCGGTGCCAAGCGCCTACGTCACTGACTCATGGACTCCTCACACCCACTGGAGGAGGGAGTCAGGCACTCTGCCCCGTTTCCAGAGGCGGCTGACTCCAGGCTGGCCCAGGTCACC
This sequence comes from Muscardinus avellanarius, assembly GCF_963383645.1. Taxonomy (NCBI): domain Eukaryota; kingdom Metazoa; phylum Chordata; class Mammalia; order Rodentia; family Gliridae; genus Muscardinus; species Muscardinus avellanarius. The sequence continues at coordinate 74,717,255 of NC_137796.1, read as the reverse complement.
AGAGGGTGGAGCTGGAATCCAGACAACGGGCCTCCCTCCTTCCTTGAATACTCCATGAGGCTCCTGTGTACGGGTGCTGGGGTGCGGAGGTCCCTTGAGAGCTGAGCAATGGCAGGTCCCTAATACAGACTCTACTGTGGACGGGGCCACACAGGACCCTTCTAAAAGCTGACTATCGCCCGGCATGGTGGCGCATGCTTGTAATCCCAGCATTCGGGAGGCTGAGAGGAGGATCACGGTTCGAGGACAGACTCAGCTACTTAGTGAGGCCTTTTGCAACTCAGTGAGACCCTGTTTCAAAATAAAGAATAAGCCGGGCGTGGTGGCGCACGCTTGTAATCCCCGCGCTTGGGAAGCGGAGACAGGAGGATCGCGCAGGTTCGAAGCTAGCCGCGCGCGCTGGCTTAGGAGACCCTGTTTCTAAATAAAAATATAAAAAAATAGGTCTGGGAGTGTAGCCCAGAGGTAGAAGGGCTTCCAGGAACCCCAGTACCACCAAAAAAAAAAAAAAAAATTATAAGCCAGGCGTGATGCCGCACACTTGTAATCCCAGCATTTAGGAGGCTGAGACTGGAGGATTGTGGTTCGTGGACAGCCTCAGCTACTTAGTGAGACCCTGTCTTAAAATAAAGAATAAAAAAATAGGGCACGGGATGTAGCTCGGAGGTAAAATGCCCCTGGGTTCCATCCCCAGACCTGCAAAAAAAAAAAAAAAAAAAAAGAATAAAAATAGGGCTGGAGGTGTAGCTTGGAGGTAGAATGCCCCTGGGTTTCATCCCCAGTACCCAACCAATCAATAAATGGCTGGAGAGTATTCCCTGGGTTCAATCTTCATAACAATAAATAAATAGATTAATAGATGAAAAGATAAATAAAAGGAATCTGGGCATGTGGTGCACGCCTGTGTCCCAGTACTTGGGAGGATCGCAGGTTCTCAGCCAGCCTCAGATACTTAGTGAGGCCTTTAGTGAGACCTGTTTCAAAATAAAAAATAAGAGCCGGGTGTGGTGGCGCACACTTGTAATCCCAGCATTTGGAAGGCTGAGACTGGAGGATCGCGGTTCGCGGACAGCCTCAGCTACTAAGTGAGACCCTTTGCAACTCAGTGACACCCTGTTTCAAAATAAAGAATAAAATATTGGGCAGAGGGTGTAGCTCGATGCCTCTGGGCTCCATCTCCAAACCCGCGAAAATAAATAAATAAATAAATAAATAAATAAATAAATAAATAAATAAAATAAAAAATAAAATTGGACTAGGGGTGTACCTCAGAAGTAGAATACCTCTGGGTTCGCCGGGCGTGGTGGCGCACGCTTGTAATCCCAGCATTCGGGAGGCTGAGATCTGGAGGATCGCGGTTCGCGGACAGCCTCAGCTACTTAGTGAGGCCTCTGCAACTCAGTGAGACCCGGTTTCAAAATAAAGAATAAAAAATAGGGCAGGGGCTATAGCTCAGAGGTCAAATGCCCCTGGGTTCCATCCCCAGACCCGCAAAAAAAAAAAAAAAAAAAAAAGAATACCTCTGGGTTCAATCCTAGTACTAAAAAGAAGATAAAAGGAAGCTAAGCAGTTCCTCCTTATCCACAGTCTCAGCTACGGCCCAAAAATATTCAATGAAAAATTCTAGCAATAAACAATTGGAAAATTTGTCTGTCTTAAATGGTGAACTCCCTATATTGCCCAGGCTGGCCTCAAACTCTTGGGCTCCGGGGATCCTCTCCCTTCCTCGGTCTCCCAAGTCACTGGGACTGCAGGCGTGCATCTCTGTGCTCAATAAGTTTTCAATCGCATCCATTCTGAGTAGCCTGATGAAATCCTGGGCTGTCCTCTTCTGTTCCCCTCAGGGAAGTGAATTATCATTTTGGTCCAGCATATTTGGGGCGTGTGCACCACCCACCCACTCATCACTCAACAGCCCTCTCTGTGTGGCAATGTTTGTGTTTTTTGGTGTTTTGGTGCTGTGGATATAACCCAGGAGCGTTCTACCTCTGGGCTACACCCCCAAGCCCTACTTCTTAATTCTGAAACAGCGTCTCACTAAATTGGGATTCCAGGTGTGTGCCACCACAACCCGCGTCAGTGTTTGTAAACAAGGAGCCTGCCCTGGCCTAGGCTGGGCCTCCTTGGGGCCCTCCCTTCACCTCATGGAGACACTGCGTCATTTCACGCAAGCACAAGAAGGCCGGCGTTACACAGTCAGCTATTTTAAGAGAGAACACAGCCACGTGGCTCTAATTATGGTAGGCTGTTATAATTGTTCTTTTCATCTTTATTTACTTACTTTCTTATTTACTTAGAACTAGGGACTGAACCCAGCGGCACTGTACCTTGGAGCTACACCTCCAGTCCTTTTTATTTTTTACTTTCAAACAGAATCTTAAAGAAATGCTGATGGCACAGGACTGTAATCCCCAGTACTTGGGAAGTAGAGACAGGAGGACCACAGGTTAGTTGCTAGCCTCAGCAATGGAGTAAGGCCCTCGGCAACTTAGTGAGACCCATTTTCAAATAAAAAATAAAGCCAGGCATATTGGCATACACTTGTCATCCCAGTACTTGGGAGGCTGAGACAGGAGGATTCGCAGGTTTGCAGCCAGCCTTAACAATTGAACATGCCCTAAGCAACTTAGTAAGACCCTGTTTCAAAACAAAAAATAAAATAAAAAATAGGGTTGGGGGTACAGCTCAGAGGTAGAATGTCCCTGGGTTCCATCTCCAGTACCACACACACACACAAAAAAAAAAAGGGTATTGCTAAATTGCTAAGACTGACCTTGAACCTGCAATCCTCCTGTCTCTGTCTCCCAAGTACTGGGTTATAGGTATACACCACTATTCCTGGTTGCATATATGTTTTCAATCCGTAATTATATAACAAATAACATTTTCCCTTGCCTTTTTTTTTTCCCCCTTTTCTGGTGCTGAGGATGAATCCCAGGGCCTTACAGGTGTTAAGTCTGCCTCCAGCCCCATCCCTTCACATTTTAAAATGTTTCATTCTCTTAATGAAACCTGAAGGCATCACCAAACACCTCCAGAACCTCATCGGCATGACCGAAGCAGGGCTGTCCCTCAGGAAAGAGCCCAATCATGCCAAGCACCCATGTGTGATATAAGCATTTAAAAAAAAAATTTTTTTCTTTTTTTTTGCAGTACTAGGGATGGAACCCAGGGACAGTCTACCTCCAAGCTATACCCCCAGGCCTATTTTTTAAAATTTATTTTGAAACAGGGTCTCACTAAGCTGCAGAGGGCCTCACTAAGTAGCTGTGGCTGTCCATGAACTTTTGATCTTCCTGTCTCAGCCTCCCAAGTACTGGGATTACAAGCGTGTGCCACCACACCGGCTAATGTGAGCATTTCTACAAAAGCACTACAAGGATCCTCCAGAGAGAATGCTCTCCAAACTTCTGAGGACTCTCCCAGTACCTAGGCCAGAGAATGGGGTAAGGCTCTGGCTGCACAAAGTTTTTGGTCATTCCCAGGCAGATGGGTAAAAAGTTCAACATCATCGGCATTACAAAGAAGCACAGAGTGATGTCACTTTCACCTATCAAAATTAAGTCAGGCATGGTGGCACATGCTTGTAGTCCCAGCATTCAGGAGGCTGAGACGAGAGGATCCCAGGTTCACAGACAGCCACAGCTATTGCATAGTGAGTCCCTGCAACTGTGAGACCCTGTTTCAAAATAAAGAATAAAAAATGGAGCTGGGGGTGTAGCTTGGAGGTAGAATCCCCCTGGGTTCCACCCCCCAGTATCACAAAAAAAAAAAAAAAAAAAGTAAATTTTAGCCGGGCATGGTAGCACACACTTGTAATCCCAGTACTTGAGAAGCTGACACAGAAGGATCAAAGGCCAGCCTTAGCTACTTAGTGAGGCCCTCTGCAACTTAGTGAAACCCTGTTTCAAAATAAATTTAAAAAAACAGGGCTGGATACCAGGCGTGGTGGCACACACTTGTAATCCCCACGCTTGGGAGGTGGAGACAGGAGGATTGCACAGGTTCGAAGCCAGCCTCACTGGCTTAAGAGACCCTGTTTCCAAATAAAAATATAAAATAGGTCTGGGAGTGTAGCCTGGAGGTAGAAGGGTTCCCAAGAACCCCGGTACCACCAAAAAGAAAAAAAAAATAGGCCTGGAGATGTAGCTTGGAGATAAGATGCCCCTAAGTTCAATCACCAGTATCGCTAAATAAATTTTGCGCCTTGTGTGGTGGTACACGACGGCAATCCCAGTAGTTGGGAGGCTGAAAAAGGAGGATCACAGTTCCAGCCCAGCCTCAACAACTTAACAAAACTGTGTTTCAAAATAAAAAATTTAAGCCAGGCGTGGTAGTACAGGCTTGTAATCTTGCAGGTTCGAAGCCAGCCTCAACTGGTTTAAGAGACCCTGTTTCCAAATAAAATATAGTGTAGCCCGGAGGTAGAAGGCCCCCTGGGTTCCATCCCCAGTACCACCAATAAATAAATAAATAAATTTATTTTAAGCCAAGTATGGTTGTACTTATGCCCTCCACAACAGTGAGACCCTGTTTCAAAAATAAAGAATAAGCCAGGCATGATGGCACATGCTTATAATCCCAGTATTCGGGAGGCTGAGACAGGAGGATCATGGTTCACGGACAGCCTCAGCTACTACTTAGTGAGGCCCTTTGCAACTCAGCAGGATCCTGTTTAAAAACAAAAAATAGAGCCGGGCGTGGTGGCGCACGCTTGTAATCCCAACATTCGGGAGGCTGAGACCAGAAAATCGCGGTTCGCGGACAGCCTCAGCTATTTAGTGAGACCCTTTGCAACTCAGTGAGACCTGGTTTCAAAATAAAGAATAAAAAATAGGGCAGGGGGTGTAGCTCAGAGGTCCAATGTCCCTGGGTTTCATCCCCAGACCTGCAAAAAATAAAGTAAAATAAAATAAAAAATAAATAAAAATTAAAAAATAATAAGCCAGGCGTGGTAGTGCACCCTTGTAATCCCAGTGCTTGGGAGGCTGAGACAGGCAGATCGAAGCCAGCCTCAGCTACTTAGTGAGACCCTGTTTCCAAATCAAGTATAAAATAGGTCTGGGAGTATAGCCCGGAGGTAGAAAAGCCCCTGGGTTCCACCCTCAGTACCACAAAAAAAAGAAATAATTAAAAAATAAAAAGAAAGAATAAAGAAATAGGGCTGGAGGTGTAGCTCAGAGGTTGAATGACCCTGGGTTTCATCCCCAGTACCGCAAAAAAAAAAAAAAAAGAAGGGAATTCAAGCTATGACTAAAGGACAGATACTGTATGATTCCTTTGGGAATGAGGAATCCAGGATCATTGAATTTACTGAGAAAGAATGAAGAACGGTGGGGTAAGGAAGCAGGGAGTGTTTAGTGTTTAAGGGGTGCAGAGCTCCACTCTGAGCTGATGAAAAAGTTCTGGAGGTGGATAGCGGTGACGGCTGCCAACGAGGATGTACTGAGAGGGGTGTGTGTGTGTGTGTGTGTGTGTGTGTGTGCTCATTCACTCATTCAAGTACACACTGGGGATTGAACACAGGGGTGTTCTACCTACCTGCTATCCTCAGGTCTCAACCTCCCAAGTCCTTGGACTATAGACATATACCACACACCTGGGTGTTTTTTTTGGGGGGGTAGTAAAAGGGACAGTAGCTCAGTTGTAGAGCAACCCTGGGTTCAATCTCCAGTACAGAAAAAATAAATATTAATATAACTTAATTATAAAATGGGCAGGGGACGTAGCTCAGCGGTAGAACACTTGCCTAGCAGGTGTGAGAGTTTGGGTTCAATCTTCAGCGCCATAAAATAAAGGGGGATTAAAAGAAGAAGAAAAAAAACACTATAGGGGAAGAGGACAGCCAACAGCTAATGTGAACACAAGGGGTAAATATTAACCTCGGAGCAATTTTTATGCTCTTGGACAATGACATCATTTCCAAAACCAAAGCAAGTAAATAAATTAAAAAGGAGCAAATAAAGCCGGGCGTGCTGGCACCCGCTTGTAATCCCAGCATTTGGGAGGCTGAAGCTGAAGGATCACTGTTCACGGACAGCCTCGGCTACTTGGGCCCTCTGCAACTCAGTGAGACCCTGTTTCAAAATAAAGAATAAAAAACAGGGCAGGGGGAGTAGCTCGGAGATCAAATGCCTCTGGGTTCCATCCCCAAACCCACAAAAAAATAAAAATAAAAAAAATAATGAAAACAGGGAAGAAAAATTCCTGTCAATACGCTGGCTCCCAACAGCGCCCCCCACCCCTGCCCGGCTTTCCGGCAGAGCCAGGCTTGCCTCAGCAGGGCTCCCCGCGAAGTGAAATGTAGAAGCAGAAGGGGCAAGACCCTGGGCCCAAAGACCTCAGCTTCACCACAATCGGCTCTAAGTGAGGAGGGCCAAACGACCAGGCCCAGGGAGCCCCCCCCCCCCCCCCCCCCGCCGCCGACCAGGCCCAGGGAGCCCCCCCCCCACCCTGCCTCCTTCATTTGCACCTAGTAGGTGCAGAGATTTAAAGGGAATTCCAAAGACAGCCAGGAAGAGGTCAAGGCCTCCGCCCAGCCAGTGATATGCAAAACCATCCAACCCCGCCGCCCCGGGGCTCCAGACAGTCTCAATGCTAAAGAAGTTACAGAGGATTTCCCCATTGATGGAAACTGCCCCCCAAGAGGGATCCCTGCAGAACCCTCCAGGAGCTGCCGGAGGGAAATCCGGGAGGTGGTGGGATGGGGAAGGCAGGAGGAGGGCGGCCTCCTCAACACCAGCCTCTGGAGAAATGGGGGCTGGAACCTGGAGGGTGTAAAACCCAGCCCAAGGTTGTACACTGAGAAATCCTTTCCCCAAAGCCATAATCGCACAAACATTACAACCATGGGGCTTAAGAAGGAGAGAAGAAGGAGAGAAGTAGAAAGGGGACTTCCACAAGTTTGGAAGCAGAAAAAGCAAGGTAGAAGAGTGGGGAAAATTGACACTTAACGCCTGAAAGGGAAATCAAGAAATAATCCAACCTAGCAAAACTCTCTTCTGTTTTTCTTTTGCAGTACTAGAGATGGAACCCAGGGTCATTCTACTTGAGCTACATCCCAAGCCCTATTTAGTGTGTGTGTTTTGGGGGCGGGGGGTACTGGGGATGGAACCCTTCTACCTCGGGGCTACACTCCCAGACCTATTTTTATATTTTTTATTTGGAAATAGAGTCCCTTAAGCCAGTGAGCTGGTTTCGAACCTGTGCGATCTTCCAGTCTCCACCTCCCAAGCGGAGAATTACAAGCAAGCACCACCATGCCTGGCTCAAGCCCTATTTTCTTATTTTTTTTATTTTTTTCTTTGTGGTATTGGAGTTCCTGGAAACCCTTCTACCTTCTGGCTACACTCCCAGACACCTATTTTTTATATTTTTATTTGGAAACAGGGTCTCTTAAGACAGCGAAGCTGGCTTCGAACCTGCCCGATCCTCCTGTCTCAGCCTCCCAAGCGCAGAGATTACAAGCCTGCACCACCACGCCTGGCTTTTATTCTTTATTTTGAAACAGTTACTTCATTAAGTAACTGAGGCTGGCTGCGAACCTACAATCCTCCCATCTCAGCCTCCCAAGTACTGGGATTAGGAGTGGGTGCCACCTCCACCTCGCCTAGTTTACAAAACGTTTTTACAGAGACAAACATTCAGGAAGTTCAATTGCCAGAAAGCTCCACCCCTGCATCTGAGACCCACCTGCTTTTTAATGCTTCTCTTAAATACAATGAGACACCTGAGAATCAATCAGCAGGTGCTTACTGGAATTTCCCACAAGAAAGACAAATAGGGAAAGAGACTTACAGGAAAAAACTGGAATTAATATCATTCAATCAGTGGGAGTGGTGGTACAGGCTTGTCATTCCAGTACTTGGAAGGATGAGACAGGAGGATTGTAGGTAGAAGGACAGTCTCAACAAGGTAGCAAGGCTCTCAGCAACCTACCGAGACCCTGTTTCAAACTAATAAAATATGGCTGGGGGTGTGGCTCAGGCGCCCTTGGGTTCAGTCCCAAATCATTCAAGCAGTAAAAATTAGTGTATCAACTGGGCGTGGTGGCGCAGGCTTGTAATCCCTGCAGGCTGAGACAGGAAGATTGTAGTTCTCAGCCACAATCTTTATTCTCAAAATAAAGAATAAAAAAATAGGCCTAGAGGTGTAGCTCCTCCGAGGTAGAATGTCCCTAGATCCAATCCTCAGTACCACAAAGGGGGAGGGGGATGTAGCTCAGTGGTAGAGCACACCTGGGTTCAATTCCCAATACCACAAAAAGAAAAAAAATGATATGAAAAATTTAAATTTCCAGACGGATGTGGCCATAAAAGGGCTCATTCCACAGGCTTCAACATGAAATTTCAAAACAACACGATGAGAAAGGCTAAGACAGGAGGATCATGGTTCATGGCCAGCCTCAGCTACTTAGTGAGGCCCTCGGCAACTTAGACCCTGTTTCAAAATAAAGAATAAAAAACAGGGCTAGGGGTGTAGCTCAGGGGCATAATGCTCCTAGGTTCCATTCTAGTACCAGGAAGAAAAGAAAAGAAAGAAAAAAAAAGAGTAAAAAATAGTGCTGAGGGTATAGCTCGAAGGTACAATGCCCTGGGCTCCATCCCAAGTACTGCAAAAAAAATTATTAACACTGTAATGTGGAAGATTAGTCATACAGGCTATTCAAATCCTAGGAGGAAGCCAGGCATGGTGGCACATACCTGTAATCCCAGTACTTGGGAGGCTGAGACAGGAGAATCACATATTCAAGGACAGCTTCAGCAAGTAGTGAGATTCTCATCAACCTAGCAAGACCCTGTTTCAAAATAAAAATAAAAGCCACGTGTGGTGGCCCACGCTTGTAATCCCAGCATTTGGAAGGCTGAGACAGGAGGATCACAGGTTTGCAAACAGCCTCAACTACTTAGGCCCTATGCAACTCAGTGAGACCCTGTTTCAAAATAAAGAATAAAAAATACGGCTGGGGATGTCACTCAGCGGTAGAATGCCCCTGGGTTCCATCCTCAGTACCGCAATAAATAAATAAATAAATAATAGGGCTGGGAGTATAACTTGGAGATAGAACGCCCCTGAGTTCAATCCCCAGTACCACACCAAAATAAAATCCTAGGGGGAAATTATTTCCAAAATACCACTTAAGTGCAGAAGAAAAAGAAAAGCATTTTTCAAGCGCACTAGGGCCTTAAAGGATTCAACTTCCATGCACTCTTTATGCAAAAAAGCTACTATAGGATGTGCCCCACTAAAACAAGGAAGTAAAACAGTAAACAGGAAGACATGGAAATCAGGAAATAGCAGATCCCACAAGGTAGAAAGGCCACAAGGTAGAAAGGCCACGCAGGTTTGAAGAATGGCTTTACAACAGACTCAAGTACCAGTGGAAAGTTCCAGGAAAGAGATCTCCAAGGGAAAAAGGGGCGGGTGGGCATGGTGTCCCACACCTGTCATCGCAGTACTTAGGAGGGTGCGAAAGGAAGACCACAGGTGCAAGTCCAGCTAAAGCAACTTAGGGAGGCCCTAGCAACTTAGACCAGACCCTGCTTCAAAATAAAAAATAAAATAGGGCTGGGGGTAGAGCTCAGAGGTGGAAGGCCCCAGGGTTCAATTCTCTGTACTGAAAAAAAATAAAAAATCAACTGCCTGGAGATTGGAAGCCAATCTCTCAACAAATTAAAAGGCAATTAATAACTACAAGATAAAGAAATTAATTTTGTTATCCCACTTGGCTCAAATGAAGTGTGTGTGTGTGTGTGTGTGTGTGTGTGTGTGTGTGTGTACTGAGGCTTGAACCCAGAGGCATTCTACCTCTGAGCTACATTCCCATCCCTGTGTGTGTGGGCGGGGGGGGGGGGGTATTGGGGATTAAACCCAGGGGCATTCTATCTACAAGCTATACCCACAACCCTATTTTTTTTATTCTTTATTTTAAAACAGGGCCTCACCAAGTAGCTGAGGCTGGCTGTGAACCTGCAATCCTCCTGTCTCAGCCTCCCTAACACTGGGATTACAGGTGTGCACCACCATGTCCATCTCCCTCCTTCCCCCTTTTTTATTTTGCAGTACTGGGGGTGGAACCCAGGGGCATTCTACCTCCGAGCTACACTCCAAGCACTATTTTTTATTATTTATTTTGAAACAAGGTCTCACTGAGTTGCAAAGAACCTCACTAAATAGCTGAGGCTGTCCTGTCTCAGCCTCCTGAATGCTGGGATTACAAGCATGCACCACGACACCCAGCTCCTATTTTTTATTTTTACTTTGAAACAGGGTCTCACTAAATTGCAGAAGGCCTCTGTAAAGAACTGAGACTGGCCGTGAACCTGTCCCAGCCTCCCAAATGCTGGGATTACAAGCATGCACCACCACACCCAGCCAGCACTATTTTTTATTTTGAATCAGGGTCTCACTGAGTTGTGAAAGCTTCACTAAGCTGAGGCTGGCTGCGAACCTATGATCCTCCTTTCTCAGCCTCCCAAATACTGGAATTACAAGAGTGTGCCACCACACCCAACTTCAAATAATATTTACAAAGCCATAAAAATAAAACTGGCTTAAATAAAATTGTGTTTCACCTATATTAGGAGGATGGTACAATAAAATTGGGGAAGGAGTAATAGCAATAATCATAAAGATAAACATTTACTAAGTGCTTATTATATGACAGTTTTTCTTTTTTTGTGTGTGGTGGTACTGGGGATTGAACCCAGGGGGATCTACCTCTGTGCTACACCTCCAGCCCTACTTTTCATTCTTTATTTTGAAACAGGGTCTCATTAAGTTGCAGAGGGCTTAAGTAGCTGAGGCTGGCTTCAACCTGTGATCCTCCTGTCTCAGCCTCCCAAGTACTGGATGACAAGTGTGCGCCATCATGCCCGGCAGGGAGTTAGGATTTAGAGTTGGGCGATCTATGCAAAATCCTCCTCTTCCATAGTAAAAGTCAGTGCAGAATCTAAAAAAAAAAAACAACAACCTAACCAGCAGTGGAAGCAAGTAATTACTTAGAAAATACGGAGGAAACAGCCAAGTGTTAAAAATAGAAATGAGGAATGAGGAGAGATGAGACTGGGACTTGCTCATTTTCTTTAGAATCCTGCCAACACTGTTTGAATTTTTAAATGATGTGTAACTCTTTTCCTTGTTTTCCACCCTACAGCACTGGGGATTGAACCCTGCACTGTACATACTTAGCTATACCCCCTGCCCTGTGCAACTTTCATTTTAAATGCAATTAAGCCAGGTGTACTTCCTAAATACTGTTATCCCAGTACTTAGGAAGCTGAGACAAGAGGATCCTGGGTTTGAGGCCAGCTTCAGCAAATTATCAAGACCCTCAATAACTTAGTGAGACCCTGTTTCAAAACAACAACAACAAAAAAATAGCCGGGCGTGGTGGCGCACGCTTGTAATCCCGTGCTTGGGAGGTGGAGACAGGAGGATCGCGCAGGTTCGAAGCCAGCCACGCTGGCTTAAGAGACCCTGTTTCCAAAAATAAAAAAGTATAAAAATAGGTCTGGGAGTGTAGCCCAGAGGTAGAAGGGATTCCAGGAACCCCAGTACCACCAAAAAAAAAAAAAAAAAAAATAGGGCTGGGGTACATGTAGCTCGGAGGTAAAAATGCCAGTTTTCAATCCCCAGTACCACAATTTTAAAAAAATGGATATTAGGCATAAAACATAAATATATATACTTTCCCCCCCCCCTGGAGGCTGGAAATAGGCTATACCTCCCAGCCCAATTTTTTATTTCTTATTTGGAAATAGGGCCTCATTAGGTTGCCGCAGCTGTCCTTGAACCTGCAATCCTACAGTCTTAGCCTCCCAAGTACTGGGATTACAGGCTTGTGCCACCATAACCAGCAGGAAAAACATTTTGTGTGTGTGTGTGGAGGGGGGGGTGCCTGGGAATGGAACCCAGGGGCATTCTACCTCCGAGCTACATCCCCTGCCCTATTTTTTATTCTTTATTCTGAGACAGGGCCTCACTAAGTAGTTGAGGCTGTCTGCGAACCGTGATCCTCCAGTCTCAGCCTCCGGAATGCTGGGATTACAAGCGTGCGCCACCACGCCCAGCAGGAAAAACATTTTTTAAATGCACACACTATTGAATACCAATACGTGCTCACCAGAACAGGCAGGGCTTAAACTGCTAAGCTCTTTTTTTTTTTTTTTTTTTTTTTTTGCGGGTCTGGGGATGGAACCAAGGGGTATTCGACCTCTGAGCTACACCCCCTGCCCTATTTTTTAATTCTTTATTTTGAAACCAGGTCTCACTGAGTTGTGAAGGGCCTAAGTAGTAGCTGAGGCTGTCCGCGAACCGCAATCCTCAGGTCTCAACCTCCAGAATGCTGGGATTACAAGTGTGCGCCACCACGCCCGGCTTAAATTGATAATCTCTTAATGTAAGTAAAGACAGGAAGCTGCTGAAACTGGTTTGGAACTACTGAGGATGCCAAACAGCACAACCCCTGCATATCCTACAGCTACTATGGCGGAGGCCACGGCCTTACATAGTATTTGCCCCACAATTCCACTCTGAGGTATACGTCCAAAGAAACGTGTATATACGTGCTCAAAAGACAAGTTCATAGCATTACTCACAGGAAACTAAATACTCATCAACAGGGAAGTAGGTAGATTATGCCACGTTCATAGAGTGGAATACTATACAGCAGTAAGAAACTGCAAATTCCTGCTACATCCTGCAGTGTGGATGAAGCTCACAGATGCCATGTTGAGTAAAAGCAGCCAGAAATAAAGGAAGGTGAGCTGTGTAGCTTCATTCATAGAAACCTCGAGAAGAAACAAAACTATGGCACTAGAAATAGGAATGATTGGGGACTGGAGGAGGGTGCTAGCCCAAAGAGGGCAATGGGAACCCCACAGAAGGGCTAGAAATGGCCTGAGCGGGCTGGCAGTTATAGGATGTGTTCATTTTCTAAAAACTCAATTAACTGAACCACTTAAGATGGCAACATTATACAGTCTAGCTATTATGCCAAAAAGAATAAAATATAAACAATAGACTCGGGCGTGGTGGCGCACCCGTGTAATCCCAATACTTGGGAAGCTGAGACAGGAGGATAAAAGGTTCCAGGCCAGCCTCAGCTACTTAGTGAGGTCCTCCACAACTTACTGAGATCCTTTTTCAAAATAAAGAATAAAAGCTGGGCGTGGTGGCACACCCCTGTAATCCCTGAGCTTGGTAGGCTGAGACAGGAGGATCACATAGGTTCGAAGCCAGCCTCAGCTACTGAGGCTCTTAACAACTCAGTGAGACCCTGTTTCCAAATAAAATATAAAATAGGTCTGGGAGTATAGCCCAGAGGTAGAAAAGCCCCTGGGTTCCACCCTCAGTACCACAAAAATAAATAAATAAATAAAAATTTAAAAAAATATAGGGCTGGGAGTATAAGTCGGAGGTAGATTGCCCCTGGGTTCCATCCCCAGTACTGAAAAGAAAAAAAAAAGAGAGAGAGAGAGAGAGTGGGAGGGAGGAATGGGGATGTAGCTCAGAGATAGAATGTCCCTCGATGAAATCCCCAGTACCGCAAAAAAAAATAAAATAACAATAACAACAACAACAATAATAATAATAAGGCTGGAGTATAGCTCAGAGGTAGAATGGCCCTGAGTTCAATCCTTATCACTGCAAAAAAACAAAAAAAAACAATGAGAAGTGGGTGTAACTCAGTAGTAGTGTGTGTGCTTAGCATGTGCAAGACCCTGGGTTCCACGCCCACTACCAAAAAAAAAAGAGAAAGAAAAAAATGAGCTGAAGTTGGGAGCCTTGAATCTTAGAGACTTCCCCTGCTAGAGAGAATTTTCATGCACAATTCCCGAGGCCCTGGGAGAGGTCTGGCCCAGCCTGGGGATTTGTGAGTCATGAGCTAATGATCCCTGTAATTACAGCAATCACTTTTGCTGTGACTTGTACAGAGGCCTGTACCTGAGCGAGGCACCTACCTGGCCTGTGCTTGCTCCCTCCGACCTCACAACCACCACACGAATTCAATACGGTCAGTGAACCCGCTTTATAGATGAGAACACGGAGGTTCTCAAAATCGTCAGACATAAACCTCAGCCCCCAGACCAACCTGCCTACCCACACAGCTGTTGTGTAATCACGGAGTGTAGGTTAGGTGCGTCAGCATGCTCACGCTCAGAAATGTGTGAAATTGTTAGCAAGGGTGTGTGCACCAGATTTTTGTGTTCTGGTGTGTTTCTGAGCTAAGGGCCCATCAGTTTCATTAGCCCAAGAAGACCCTTTTATACCATGGAAGGTACATTCATCTGGGAGCTTGAGTGGCTGCCACTTGGTGACCTTTGTTTTACCTTTTTTTGGTTATTAATTTATTTTTTGGTACTGGGATTGGAACCCAGAGGCATTCTATTTCTGAGCTACACCCTCCCCCAACCCTTTTTAGTTTTTACTTGGGAATAGGGTCTCACTAATTTGCTGAGGCTGGCTTCCAACCTGTGATCCTCCTGTCACAGCCTCCCAAGGACTAGGATTACAGGCCTGGGCCACCACGCCCAGCTCACCTGGTGACTTTTCAACCTCCAAAGTCAGATGCTGGGCCTCTGAAGGCAACAGGTGCTATCAAGACCCTTGCCCTGTGTCACTAGGCAGAGCATGCGCTAGCATGTGCTAGGCCCTGAGTTCAATCCCTAGCACTGGGGGCGGGGTGGGGGGTGGCAGGAAAAAGGCCCCCAAAACAAGTTTAGTAGCGCCCGTCTCTTATCACAAGACTTTGGGAGGCTGAGACAGACTGCAAACTTGAGGTCAGCCTCAATAACTTAGTGAGACCATATCAAAGTAAAAACAAATAAAATAGGGGGTAGGGGTTCTGAGGCAGAACGTCCCTGGGTCCAATGACAAATGCTAGTAGCAAGAAATGAATAAAAGGACCCTAGTAAGGTGTGGTGGTTCACTTGTAATCCAAGTACTTGGGAGGCTGAGACAGGAGGACCACAGGTTTGCAGCCAGCCTCAGATACTTAGTGAGGCCCTCTGCATTTTAGTTTCAAAATAAAGGATAAAGCTGTGCGTGGTGGCGCACCCTTGTAATCCCAGCACTTGGGAGGCTGAGACAGGAGGATCACACAGGTTCAAAGCCAGCCTCAGCTACTTAGTAAGGTTCTCAACAACTTAGTGAGACTCTTTTTCCAAATAAAGTATAAAATAGGTCTGGGAGTACAGCTCGGAGGTAGAAAAGCCCCTGAGTTCCACCCCCAGTACCACAAAAAATAAATAAAATGAAAAAATAAAAATAAAGAATAAGCCAGGCGTGGTGGTGCATGCTTGTAATCCCAGCATTTGGGAGTCTGAGACTGGAAATCCCAGTTCCTGGACAGCCTCAGCTACTTAATGAAGCCCTCTGCAACTTAGTGAGACCCTGTCTCAAAATAAAGAATAAAAAATAGGGCAGGGGGTGTAGCTCAGAGGTAGAAAAGCCCCTGGGTTCCATCCCCAGATCCGCAAAATAAATAAAGACAAGCCGGGTGTCATGGCACATGCTTATAATCCCAGTACTTGGGAGGCTGACACAAAAGGATTACGTAGGTTCAAAGTCAACTTTGGCTACTTACTGAGGCTCTCAGCCACTCAGTGAAACCCTGTTTCAAATAAAGAATAAAAAATAGGACTGGGGGTGTAGCTCAGAGGTAGAATGCCCCTGGGTTACATCCCCAGCACCACTAAAAAGAAAAGGAAAGGAAAGGGAAAAAAAAGAAAATAAAGAAAAAATAGGGCTGTGGGTGTAGCTCAGAGGTAAAATGCCCCTGGGTTCCATCCCCAGTACTGCCAATAAATAAATAATAAGTAAATGATAAAAAAAAAAAAATAGGGCTGGGGATATAGCTCGGAGGTAGAATGCCCCTGTATTCGATTCCCAGTGCTGCAAAAAAATGAAATAAAAGGAGCCTGACCAATTGCTGGACAGGACTCCAACACACCCTGGAGAAGCCCAGGACCTGACCAGAGAACAGGTCCCCTTAAAAGGTGGGTGGGGCCGGGCATGATGGCCTAGGCCTACAATGTTAGAACTTGGGAGGCTGAGATGGGAGAATCGTGGGTTTAAGAAAAGCTTCTGTAAGTAGTGAGACTTTCATCAGCCTAGTGAGACCCCCCTTTCAAAAATAAATAAATAATCCTGGGAGTGAAGCTTGGAGGTAGAATGCCCCGGGGCTCAATCTTCAGTACCAGAAAAAGAAAGAAGCTGGGCTGGCCCGCCTGCCCCTTGACCCTGCCCCCAGACTGTTCTTCCCATCCACCCCTCCACAAGCAGCTCCCAACAAAACCCAGAGCTCCTTCCGATCATTGTCCCAGTCCATATCTGAGAAGCAGCCCCACTTCCACAAGCCACCTGAGCCCTGGCCACCTCCAGCCTCAATTCCAAGTCACCATCACCCCCAAATGGCTCCTCACACCCACCAGTAGCCCCACTCCCCTTCTTGCACGCCGGTCTCTGGCCTGCAACCAACTGAATTACTTTTAATGTTTGCTTTGGGATATTTTCAGACTTGCAGAAAAGTTTGAAGTATTACATTGAACTACCATATGACCTTCAGCAGGTCTGACAAAGGCACACTGCTTTCTGTGGGATTGTTTTTTTTGGGGGAAGGGCAGGTATTGGGGGTTGAACCCAGAGGCATTCTAACTCAGAGGTGCACCCCCCCCCAACCCGTTTTGTTTTTGTTAAAACAGGGTCTTGCCAGGTTGCTGAGGCTGGCGCAAACCTGCGATCCTCCTGTCTCAGCCTCCGCAGTACTGGGATGACAGGCAGGCCCCCCTCGACATGGGCATTTGTGTTATTTGATGTATCATCATCTTCCCTATCCATACATGGATTTGTATCCAAGTGACATTTTTTTTTAATCCAAGTGACATTTTTTTTCAAGAATAAGTTGCGGACATGGCGCCCCTCGCCCCTCAATGGTCCGGCATTCTTTCTGCTCCCTGAGAACAAGGACTCTCTCATGTAACCATAGCAGTTATCAACTTTGTGGAACATAATATTGATTAGATGCTACCAGTTCATCTACAGTCCATATTCCAATTCCATCAGTTGTCCCCGTGCATTTTTTAAAAGCGATTTCTTCCTCAATCCAAGATGCGAGGGAGGGCCTTTCGTTGTTGGTTCTTTCAGTGTCTTTTAATCAGGAACAGTTGTCAGCCTCCCTTTGTCTTGCATACCACTGACATTTGTGAAGAGTCCGGACCAGTTCAGTAAACTGTCCCTCTGCTTGCATCCCTCCAGGCGGTTTAAAATTCCAAGCCCTCATAACCCGCTGGCCATCCACCAGGGACAGCACGCTCGCTCCGCCTCCCCCATCTCTCTCCCACCGGCCTCTCCGTCCACCGCTCTCCCCTCTCCGCCCCGCTCTCTGCTCTGTGCCACCACCCCCGTGGCACTCCACGGCCCTTCACACACAAAAAAAAGGACAGCTCCTTCCATGGCTGCGGTCAGGCCCTCTGACCCCACCCTCACTCTCGGGCTGGCCCAGACCCGCTGCATTTTTCTTTGTGGCCTGTGTCCCTATTTAGGATGATTTCCTCCCATGATTTGTGTGTTTATTGCCTGGCTGGAATGTGCGCTCCAAGGAGGGCAAAGACTCTTGTCTGGTTCGCGGCCACAGCCCTAGGTCCAGAGCAAGAGAGCCCGGCACACAGTGAGCGCTGGGAAATTATTTGCTAAGTAAATGAATAAGTGAGGAAAGAAGAAAATGCCGGGCTGGCGAGCTGTAGAGCCAGGAGGAGGCGAGAGCCAAGGGGCCCAAGAGGCCCTCCGGGATTCCAGAACCTTCCCCAGGTGTCCCCTGTAGCCAGAGGAGGAAGGACGCAAGCAAATCTCCCTTATCTTTGGGATCCCATCACACGACCAGCCAGTCCTAACTGATTAATCTTTCTAAATCAATCCCAGTAGACTGACAGGCTGGATTCCAGAGATGGATCTGATGGACCCTGTCCGAGGCCCAAGGCCCCTATTGTCCACTGGTCCGGCCAAAGTGCAGGGCCTCCTTGCCTGATCCTGGGTTCCACCCCCTATTCAGTTCAGGGTGTGGGGGCAGGGAGAATAAATAACCCAGTGCAAAATCCTGCTAATAGCTCTTTAATTGCAAGGCACTACAACCCGGTCCTGGGCCGCCCAATCCCAGAGCAGAGTCCTGCCTACCAGGTGCTAGACATTTATTTGTCCATCCCACTGACCAGGCTGTGAGTATTTACTGGTCCAACTCTTATCAACACCCAAGGTTACAAGGGAAAAGCCACCCTTGCTTTGATCTAAACTCCATTCTTGATTTCACCTCTTTTACAGAAGAAGGGACCAAACCCCTTGGCCAGATCTGCAACGCTAAAAGCATCTTCTCCGGGGGACCCCCACCCCGGCTCAATGCAGACCCCTCCCCACCTCCCTGGAACCCTGCAGCCCTGAGCTCTCCGGAGCAACTCCCTCTACCTAGGAAATTCCACCTTGAGTGCGGCCGGCTGAGCGGCAGCTGCTCTACCAAACTCTATGGGAACTAGTCCAAAGGTAATGGCCTCTCCCTCCCTCGCTGTGTGACCCGGGCAAATCGCTCAGCTTCTCCGGGGTTTTGGTACAAAAATAAACAAATAAAGATGTGGCCGATAACGCTGGCAAGACCTAAGGAGCCGACAGCGAAAGGAGAGAGAAGGTGGTGCACCAGGAAGAGGAAATTCAGTACCTGTACCCCACAAAGGAACCCGTGGGAGAGACACTGGGTGGAGGAATTTCTAATCCATCCCCACCCCAGTGAATGGGGCACGCAGGCTAATGGGATTAGCCTGGGCTTGGCTCTGGGTGTTGGTCTGGGGTCCAGGTCTCCCCACTACTGCTGGAAGTGGGAATGGGGTGCAGCCAGAGAAAATACCCCCACTCTTCCCTCTAGGGCGGGCAAGGTTGTGGGGCGGCTAGTGTGGGCCTTCCCGCCATTTCCTCCAGCTCAGCTGCGGGCTTGCAGAAGTTGGGCATCTGGGGGCACAAGGGACCTGGACACTGGGCTCCGTGGCTACCAACAGCTGATTTTTTTCAACTGGTCCTCACCTCTAGGCCTCAAGCGGTCAGACTGCCCGCGGGCGGCCAGGAAAAGGCACAATTCTGGCACCGTGTGCTCACATAGGCGCTCACCCGGGTGGTGGCTATTTCTCCAGTCTCAGGAGAACTCTGCCTCTGCCAGGACCAGACCTCCAGCAGGGAGCAGAGCTCTGACCAACTAGGAAGACCCCAGGTCCGATTCCCAGGCCGGAGTGTCCCAAAGAGCCCCCAAAACACACACAAACTCACACACATCACCCGGGGGCACAGGGCGCACTAGGGAATCGCACGGGCTGCCTTTGTACCCCAAGGCCACCCCCAAGTCCTGTCTGGGGAGTCTCTGGAGTCCTCCGCCAGGGCGCACAGAACACCCTGACCCTTGTAGCAGCTTGGGACGGAAGGCAGCCCCCAGTTCCCAAGGGGCACACGCGCGCCTGGGGCGGCATCCTGGTCCTCGCACCCCTGCCGGCGGGGATCTCCGCGCGCCCCTCCCCCGCCCGATGCCTCACAAAGGCCCTTTGTCCCGGCGACTCCTGCTCCTGAAAAGTTACAGGAGAAAAATCAAAGAGAGAAGGAAAATCAGGAGCGCGGCCCTGCGGGCGGGGCCGGGAGGGAGGTCGAGGCGGCCTCTCGGGGGCCAGGGTGTCTCCTCCAAAGACCAAGAGAGCAGCGGGGACTCCCTGGGAAACCGCTAAAGTCCTAAACTTCAGATTGAAGAAGTGGATTTTCCCCCTTAACGCCAGGCGCAGAGGCCAGCAGCCGGTCTCCCCGGTGGCGGCCCGGCAGGTCTGCCCGCCGAGTCCGGCTCCGCTCCGCCGGCGAGCGGCCTCCTCCCCAGGGCGCCCGCCCAGCGCGGTCCCCGCGGCCGCCTGGCAGCCCTCTCGGGAAATGGCAGTGGCCAAGGGGCCTTCACGGACACCTCCTCCGCGATCCCCGTCGGACCCGGGTCTCCCCCAGCCGCCGTGCCCTGCGGATCTGCTTCCAGCACCACCTCCTTCCCCTAGGCTCGGGATGGCGGCGGCCAGGTTTCGGCACACCCGCCGCGCCGCGGTTCCTGCAGTGGAACAGGGTCCCCAGGGCCAGGACCGCCGCCCCGCTACCCCGGGGAGGGTGGCTCCAGGGGGCCCGCCGGAGGCCAGGGTCCCGGAGCGGTGGGGGGGTCGCCGTGTTCAACATCCCCGAGGCCCGGTCCGGTGCCGGTGGTGGAGCTCCGGACAGAGGCCGGGGCCAGAAGGCGCCGGGAAGGGCATCGCCAAGAAAAAGATCCGAGCTCCGGGAGCGGGGGTCTCACGGGGCGTGGGGCTGGCTCGCTCATTGCTCGCCCAGATTTCGAAAATTCATCCCAGGCGCGGGCCGCAGGGGCCGGAGGGCTGGAATCGCCCCGGGTGACTCCGATTTTGGCAAACGCTTGGTCCTGCCGAGGGTCGGGCGCACGGGGCCGGCGGCGGAGTGGCCTGTGCCCGGCTCCCCCGGTCCTGAGAGCGGAGCCCGGCCGCACCCGTGGACCGGCCGAGGGGGAGGAAGGAGCCCAGGGGCCCGGCCCCCGCCGAGCACAAATTCCTGGGGCTCCCTCCCCAGGGTCCCAGGACGGCGGGAGGGGGCCGGCGCGGCGCGGGGCACTTACCCGGGTGCGGGTGGAGGTTGAGGCCGGTCATGTATTTTCCGGGCGGCAGAGGGCCGGGCAAGCCCGAGGCAGGCAAGCGTCCGGCAGTGGCCGCGCCCACGCGGTGGCCGTCCATGGCCAAGCCGGACAGCAGGGGCGGCGGGGGGCCGTGCACGGACCGCTGGGGCCCGAAGTCTCGGCCATCCATCCTCCGCGGGAGTGCCGCGGCCAGCCCCCCACCCGGCCCGCGGGCCTCGCTCAGTGGGACCTAAAAGTTCGGCCTCGACGTAGTCCCAGAGTCCTCGGGCGGCGGGGGCTCCGCGGCGGGCATGGCGGCGGCCAGCGGGGCTTGCGCTCGGCGAGGGCCCCGCGGCCCGGGGCGCGCGGACGGCCGGCGGTGCGGAGCAGCGCGAGGAGGCGCACACGGCGTCTTGGCGGGGAGAGGAGACGAGACGCGGAAGACACCGATGGGAAAAAAGAAAAAGGGAAAAAAAAATAAAGACCCGAGTTTCAGAAAGTGGCTTCGCCTTTGGGCATCGGGGGCTGCAGATCTGGTGGCCAGGAATGGTACCGGGAGTAGCCCCTTCCTTCTCCGCGAAAAGTAAAACTCCGGGTGTCCCCCACGGCGGCTTCGGGCTTCCCGGGACCCGGCTCCGGAGAGGGACCTGAGCCCCCCGAGCCCCCGCCCGCACTCTGCCGCGGCGGCCACTGCGTCCTCCCGAAACTGGGGAAGGCCACTCGGCCAGCCGCGCCCGGGCAGCGTAAATACAAACCTCCAAAGGCTGCTTTCTCCCCGGGCGTCACATGCTCCGGGCTTTAACACTGTGAAACCTTTTCACGAGCGGCTCGAAATGTCTCCCTAAACACTGTGTCACTATCTGATCCGGAAAGTTTAATATTTAACCTTTCTGGGCCCTCGCCTCCCTTTTCCGAGTTTGGTTTTCCTGAGCTCGCCCTGCTGAGCCACCAAAGGAGTGTTTGGTTTGGGGCTTTTTGTTGTTGTTTGGGGAAGGGAGGATGCAAAGCGGGTTTATTATTTTTAAAGACGCTAACCGCCACCACCCCCCCCCCGCGCCGCCCCCGTCCGGCGGCCGTGAGAAGCAGAGTCTGGGTCCGGGGACTAGACGTGGCATTCTCGCCCCAGGGCTGGAAAGAATCCTTCAAAACAAGCTTTGGTTTCATTTTCCAAAGCCTGGGCCCGGGAATCCTGCGGCCCGAGGACGTGGCCTGGCGGCGGGGGATCGGGGGTGCGTCAGAGGGGAAGGAAAAGGGGACCGAAGATCTAGGTCCTACCCTAGTACCCCCCCCCCAAAAAAAAAAAACCTACAAAGAAAATCTTCGCCGAGCCAGCCGGCCGAGGGGCACCTCCCCCAGCAGTGGGTAAATCCCTCGGTAGTTCCAGTTTCCAGCTGTTTGTTTAAAAGATTGGTCGTTTGCGGATTCCCGAGGGGAGGGAAGGGGGTCTTGGAGCCCACCTTCCCTCGCTGCCCGTCCGCCCGCCCGCAGCAGCTCAGATTCCCGAGTCCGGGAGGCCCGGGCGGTCTTGGAGCGGCGGATCATGCCAAAGCCACCCGCTCCAGGGTGCCCGCCCTGCGCCCCACTCCGCGCCCAGCCCCGAGCCGCAGACCCGCAGCCTCCTCCACCCCCCTCCCCCATGTTACTAAGGGTACCTATTTTAACGTGGTTTTGGTTACAAACACCCCCTCGCCCTCCCCCCTCTCGCACCAGGCTCTGGTTACCAGATCCGCGTTTACTTAGGAGAAATCTAAGATCGCCACATCCGAGGATACAAGTCTCAAGGAGGCGAGGAGCTTCCCGTGATTTCTAAAAAGAATATTCTTGGGGAAGCTTGCTTTTAAAAGCCAGCGCCTTGGAGTATGCCCTGTGCCCCAGTTCAGAAAAGTCAGGGTGAAGACCCCCGAAACACCCTAGCAACGGCAGAAAAGCTGGCGTGGCCATCCGCCGACTCCGCTGCGTTATCCTTACTTTTTCTCCCTCTCTTAAATGCAGTTAAAATGGCTGAATTCCGGCTTTTAATTAAAAACAGCCTCTAATCGAAAACGTCTCCGCGTCCACGGCTCCCTCGCTTGCCGGAAAACCGGGCGAGGAAATCTACGCCCCTCGGCCGTGCCCGGCCTCGCAGGCTGCAGCGGGCTGGGGGCTCGGGGGCGACCGGGCAGCGCCCCCCCCCCCGGCTCCCTCTCCCCGCAGCCCCGGCCCCCGGCTCGGTTCTCGGGAGCCGACAGTTTCGGGGACTCTCGCGCACCCCGGGATGCAGGCGGGTGGGCGGTGGGGAGCCAATGCACAAGTTTGGAGACCCTCGCGCCCGGCCGGGTGTCGGGGGAGCGGCGGCGTACCTGGCGCGGCGGGACTCCCTGCTCCGGGCTCCGGCGACAGCGACTCTGGCGGCGGCCCCGGCTCCCGGCGCGGCTAGGCGCCCGTGCTGCCCGCCATCCCGCGGCCGCCGCTCCCCTCCGCCACCCGCAGCCGCCTCACACTTTTTGCCCGCCTTTCCTTTTTTTGGTAGAAAACCGCTCCCCGGGCCGAGGGCTCGGCGCGCCAACTCCTCCGCCCTCCCGCGGTCCGGCTCCCGCAGCCCCCGGAAAAGCCAGCTTTCCTCCCGCCGAGCTCCCCGCTTTTTAATAAAATCCAGGTAGCGCCGGTTTAAAGAATCCCAAATCTCCATATACAGCCCGGGATTGGAAAAGGTACATTACACAACCCCCCTTTCAAGTTCCTCTCGCTGGATCTAAAAAAAAAAAAAAAAAAAAAAAAAATCCAACGGGGGGGGAGGGGCTGGGGGAGGGGAGCCCTCGCAGGCGAAGAAACACGCATTGTTCCCCGGCGCCCGCCCCCCCCCCACGGGCCGGCCCCCGGCCGCCGCGCATTGGCCGCGCGCACCGCCCATCACGCGCATGTAAACACCTTGGCCCTCAGCCATTCCTATAAAACCAATTACGGACCTCGGGGCTCCAGCAGTTTCCAGGCTCCCCTCGGCGGGGCTGAATGATCCAAACTGGTGGTGAGAATTTTTCCGGGCCGTTTCTAGGCAGCCCTCCCCCTCCACCAGCTCAGCCCCCCCCCTTGCTCCTTCTCCTCCCTTTTCCTCCCCCCTCCTCCAGCGTCTGGGCTGAGTGATCAAAATAGAGGAAGATGGTTGTCGCCGCAATCCAGGGCTTTGCAAGGCGCGGTTTAATGGGCCGCCTGTCAGCTTCCTGCTCGCAGGAGGAGGTGACAAGCCGAGCGAGCCGGGAAGGGCCTGGGGCCCGACGGGCTGCACCCTGTGCCCAACACTCTGGCCCCCCACCTCCCCTGGGGTGCGCCTCTAGAAAGCGCGCGATGGAGCCGCCAAAACAGACAAGGGCTGCTTTTTCCTTTTTTTTTTTTTTTTCTTTTAAAACAAAGCAGCGATTCATTCCCTCTTCCCCAGGAGCGCGGTCGGGTGGGATGGCCAGGCGAGAAGGCCGTTTTCCTTGCCCCGGCCTGCGGGTCCCTCCCTGAAACGCGGTGTCAGATGGTTACTGATTAATATTTTGGAGAGGCCGCGGCGGCGGGCAGCCGGTGAGTCTAATCTCCTAAAAGGGGTTCCTATAGAAACGCGGACCGGGGCGCGCCCCCAGCTCAGCCCAGGGCCGCGGCGCTTGGTACAGCATGCCCCTCCCCAAAGCCCCTCTTGGCGTGGGCGGCCCCCTCCTCTCCCCCCCAAAAAAAATCAGAGCAGAAAAAAGGATTAGATCGGCTGAGCGCAAGCTGAATCCCTCTCGATTCTGACATTTCAGCCTATTAGCATTTCTCCACGGGGCCTTCTGAAACCTATTAAAGTGTAATATTAAAAACCTCTTGGCTGGGGGCCTCTCTCGCCTTCCATCCGCCGCGCCCCCTCCAGGGAGGGCGAGACCGGGAAAAAAAATCTGTTGAGCTCAGAGGAAGCCGCAGCCAAGCCCAAAAGTGCTTGGCTGGCCACGGCACCCGAAGGGGGAGGGGAGCCCCAATCCCCCAGACTTTGTACTTTTATTTTGCGCTTTCAGCAAAATCCTTTCTGGGTTGAGTCGCGGGGAGCGGCCTGAGGCAGACCTACCTGGCTGGGGGTGCAGGGGGCGCGAGTACAGCCGCAGGGACAGCCCTAGGGGCGCCGCACCCTCTCCGCAGCCCCGCAGGCACCGACGGGGCTAGGCATTACCTACCCTCCAAAGGAAGGTTGAAGGGACAGAAATCCTGGCCGATCCTGCCTCCGAGAGCCACCGTGATAGGATTTTAATTAAAACAAGATAAGTCCGCTTTTTGGTCTCTTGTTGCGGACTCAGCGTTTTCGAATTGCTCCATTTTTTTAAAAAATTAATTTTAAGGCAACTTTTTATAGAGGGAGGGGGAATCAGCTAGTTCGCGCCCATTCGTTCTATTTTCTCTTCGCCACTTTTAGGGAAAAGGGGGATCGAGAGTGAACTGGGGGTGTCTAATTTAATTCCAGTATAAATTTGAGGGAAAAAGTTGGGCCTCTTGAGGGCAGTTTCAAGTTGCCCTTCCTGGAGCCTCCTGCGTTGGTTTCTAGGCTGCCCTCTTTTGGAAGCTGGAGCTCCTTGGGGGAGGGGGGGGAGGGAGGAGTGAAAAAGGAGAAAGGAACGAAAATAGCCGCAGCCGAGGGAAACAAGCGGCGGTGTCCGCGCTCGGAGCTAGGCGCGCCGGTCTCAGTGGCGGCCGGGCCGCGGGAGGCGCCCGGTGGAGCCTCGGGACGGCCCAGGAGCAAAAACGGAGAGGGGGGTTAGAGAAAGGAGGTATTGTGTCTGTGTGCCGGGGGGGTGGGCGACTGCAAAAATAAAATAAATGCAGTTGAGCTGCGCGGAACTGCTGGAAACTACAGCAGGGGAAAGGGGCCGTGCGTGGGGGCGCCGAGCGCCCTTGAGTCCTAACCAGAGGCCTTTGTGGGTTCCTAAGTGAGCCCTCCCACGCCCCGGTCCCCAGCTCTGCCCCCACCCGCACCGCCCTGATTCCCCCACCCCCTTATCCCGCCCGAGATCTGGATTCTTTAATATAGCTCAAGGGGAAAAAAATTATCTTTAGAGAGTTGGGGTGGAGAATAATACAAAAGACTCGCGGGATGGAAAAAAACAAAGACCTATTTTTATAAATGTTTAATGTTTTCGGCCCTGGATGCTCCAAGACGCCGCAATTGTGACGGCGGGGTATGTGTGCCATAAATCATTTAGTTGCTAATAAAAATTCTGCCCGTTTGCCCTGCATTTGCCAATGGCGTTTGCATTTTTTCAAGTGCGCGCCGGGTCAGGCTGGCCGACGAGCCCGCGTTTCATCAGGGCGGATTTCGGCCCCGAGGCCCCCGCCCCGCTGGAATGCGGCGCCCCGGCCCCTCGCTCCCGCCCTCGGCGGCCACGCGGGCCTGCAGCCGCCGCGCGCGGGCCGGGCGCGGGGACACGGTGCCCGAGCCGTCGGCCACGCCAAGGGCCTCCCTGGCCTTCGCCCCCTCCGGGCCCCCAGCCCAGGCGCCCTGCAGCCGCTCAGTAAACAGCGGCCGGGAGCCATCTTTGGGGCGTGGGACGGATCCCTAGGGGAGCGGAGGCTGCAGCCCCGGCCGCTTCCGAGACACCGGCCATCAGAGCCGGGCCTCCGAGGCGCCCAGCCGAGCCTCGGGGTCTGGGGAGGCGCCCTGCCCGCCCCGGTGGGCCGCGTTTAAACCTGCAACCCGGGCGCGCGGGGCGGACGGCCACCGCACAGGCCCGCCGCCATCTTCCGCGCCCCACCCCCTCCTACTTGTTTACCCGGCGGGATCGGTGGCCAGAAACTGTGTTGACGCAGTGTGTGTGTTTTGTACTGACTGGGCGGAAAATCGGCCCGGGTGGGGGGAACCACCACGCAGCTCCAAGCTGCAGCTCACGGAGGGAGCCCATCCAGACCAGCCTCCGCCTGCCCGGCCCGGTGCGCGGCCAGCCTGGGTCTGCTCGGCAGCGGCCTTTTGTGTTCCCAAGCCCCAACTCCAGCCTCAGCTCCCGGCCAGCGACCCTGCCCGACTGACAAAACTCTGCCCCTTTGTTGCAAAGCCAAAGGACAGGCCAACCCTGAGCCCACGGGCCTCCCGCGGTGGCTCTGCGGGCGGGTGCGACTCCGGGCGGCGCGCATTCACCCCGGGCAGGGCCAAGCCTGGCTCCCGTAAAGCCCCGGTACGGGCGGCCGCGTAAACATCTCCATCCCATGCTCCTTCCCTGAACAAAGGCCAGTGTCCCCTCCTAGGCGCAGATACCGACGCGATTCCCGGAGGCCAGGAAAGGAGCGGACCCCCGAGGGCCCCGGCGTCTGGTGGAGGGGGCCCCGAGCATCCGCCGGCTTCTGCCGCCCATGCTGGAGGCGGCGACCGGGTCTCCTACGCCTGGGTCCCGCAGGTCCAGCCTGGGCGCCGCTAAAACCCGGAGAGGCCGCACTCGGGACGGCCTGGCCCGGCTGCGGCTCGCCGTCCAGCTCAGCCGAGGGCCGCCCGGACCCGCCGGCGAGGCCAGGCGCGGCTCGGGCGCACGCGGGCACGGGCGGGGCAGGCGCTGCCGGACGGACCAGCGGATTCCGGCTCCTGTCGGCCCCGCCTCCGGCCTGGCCTCTTCCTCCGGCCGGGTCGGGTCTGCGCTCGGCTGTGGTTCAGAGAGAGAACTGAGTCCGGCTCCGCGCGTCGCAGGCCGGCTGCGGCCATAAATCTCTGCGCAGGCCCTCCTTCCCGCTGCTCTGGTGCGGCGGGCATTCGGGCTGGCCTCGCGTCCTGGGCCGAGCCGATCGCCCTGCTCTCCTGGTTGCAGCCTGGGGGACCCCAAGACTGCGCAGGGAGTCAACCCGGAGCTTCCCTGTCGGCCTCGCCCACTCGGCGCCACCGCGGGAAGCCAGGATGGCCCCGGCCCCAAGGATCTCCGCGTGGGACAGAGACGCCGGAGCTGGGCGCTTCCCCCTAGGAAGGCTCCGTGACGCCGGATGGGTGCGCGGCCACCCGCCGTCCTGCACCATCGCCGTCGCCGGACAATGCCAGGGTCAGGGGCCAAGTGGTTTCTCAGAACCCAGCCAGCCCTCCTCCGACCCGGCCTTAGTCCTGCACGGCTGGAGCCCGGTGCCGGTGCACGAGGAATGGGGTGGGGGTGGAGGTGGGGCAAGAGCCTAGCCTGCGGCGTAGTGTTGGAGACTTGCGGGGTTCCCCATCCCGGGCCAGCCCGCCTTCCCCCAGGATACTCCCAGGCTTTTTTCCGGGGCGGAGATCGGGCCAGCCACCTTGGTACAAACAGGTTAAACCAAAGAGAAAATGGAACTTGCCTCGCTGGCGGCAACCTGGGGAGGGAGGCGGGCCCTCTACCCTGTTTTCAGGCTGCCAGAGAGAAGCTGCATTTGCAGTAATAACGTTTAATGCCACCAGTTAGCTTTTTGCCACAGGGACAAGGACCAGGCCTTCAGATCCCCAGTGAGCCGACCTCCGATGGGGATCCGGGGATCCCACACCACCGCAGGGAGTCTGCATGGGGCTTTTGCTGGGCCGTGGGGGCGATCCCTCCGGGGGGGGGGGGCCTCCCCCCAGACCTCATGGTACCAGTGACAGGACCCTAAGCACGAGTGGCAGACGGGGAAGGGGAACTTGGGCTAGGTTGCTTTTGCCCCTAGCGCTTCGGCTCTTTCCTAGAATTTCTAGAAGCAGTTTTGGAAGGACAGAGGTCTTCCGGCTGAGCGCAGAGGAATTTGAGCCTTGCCCCAGCCCTGCCCCGGAGACAGGCTGGGAGTGGAGAGGCTGCCGGGCCACATTCCGGCCTAGCTGCCCCTGCTAGGCCCCAGGAAGCCCTCGGAAAACAAAGCACTGCGGTTTCAGCCCAAGGTTAAAGTCCACCGCTAGCGTTCCTTCCCCGGAATCCGAGAGCGATAGCGTTTCTCCAAATAAACCGCCAATAAATCAGCTCCTGGGGCAGCCTGCTGAAGAGCTCGGGTGACCTTGGGGGATGTTTCCTGCCAGGCCCAACCGAGGACCGGCGGAGGGGGGGGCAGTGTCAGCTCTACACCCCCCAGAGGCGGGGAGGGGGTGGTCAAGGGCATTTGTGGGCGTTTATTGTGGCATGTGTGCCCAGAGGGACTGGGGGAGGTGATGATGGAGCGTTGTAGTTATTTGGGGGTTCGCAGCACCGGCTTGTGGCGGGCCAGCCATGGGGAGGGGCTTCTCCACAACGCAGGCACTGCTGGGCCCTGATGAAGGAGCCCCGAAGGACAAACAGGGCCTCTTCGGGGGCCTGGGTCTTTGTGTGGGTGTGACTGGGTGTGTTCCGCAGCGAGTTTGAGCGGGGTGTGACTAATGGGATTTATGTTGGCCGGTGCCAGGCCAGGGTGACTAATGGAGGGCTTGGCAGCACGTGTGTTTGGGGAGGGGCGCTGCACCCAGGTGGAGAGTCAGTTCCCCCGGAGGGGGCCGCCTGGTCTCTTACGAGTTCCCCTCCGCTCCCCCCTCTACGGCTTCCAGCTTTGTTGGGGCCTCCGCCCCGCTCTGCGGCAGGCCCGAGCAAGCCGACGTTCTGGAGCAAATTCCAGCGCCAGCCGGGCCCCCAGGGGCGCCTCCCAGCTTGCACCTCCCTAACCCACGTGGTGCCTCCCAATCCAGGCTGCCCCACCCCCTGGGGCCGCGCCCTCGGGCTTCCTCAGTCTGGGGCTGAGAGTTCCCTGAGATGCTCCTGGAGAAGCCCCTTAGCACCGTGATTTGGGTGCGGTCCTACTGGGTTTACAAATCAGGACTCCTGCGGGCCGAAGGGAGAAGAGACAGGCAGGCAGCTAGGAATTGGAGCAAGCGATGCCTACCGAGCCAGGCAGGGTGTCCGGAGCCCTTGGGTCTCCAGCACCGGTACTTGCACAGGTGTGTGTGTGTGTGTGACCCAGAGCTGGTGTCAACTAAGCAAGCGCTCAACCACTAGGCCACACCTCCAGGACCCCTTCAAGAGCTGTGACCCGGTCAAACTAACCTGCTTGGCCACACCATGTACAGGCCGTCCCATCAATCCTTCTGCCACTACAGGGGACTTTCTCCTACTTTAACCTGGTGGGAGGAGGGAAGGCCAAGGAGGTCAGAAGGCAGGGACAGGTAAGGGTGGGGTGTGGTCAGGCTGACCGCAGGCTGCATTCCTCTAGAGTTCAGGAGGGCCTGCACCACACCTTCCTTGATTCCACAGAACCTGGTGCAGATCAGGACCTGGGTACACCTGGACAATGGGTTTCCCATCTCTCCTCAGGGGCTTTTTTTTTTTTTTTTTTTTTTTGCGCGTATTGGGGATTGAACCTAGGGGCATTCTACCTCTAAGTTACACCCTCAGCCCAATTTTTTTTTCTTTTTTGGTGGTACTGGGGTTCCTGGAAGCCCTTCTACCTCCGGGCTACCCTCCCAGACCTATTTTTGCATTTTTATTTGGAAACAGGGTCTCCTAAGCCAGCGCACGGGGCTAGCTTTGAACCTGCGCGATCCTCCTGTCTCTGCCTCCCAAGTGCGGGGATTACAAGCGTGCGCCACCACGCCCGGCCCAATTTTTTTTTTAAACAGGGTCTCACTAAGTTGTAGAGGGCCTCACAAAGTAGCTGAGGCTGGCAGTGAACTGGCGATCCTCCTGTCTCAGCCTCCCAAGCACTGGGATTACAAGCTTACAAGCATGCGTCACAGCGCGGGCTCTTTTTTTGTTTTTTAATTTCTGCAGAGCGGGGCATGGTGGCTCATGCTTGTAATCCCAGCATTCTGGAGGCTGAGACAGGAGGATCGTGGTTTGTGGACAGCCTCAGCTTCTTAGGCTCTCCGCAACTTAATGAGACCCTGTTTCAAAATAAGGAATAAAAAATATGGCAGGGGGTATAGCTTGGAAGTTGAATGCCCCCTGGGTTCCATCCCCAGACCCACAAAAAATATATATAAATTAAAAAATAAAATTTCTGCAGATTGAACCCAGGTGTCACCTCATGCTAGGAAGGCAAGCGCTCTGCTCTTGAGCCACACGACCAGCCCTTTGTGTGTGGGAAGGTACTAGGTGTGCAACCCAGGGGCTTTTCTACCTCCCAGTACTTGGGAGGCTGAGAAAAGAGGATCACAGGTTTGAGACAGCCTCAGCTAGTGAAGTCCTCTGCAACCTAGTGAGACAGTTTCAAAATAGAGAATAAAAAATGGGGCTGGGGGTGTAACTCGAAGGTAGAATGACCCTGGATTTAATCCCCAGTACTGCAACAAAAAAAAAAGCTGGGTGTGGTGAGACATACCTATACTCACTGTATTGGGGTGGCAGAGAAAGGAGGACTGCAGGTTGGAGGACATCCTTAGCAAGTAGTGAAACTCTCATCAACCTAGCAAGACCCTGTTTAAAAATAATAAAGGCCGGGTGTGGTGGCGCACGCTTGTAATCCCTGCGCTTGGGAGGCTGAGACAGGAGGATCGCACAGGTTCGAAGCCAGCCTCAGCTACTGAGTGAGGCTCTCAGCAACTTAGTGAGACCCTGTTTCCAAATATAAAAAAGGTTTGGGAGTATAGCCCGGAGCTAGAAAGCCCCTGGGTTCCACCCTTAGTACCACCAAAATAATAATAATGATAATAATAATAATAATAATAATAATAATAATGATGGCTGGAGGTATAGCTTGGTAACAGAATGTTCTTGGGTTCAATCCCCAATACCACACACACACAAAAAAAAAATTTTTAAAGGGTCCTTAAACCAGGCATGGTAGCACATGTGTATAATCCCAATAAGGGAGGCTGAGACAGGAAGATCGCAGATTGGAGCAATTTAGCTAGACCTTTTCAAAATAAATACGATGGGACTGAGGTGTAACTCAGAGGTAGAACACTCTTGCGTTTAATCTACGCGCACGCACACCCGGTCCCTGCGGATGCCGGTGCCCAATTTCCTCCTATGGACTGGTGCTCGCCTGGCCACCGCCCCCCCCCCGTGGTGATGGGGGGGCAGTCTGACCCTTCCCAGGTCACCTGGCTGACAAGCTCCCAGGATTACATTTATATTCCTCTCCCTCCCCCCACACACATTCTCACTCTCTTCACCTCCCTTTTTTTTTTTCCTTCCTTTTTATCCTCCTTTGGCATTTTCTTTCAAGCAGAAAATAAAAACGTTTCCCATGGCTACAGCTTTGAAAGCTCCCCTCTCCAGTCAGCCTCCACCCTGCACCCACCCTCACATCAATCCATTTCTACAATCAGCAGAAAGTCAAAAACAAGCCCGCCGAGATCAAACCTGACAGGTGCCTGGCCTGCGCCCTGCACTTCCCTTCATGCTCTGCTCTGTCTTTGCCCTAGAGAGGAGCAGGCACGCCCTCTCCAACACAGGCGCCTGCACATTTGCACGCCCCGCTTCTGGGGCTCGCTGAAGAGCCTTCTAGAGCTGCTCCTGCCAAAAAGTGCTGCTCTCCTCTCCTGCTCAAAATGTCTGGGCTGTCCCTCAGGTGACCCTCTCAGCCCTGCTCACCTGGCCCAGCTTCTTCCCCTGGGAGACCATCTGTTATGGGTTGAGTGGTACCCTCCCAAACTTCACACATTCATGTGCTGACCCCAATACCTCAATATGTGACCTTATTGGAAATAGAATCATTGAAATATAATTCATTAAGATGAAGTCCTGGAGCCAGGCGTGGTGCTGCACGGTTGCAATCTCAGGACTTGGGAGGCTGAGGCAGGAGATTCACAGGTTTGAGGACAGCCTCAGCTACTTATTCTGCAACTCGGTGAGACCCTGTGTCAAAATAAAGAATAAAAAATAGGGCTGGGGGTGTAGTTCCGAGGTAGCGTGCCCCTGGGTTCAATCCTCAGCACCACAAAAAAATTTTTTTAATTAAAAATGAAATAGGGCTGGGAGTGTAGCTCAGAGGTAGAATGCCCCTGGGTTCCATTCCCTGTACTGCAAAATAAAATAAAATAAAGCTAAAAAATAGTGCTGGGGATATAGTGTAGAGATAGATTGCCACTGGATTCCATCCTCAGTGAAACACAAGTGCACATGTGCGTGCACACACACACACACACACACACACACACACACACACACTGTCCTCGCTGTTCCTGAAGCAGGAAGCCCAAGATCCAGACTCTGGCAGACATGGTTTCTGGGGAGGCCGCTTCCTGGCCTGCGGTGGCACCTCTCACTGTGTCCTTGCCTGGCAAGGAGTGGACGCAGCTGTTTTCTCTTCTCATGGAGGCACCAACTCCATTCATGAGAGCTACGCCCTCCTGACCTAAACACCTCTCACAAACCAGGCGAGGTGGGGCACGCTGGTCATCCCCGCGCTTGGGAGGCGGAGACAGGAGGATCCCGAGGGTTCGAAGCCAGCCTCAGCTACTCAGTGAGGCTCTCAGCAACTTAGTGAGACCCTGTTTCCAAATAAAGTATAAAATAGGTCTGGGAGTACAGCCTGGAGGCAGAAAAGCCCCTGTGTTCCACCCTCAAAACCACAAAATAAATAACTACATATATATTTTTTAACTACATATATATTTTTCTACATATATATATTTCTACAAAATAAATAACTACATATATATTTTTCTACCTTTGGGCTACACCCCCTTCCATATATATATATGGAATATATATATTATATATAATATATATGGAATATATATAATATATATGTGGAAGGGGGCCCTTCCATATATATATAATATATATATGAAATATACATATATTTATATGGAAGGGGGTATAGCCCAAAGGTAGAAAGCCCCTGGATTCCATCCCCAGCACCACAAAAGAATAAAATATAAAAAATAAATGCCTCTCACCAGCTCCACTCCTAAGGCCATTCCTTGGGGGTAGGATTTCTTGTGTGTGTGTGTGTGTGTGTGTGGTTGGAAGGTACTAGGGATTGAACCCAGGAACATTATACCTCTAAGTTACACCCCCAATCCTATTTTTTTTTTTTTTTTTTTGGTGGGTTTGGGGATGGAACCCAGGGGCATTTGACCTCCAAGCTACACCCCCTGCCCTATTTTTTATTCTTTTTTTTTTTTTTTTTTTGGTGGTACTAGGGGTAGAACCCAGAGGCTTTCTACCTCTGGGCTATACTCCAAGACCTATTTTATATTTTATTTGGAAACAGGATCACACTAAGTTGCTGAGAGAATAAGTAGCTGAGGCCTGGCTTCAAACCTGTGTGATACTCCTGTCTCAGCCTCCCAAGCGCGGGGATTACAAGCGTGCGCCACCACGCCTGGCCTTTATTCTTTATTTTTGAAACAGGGTCTCACTAAGATGCGGAGGGCCTCACTAAGTAGCTGAGACAGTCCGTGAACCGCGATCCTCAGGTCTCAGCCTCCCGGATGCTGGGATTACAAGCGTGCTCCACCACGCCCGACACTCTATTTATTTTTTATTTGGAAACGGACTCTCACTCAGTTACAGAGACTGGCCTCAAACCTGTGATCCTCCTGTCTCAGCGTCCCAAGTACTGGGATAACAGGCCTGTGTAACCTTGCCCAGCTCATTACCCTCTTCCACGCCAAGCCAGCTGGACCTCAGCAAACCTGCTCCATGAATGAATGAAACGACATCATCTTGGAAGGGTTTTCAAGGATGAATCCAAGTCTGTTAGGTAGAGAAGGCACAGAAGGACGTTCCTGGCTAAAACAGCCTGGGCCGAGGTCTAGAGGCCTCCCGGCAGGACCTACCTAGCTTGCAGGATGGTTGCTGGTTCTGGGGCGGGGGAGAGGCCTGCGTGGAAGCCAGGCAAGCCGACCAGCCTCCTCGGCCCTGGGCCTATGGGGCCTCCACAGGAGCAGGTCCCAGTGCCTCCGTCCTTCGAGCCAGCTTGGAGGATTTTAGTCTTCCTTTTTCCCCTTCACGGCTGGCTGGGTTGGATAGTGTTTATTCAAACTCGTTTTATTGCTGTTTTTGTTGAAAGTGCAGGAATTATTCATGGCTGGTTTCCATTCTCTTCTGGCAACGACCACATCTTCATTTTCAAGGTACAAACAAGGTGTCAGTTTAATTCCTCGTCACTCAGCTCCTGTCCCCGGCATTCGGCAGCCACGGCTTGGGATGCCCTGGAAGCCCAGGCTGGCTGAGGTGGCAGAGCCTAGATGGCTCATAGTCGCCAGAGTCACCTGGAGCAGGGGACAAGGATGGGAAACAAGTAGCCTGAGACAAAGCCTACCTGTGTCCTTTCTGTGTCCTGGTCTCAGTCTTCTCATCTGTAGGATGGGCGGCAGCCCAAGCAGCGTGGGGACCCCTCCCACCGTCACCCCCTGGTGTTGTCTTCTGTGCCTGGCCAGCCTGGGCACGTGGGTGCCCTCTGTAGGAGCCCAAGGAAAGGACAGGGACATGCTGAGAGAACAGAGGAGCCTGTGCTCTGCAGTGTAAGAACGTGCCCAGAAAAGTGTCTTTGACACTTTTCCTATTGAAGAGTGGGGCTGCCGGGCCTGGTGGCCGCCGGGCATAGTGGGTTCGCTTGTAATCCCAGCATTTGGAAGGCAGAGACTGGAGCATCGCGGTAAGTGGACAGCCTCCGCAACTTAGTGAGACCCTGTTTCAAAATAAAGAATAAAAAATAGGGCAGGGGGATGTAGCTCAGAGGTCGAATGCCCCATCTGCAGACCCGCAAAATAAAAAAGAGTGGAGACAGGCATGGTGGCGCACGCTTGTAATCCCAGCGCTTGGGAGGCAGAGACAGGAGGATCACACAGGTTCAAAGCCAGCCTCATCTACTGAGTGAGGCTCTCAGCAACTTAGTGAGACCCTGTTTCCAAATAAAGTATAAAATGGGTCTGAGAGTATAGCCCAGAGGTAGGAAGCCTCTGTGTTCCACCCCCAGTACCACACACACACACACACACACACACACACACACACACCACAGAGTGGGGCTTAGCCAGGCACAGTGGCACATGCCTGTACTCCTAGCACTTGGGAGGTTGAAACAGGAGGATCTGAGATTCAAGGAGAGTCTTAGCAAGTAGTGAGATTCTCATCAACCTAGCAAGACCATGTGGCACAAACCTGTAACCCTAGTACTTGGGAGGATCACAAGTTTGAAGCCAGCCTCAGCAACTTTGTGAGGCTTCCAGCAATTTAGCAAGACCCTGTTTCAAATAAAACAACAACAACAACAAAAAAAAAAATAGGGCTAGGGGTGTAACCCAGAGGTAGAATGCCCCCTTTTTTTTTTTTTTTTTTTTTTTGCGGGTTTGGAGATGGAACCCAGGGACATTTGACCTGCGAGCTGCACCCTCTGCCCTATTTTTTATTCTTTATTTTTGAAACAGGGTCTCACTAAGTTGCTGAGAACCGCAATTCTCCGGTCTCAGCCTCCCGAATGCTGGGATTACAAGCGTGTGCCACCACGCCCGCCTGGCACAAAAAATTACTTTTAAAATGGGGTATGGGTGTAACTTGGAGGTAGAATGCCCCTGAGCTCAATCCCTAGAAGAAAGGAAGAAAGAAAGAAAGAAAGAAAGAAAGAAGAAAGGGAATGGAAAGGAAAGGAAAAGAAAAGAAGGAAGGAAGGAAGGAAGGAAGAAAGAAAGAAAGAAATAAAGAAAGAAGAAAAAAAGTAGGGTCTTGTGGTACACACCCGTAGCCCCAGAGAATTGCTGGTTGGAGGCCGGCATGAGGTAACAGTGAGCCCTATTTCAAGATAAAATAAAAAGGACTTGGGGTTCTAGCTTAGAAGTAGAACACCCTCGGGTTCAGTCGGCAGTACCAAAAAGAAAAGAAAAGTGGGTCTCATAAGATATAGTGGTAGCCGGGTGTGGTAGCTCACACTTATAATCCCAGCATTTGGGAGGTTGAGACAGGAGGATCATGGTTCGAGGACAGCCTCAGCTCCTACTTAGTGAGGCCCTTTACAACTCAGTGAGACTCTGTTTCAAAATAAAGAATAAAAAATAGGGCTGGGGGTGGCACTCAGAGGTAGAATGTTCCTGGGTTCCACCCTTAGTACCACCAAAAAAAAAAAAAAAAAAGATTTGTGCCTGTAGTCCTAGCTACTTGGGAGGCTGAAGCAGGAGGATTCCTTGAGCTCAGGAGTTTGAGGCCAACTGGGGCAAGATAGTGAGACCCCAATTACAGGCTTGGGCCACCACACCTGGCTGAATCCAAGCGGATTGTTTGTTTGTGTGTTTGTTTATGACCCTAGGGATTGAACCCAGGTGCATTCTACCTCTGAGTTATACCCCCAGCCCTATTTTATTTTTATTTTTCAAACAGGGTCTCGTTAGGTTTAATGAGACTCTCACTACTTACTGAGACCGTCCTCAAACCTGTGATCCTCCTGTCTCAGCCTCTCAAGTACTGGGATTACAAGCCTGCACCATACCTGGCTAGTGAAAGCAATTTTATATATGTATGTTTTTTGTGGTACTGGAGATGGAACCCAGGGGCATTCTACCTCCAAGTGACAGCCCCAGCCCTATTTTTTACTCTTTATTTTGAAACAGAGTCTCACTAAGCTGCTGAGAGCCTCACTAAGTAGCTGAGGCTGGGTTTGAACCTATGTGATCCTCTCAGCCTCCCAAGTACTGGGATTACAAGCGTGAAAGCAATTTTATAAAGCAATGATCAGTCTGACAACAAAGACAGCTACTATATAACTATGTACTAACTACTATATAAGATAACATATACAGAATGGGTACACAAAATAAAGGGATGATTCACATCCTGGGTGGACAGAGCAGGAGAGCAAGAGACTTCATCCTTCTCAGAATGGTAAAAACCTATAAATTGCTTATTTCTAGAATTTCTAGCTAATATTTTCTTTTCTTCTTTTTTTTTTTTTTTTTTTTTTTGGTGGTACTGGGGTTCCTGGAAGCCCTTCTACCTCCGGACTACACTCCCAGACCTATTTTTACATTTTTATTTGGAAACAGGGTCTCCTAAGCCAGCGCGCGCAGCTGGCTTTGAACCTGCGCGATCCTCCTGTCTCTGCCTCCCAAGTGCGGGGATTACAAGCGTGCGCCACCACGCCCGGCTTTTTTTTGTGTGTGTGTGGGTCTAGGGATGAAACCCAAGGGCATTTGACCTCCGAGCTATACCCCCTGCCCTATTTTTTATTCTTTATTTTGAAACAGGGTCTCACTGAGTTACAGAGGGCCTCACTAAGTAGCTGAGGCTGTCCATGAACCATGATCTTCCTGTCTCAGCCTCCTGAATGCTGGGATTACAAGCGTGGGCTACCACGCCTGGCTTAATATTTTCAAACTATGGTTGATGGTAGGTATCTGAAACCACATATAGCAAAACTGCAAATGAGGAAGACTACTCGTGTTAAATTTTTTTTTTTTTTTTTTGGTGGTACTGGGGTTCCTGGAAACCCTTCTACCTCCGGGCTACACTCTCAGACCTATTTTATATTTTTATTTGGAAACAGGGTCTCTTAAGCCAGCGCGGCTGGCTTCGAACCTGCGCGATCCTCCTGTCTCCGCCTCCCAAGCGCGGGGATTACAAACTGTGCACCACCTGCCTGGCCTAGTGCTAAATTTTGAAGCAGTTTTTTTTTTTCACAGCCAGAGTAAGTAGGGCTTCCTCTGAGTCTGTGTGGGGTAGCGTTTAAAGTCAGTAGAGGGCCGGGCGTGGTGGCGCACGCTTGTAATCCCCACGCTTGGGAGGCGGAGACAGGAGGATCGCTCAGGTTCGAAGCCAGCTGTGCTGGCGTAAGAGACCCTGTTTCAAAAATATAAAATAGGTCTGGGAGTGTAGCCCGGAGGAAGAAGGGCTTCCAGGAACCCCGGTACCACCAAAAAATAAAAAAAAATAAAAAATAAAGTCAGTAGAGGGCCGGGCGTGGTGGCGCACGCTTGTAATCCCCGCGCTTGGAAGGCAGAGACAGGAGGATCGCACAGGTTGGAAGCCAGCCTCAGCTACTTAGTGAGGCTCTCAGCAACTTAGTGAAACTCTGTTTCCAAATAAAATATAAAAAAGGTCTGGGAGTATATCCCGGAGGTAGAAAGCCTCTGGGTTCCACCCCCAGTACCACAAAAAAATAAAATAAAATAAAAATAAAATATAAAAAAAGATAAAGTCAGTAGAGAGGAGTGTGGAATCTAGGGGCATTCCACCTCCGAGCTCCACCCCCCAGCCCTGTTTTATTTTTGTTGTTGTTTTGTTTCAAAATAGGGTCTCGCTTGGTTGCTGAGCGTCTTACTAAGTTGCTCGGGCTGGCCTTGAACCTGCCATCCTCCTGTCGACCTCCCAAGTCCTGGGATTCCATGGGTACACCGCCACACTCGCCGGGGAGGGTTTTGCTCCTGCTGGAATCTGTGTACCTTGAAAGGGCACCACGGGGAGCTGAATTTGGTTCTTCAGCTTCTGGAATCAGCTTGTCCCTGGAGACCTCATCCCTTCCAGGGCTTTAAAAGAATCGCACTTGCCGGAGGGAGGCCAGCTCTGGGCCCACAGCTCTGCCAGCTTCCTGTTTCAATTGGGACCATTTTTAGCTCTCTGAGGGAGGCTCCCAAATGCCCCCCTCCCCCGGCATCCCCTCTCCCTGGGGTGCCCACAGGCATGACATGTGCCTACCACGTGCCAGGAGATCCTGTCTAGGGGACTCAGGGAGGGGAAGGCAGTTGTTACTGGCACCCACTGGGTAGAGCTGGGCCTAGGGGAAACATCCACCTAGAACACTGCTCTCTGGAGCAGTGCCCACCGCCCACTGTATAATAACCTTAATCCCAAACCAGACCAGTGGCATAGGCCTGTAATCCCAGTATTTGGGAGGCTGAGACAGGAGGATTGTTGGTTTGAGGCCAGCTTCAACCACTCAGTGAGATCCTGTTTCAAAATTTTAAAAGGGGGGG
The DNA here is from genome assembly GCF_963383645.1 of Muscardinus avellanarius. Taxonomy (NCBI): domain Eukaryota; kingdom Metazoa; phylum Chordata; class Mammalia; order Rodentia; family Gliridae; genus Muscardinus; species Muscardinus avellanarius. The sequence goes on along the minus strand of NC_137796.1, from coordinate 74,677,818 downwards.
AGCTGGGATGTAGCTCAGAGATAGAAGGCCCCAGGTTCAGTCCCCAGTGCCAACAACCACAAAGGGCTGGGGCATAGCTCAGTGGTAGAGCATCCCCTGGGTTTAATCCCCAGTAACACACACACACACACACACACACACACACACACACACACACACACTCTCCTAGCCCCATGCTCAGTGCCAGTGCCAATGCAATGGGACCCACCGGCTGGGTTTGCTGGGACCATTTTCTCTCTGAACACCCAATATCCAGATACCTGGCAGCTCAGGATGGGTTCTTGTTTGGAAATATTGGTCTTTGCAGATATAACCTGGGTAAGGATCAGGACATGGAAACATCTGGAGTAGGGTGGCCCTGGACCCAGACACCAGGTCCTTACATGAGACAGAAAGCACAGAGCCACGTGAGGGGACAGAGTAAACCCAGAGCACAGCGGAGCATCTGCAGGCGCTGAGCACCGCCAGCCACCCCAAGGCGCAGAGAGACCTGGGGGTCTGTCCTCAGAACCTCCGCAGGAGCCAGCCCTGCCCACAGCCGGACCCTGGACTCCTGGCCTCCAGAACATGAGACAGTTCTGTTTTGGGGAGATTTTTTTTCTTTTTCTTTTCTTTTCTTTCTTTCCTTTCTTTGTATTAGGGATTGACCCCAGTATGAGCTGGCTCCCCAGGATACATTTTCTTTTTTTTTTTTTTTTTTTGGTGGTACTGGGGTCCCTGGAAGCCCTCCTTCCTCCGGGCTACACTCCCAGACCTATTTTATATTTTTGAAACAGGGTCTCTTACGCCAGCACGGCTGGCTTCGAACCTGCGCGATCCTCCTGTCTCCGCCTCCCAAGCGCGGGGATTACAAGCGTGCGCCACCACGCCCGGCTAGGATACATTTTCTAAGAGGAAAAAAGTTCAGCTGACCTGTCAGTGGGTAAAGAAATGAATCGTACCAGGCATGGTGACTCATGCCTGTAATCCCAATACTTGGGAGGCTGAGACTGGAGGATTACGAGTTCGCTGCCAGCCTCAGCAGTGAACTTGTGTATGTGTATGGTACTGAGGAATGAATCCGGCAGCTTTATACCTCTGAGCTCTACCTTAACCCTTATTATATTATTTTATTTTGAAACAGGGTCTCACTAAATTGCTGAGAGCCTCACTAAAATACCAGGCTGGTTGCTAACCTGCGATTCTCCTGTCTCAGCCTCCCAAGTACTAGGATTACAAGTGTGCCCAGCTATGAGACTCTGTTTCAAAACAAAAAATAAAAAGGGCTATAACTCAGAGGTAATATGCTCCTGGGTTCACTCTCCAGTACCAAAAAAAAGGCCACACATGAGGACAGCGCCAAGGCGTCCTCCTGGACTCCCACAGGCCCAGCCTGGCAATGGCTCCCGCTGAGCTCACATCTGAGTGATTCTTCTCAGTCCTGTTCTGCTCTCCTCATGCCCTATGGCCTGAGAGCCCCGTGTTAGGAACCCACTGTGCACAAGAATCCTGAGCTCTGACCCAAGACAGTAGATGTCAACCACTGTCGGATGGTGGGTGGACAGTGAGTGTGTAGATAGATGGGTGGATGGATGGTAGGTGGGAGATGGACCCGCGCTTTCTCCTCTCAGGCCTGTTCTGCAGACCACTTCCCTAGAACCCCAGGAAACCTGCCTCCACACCCAGTCCCCAGCAGGAGACAGATGAGAGTCTTGCTTATAATCCCAGCATTTGGGAGGCTGAGACAGGAGGATCACGGTTCGCGGACAGCCTCAGCTACTTAGGCCCTTTGCAACTCAGAGACACCCTGTTTCAAAATAAAGAAAAAAATAATAGGGCTGGGAGTGTAGCTCAGAGGTAAAATGCTCCCTGGGTTCCATCCCCAATACCACACACACACACACACACACACACACACACACACACACACAGAGTCTTCTGGGTCTTTTCTGGGCCTTGCCTGGGATGGCTTCGTGGTGGGCTCCTCCACACGCCATAGGTCTAAAAGCAGGGGAAGAGCTGCTTCCACGGGGACCTGCAGGCCTCCTCAGGCAGGCGTGGGTCCCTGGCAGGAAGCCTTGGTCACCTAGCACTCCTGACTTCTCTGCCCTCTGGGAAGGGGACACTGGCTAGATCCTGGAAGAGGGGATGTGCAGAGCCCCAGGCTTTTCCAGCCTGGATGAGGAGCGAGGCAGGGGTGGGGTGCAGGCGCTGATTAGCTTCAAATTTATGTTTCTGTATTTTCCAACGTTTCTACAGGGACAACGATTGTTTTTGCAACCAGAAAAAAAGGTAGTGAGTCCCAAGGACACCGCTGTGCCTTCTGTGTGCCAGCCCCAAAATGACAGGCACATAGCGCCTGTGATGCCCCGTGCGGGGCCCCCACCACGGCCAGGGGCTTGGGACAGAGTGGGACCCGCAGACACAGAGATCCTGGAGGGATCTGGTGCCAGAGGCCCTGCCAGTGCTAACCCTTCCCTGTGGCTGGGGAGGGAATATTCACCAAGACTGTGACCCAGGGCAGAGCAGAAGTTGACCCACCGGTCAGTAGACAACACCTCCCTTCCCCAGACAGGACCCCAGATGGGGCCCCAAGAATCTCAGAGGCCACCAAGCAAGGAACACCCACACCTGGGCAGGTGCGGCGACTTGGTGGACACAGCCCTTGTGACTCCATCTCACTGTCCTCTGACTTGCTTTTCCTGTAGCATTGCAGATGGAACCCAGGGGCATTCTATCTCTGAGCTACACCCCCAGCCCTATTTTTTTTATTCTTTATTTTGAGACAGGGTCTCACTGAGTTGCAAAGGGCCTCATTAAGTAGCTGAGGCTGTCCATAAACCACGATCCTCCTGTCTCAGCTTCCCCAAACGCTGGGATTACAAGCATGTGCCACCATACCCGGCTTTTTATCCTTTATTTTGAAACAGAGATTCACTAAATGGCTGAGGCCGGCCATGAACCTGTGATCCTCCTGTCTCAGTCTCCCAAGTACTGGGATTACAAGTGGTGTGTTCCACCATGCCTGGCTCCTTTTTTTCCTTCCTTTTTTCTATCAGAGATTGAACCCAGGGATATTCTATCTCTGAGCTAGCCCCCAGCCCTTTTTATTTGGAAACAGGGTCTGACTAAATTGCTGAGGCTGGCTTCAAACCTGTGATCCTCTTGTCGGAGCCTCCAGGGTACTGGGCTTACAGGCATGCACAGCTGTGCCGGGCTTGCCTCTGCAGCCTCTTTAATTTGCTTTGTGTAGAAAATAAGCTAATGGAGAGAGCAGAGACTTCATTTAGGCAAAGAGCAGGCCTCAGCATTTCCCACATTGGCAGCTTTCTGGGAGGAGAGGGGGAGGAGGAGAAGGAGGAGGGGAAGAGGAGGAGGAGGGGGAGACGACAGAGGAGGGGGGAGAGAGAAGGGTCTGGGCCAGAGCCCTATGGATTCCCGGAATTCCAGAGCGGACTGGTCCCTGGTTGCCATTCCCTTCAGAGCTGTGCTCCGTGCGACCTCTGCCTCCCCATCCATCAGCCCTGGCCTCTGACCTGTGGCCCAGCTTAGGGAAAGGTCAAGGGGGTCTAGGGGGCTAAAGGCCTTCTCATACGGAGCCCTCAGGCTAGGCCCTGATGCTTAGAGAGGGATGCAGGACCAGAGCTGAGGGGCTGGGACTGGCCTGCAGCTCCCTCACCCTGACAGCTCAGCACAGGGCCCTTAGCCTTCTGCTGCTCTGCACAGGGAGCAGTGTCGGAGGTCCACGGAACCTGGAGGAAAACCGCAGACCCCGCCGCTGAGCACACCAAGCACACGAGTGTCTCCTACGCACGGCTGGCTTCCCAGTCAAGTGCCCATTTTTATTCTTTGGCACTGGACTGAACCCAGGGGCATTCTACCTCTGAGCCACACCCCCAGCATTATTTTATCTTTTTTTTTTTTCCAGTACTAGGGATGGAACGCAGGGCATTCTTCCTCCGAGCTACACTTCCACCCCTATTTTTTATTCTTTATTTGGAAACAGGGGCTCACTGAGTTGCGAAGGGCCTCACTAAGTAGCTGAGGCTGTATGAAAACCATGATCCTATCTCAGCCTCCTAAATGCTGGGATTACAAGCATGCACCACCACACCCAGCTTTACCTTTTATTTTGAAACAAGGTCTCACTAAATTGGGGGAGAGCCTCGCTAAGTAGCTGAGGCTGGCTGTGAACCTTCAAACCTTCTGTATCAGCCTCTCAGGTACTGGGATCACAGGCATGTGTGGCCATGAATGGCTTTGTGTATGTGTGTGGTACTGGGGACTGAACCAGGGCATTCTATTTTTTTTTTTTTTTTTTTTTTTTTTTTTTTTTTGGTGGTCCTGGGGATGGAACCCAGAAGCTTTTTACCTCCAGGCTATACTACTAGACCTATTTTATATTTTATTTGGAAACAGGGTCTCACTAAGTTGCTGAGAGCCTTACTCAGTAGCTGAGGCTGTCTTTGATCCTGTGCGATCCTCCTGTCTCAGCCTCCTAAGTGTGGGGATTACAAGCGTGCGCCACCATGCCCAGCTGAACCCAGGGGCATTATGGGCATTATTTTATTCTTTCTTTTTTTTTTTTTTGCAGTATCAGGGATGAAACCCAGGGCTATTCTACCTCCAAGCTACATCCCCAGCCCTATTCTTTTTTTTTTTTTTGCGGGTCTGGAGATGGAACCCAGGGGCATTTGACCTCTGAGCCACATCCTCTGCCATATTTTTATTCTTTATTTTTTTTATTTTATTATTTATTTATTTATTTATTGCGGTACTGGGGGTGGATCCCAGAGGCTTTCTACCTCCGGGCTATGCTCCCAGACCTTTTTTATATTTTATTTGGAAACAGGGTCTCACTAAGTTGCTGAAAGCCTCACTAAGTAGCTGAGGCCGGCTTCGAACCTGTGCGATCCTCCTGTCTCAGCATCCCAAGCGCGGGGATTACAAGCGTGTGCCACCACGCCCAGCCAGCCCTATTCTTTTTATTCTTTATTTTTGAAACAGGGTTACACTGAGTTGCAAAGGGCCTCACTAAGTAGCTGAGGCTGCCTCCGAACCATGATCCTTCTGTCACAGCCTCCCAAATGCTGGAATTACAAGCATGTGCCACCACGCTCAGCTTTTCCTATTTTATTCTTTTTTTGTGTGTGTGGTAGTAGGGATGGAACCCAGGGGCTTTTCTACCTCCGGTATACACTCCCAGACCTATTTTTATTTTATTTGGAAACAGGGTCTCACTAAGTTGCTGAGATCCTCACTCAGGAGCTGAGGCTGGCTTCGAACCTGTGCGATCCCCCTGTCTCAGCCTCTCAAGCGTGAGGATTACAAGCGTGTGCCACCATGCCGGGCTTCTATTTTATTCTTTATTTTGAAACAGGGTCTCACTAAATTACTAAGGGTCCTGCTAAGTTTCTGAGGCTGGACCTTGAACCTTGTCTCCTCCTCTCAGCTTCCGAAGTGCTGAGATTACAGGCGTGTACCAGGGTACCCCACTCTCTCAAATGCCCTCTGACTGAGATGTTTCCAGGCCCTGAGGATAGTAAAGAGCAGCTCCCGCTGTTGGCCTCTGCCCTGGACAAGCCCCTGGCACAGTTTTCCAGATGAGGAAGTGGAGGCTCAGCCCTGCTCTCCCCGCAGTCGTGGGGACTCTCCTTTGGGCTCTTCCCTGCCCTGGGGCTGTGTGGCCGAAGACAGGGCTGCTGTACCTGGCTCTCGGCAGAGGTGAATCTGAGGTCCCCCCCTGGGTCTGGGGAAGCTGCAGGGCTCTGCGGGCACAGCTGGATGAGCCCCCCTGCCCCGCCCATCCCTGCTTGTCCTGCAGATTCTGCAGCCTCTGCTGACACCTGCTGGTCATGCATCTTATCACTATGGCAACCGCAGCTGGGCCTCCAGGCCCTGCAGGAGGTTTGGGTGGGGTCACCCTGGCTGGGCCGTGGGGGGTGCGGAGCCTCGGGCTGGGGTCCCTTCCAGAACATCCCCTTCCTCCCATGCAAAGACCGCCCTCTTCCCTCCGAGGTCCGAGCTCACCACTGGTCCCCTAGTCAGTGGCCCCAAGGGAATAGGATTCATGGCCCCCTCCCTTGGCCGCCAGGGCCACTGCCTCAGCACAGTGACCCTACCCGCCGCCCTGGGCCCTGGACCTGGGCTGGGGAGGGACCGCCTTGTGCTTCCCAGGGCCCCCTCCTGACCACCTGAGTCCTCTTCGCTCCCTCTCTTCTGCCTTGCCCGGCCGCCTGTCACCTGAGCTTGTCACACCGCCCTGTGTGCTCCCCACCAGGGAAGGTCCAGGGCTGCACAGTCTGGGGGTCTGGACGCACCTCGAGTGATATACAGACAGGTGCTGTCCTCACTTGGGCTCTGCATGAGGTCCCGCCGCAGAGCACCCTTCCACCCCCCTTCTTTTCTTCTCTCCTTTCCTTCTTTCTTTCTTTAGGAGATTGAATACAAGGGCTTTCTACCCTCAAGCTACACTCCCAGCTCCCCTTTTTTTTTTATTTCAAAACAGGTTCCCTCTAAGTTGCCGATGACCTCTCCCTAAATTGCTGGGGCTGGCCTTAACCCTGGGATCCTCCTGTCTCAGCTTCTCAAGTACTGAGATTACAGATATGCACCACCACACCCAGCAAGAGTGGCTCTTTCTGCTTCTTATAAGACTAGAATCCTCTCCATGGACATACAAATGGATAAACAAAATGTGATTCATCCACACAATGGAATATTATTTGCCTGTGAAAAGGAACCTTATACATGCTCCAATATAGATGATCCTTAAGGATGATGAGTGAAAGAAGCCAGTCCCCAAAGAGGAATGCTGCAGGAGCCCCTGATGTGAGCGCCTAGAGAGGTCTGACTCCCAAAGCCACAGGAGAACAGTGGGTACCTGGGGCGGGGGAGTGTTTAGTGGGCAAGTCGGTGAAATTTAGGTTTTGTGCATGCTTACCATGATGTTAAAACATTAAAACCTTCGAGGCTGAAGCTGGGGAGAGAAGCTACAGAAAAGAGACAGAGTAGCCTGGCATGGTGGGGCACGCCTGTAATCCCAGTACTCGGGAGGCTGAGACAAGAGGATTGCGGGCTCAAGAACAGCCTTGGGAACTTAGTGAGACCCTCGGTAACAGAGAGACCCTGTTTCAAAATAAAAAAAATAAACATCTGGGGCATTCAGAGGTAGAATGACCTTGGGTTCAATCCAAGGAGAAAGGAAGAAGGAAGAAAAGGAAGGAAGGAAGGAAGGAAGGAAGGAAGGAAGGAAATAAGGAAGGAAGTTAGTTAGACCCTGGCAAGGGGAGGAGGGTCCCTGGGAAGAGATCCTCTGTCACCCAGGCCTGTCCTGTGAAACTTCAGTTATGCAGAGGGGACGGCAGAGTGCAGGCTAATGGGGGTTCTGACCCCAGCAGCGCTTGCCCCTCCTCCTGTGGGCGCAGGTCGAGAGCTGCTCACCAGGGCTGTAAGGGATGTGGCTGGGCCGGCTGAACTGTAGGAAGATAAGGTTGTGTGTTGGGTCCTGAGTGTGGCTTGAGGGTCCCGTGTGCCATGCAAGGCTATGATAGAGCTGGGAAATCACCTGCAGGGTGCACGGGGGCCGGGGGGGCTCCAGAAGGCAGAGCCCTGGGGCACAGACAGCATTCTGCAGAAGGCAGTCTGGTATTTGTTTGTTTCTTTGCTTATTTATTTATTTATTTATTTATTTATTTATTTATATTTTGGTGCTGGGGATGAAACTCAGGTCATTCTACTTCCAAGCTACATCCCCAGCTCTTTTATTTATTTATTTATTTATTTATTTATTTATTTATTTATTATTTTGGTACTGGTGATAGAACCAGGGGCCATTCTACCTCTGAGCTCTACTCCCACCCAGTCTGATTATTTTTTTATTTTTTATTTTTTGGTACTGGAGATGGAATCCATGGGCATTCTACCTCCACACTACACCCCCAGCCCTATTTTTTTTTGTGTGTGTGGGTCTTGGGATGGAACCCAGAGGCATTTGATCTCTGAGCTACACCCCCTGCCCAATTTTTTATTCTTTATTTTGAAACAGGGTCTCACTGACTTGCAGAGGGCCGCACTAAATAGCTGAGGCTGTCCGCGAACCACGATCCTCCGGTCTCAGCCTTTTACAAGCGTGCACCACCATTCTGATATTTATAACCCCAGGGCTCCACTCACACATCTGCCCTCATGCCTGTCCATCAGCCATAGCACAAGTTCACTGGGATGAGTGTATAATTGAAACTAATGCCAGCAGACGTGGTGGAGCACGCTTGTAATCCCAGCATTCAAGAGGCTGAGACAAGAGGATTACGGTTCGCGGACAGCCTCAGCTACTTAGTGAGGCCCTCTGCAACTCAGTGAGACTCTGTTTCAAAATAAGAATAAAAAATAGGGCAGGGGGTGTAGCTCGGAGGTAGAATGCCCCTGGGTTCCATCCCCAGACCCGCAATAAATAAATATATAAATAAAATAAAAAGAATAAAAAATAGGGCTGGGGGTGTAGCTTGGAGGTACAATGCCCTGGTGTTTCATCCCTAGTACTGAAAGAAAAGAAAAAAAACTGATGCCAGCCTGGTATGGTGGTGCACACCTGCAACCCCAGCTACTCAGGAGGCCAGCCTTGACAATTTAGTGAGATGCGGTTTACAGGCACATGCCTGTAATCCCAGTAGTTAAGAGGCTGAGACTGGAGGATCACAGGTTCAAGGACAGCCTCAGCAATGTAGTGAGACTCTCAACAACCTAGTAAGACCCTGTGTGCAAACAAAAAATAAAAAGGGCTGGGGTATAGCTTGGAGATAGAACCCCTCTGGATTCAACCCCTAGTACCACACACACACAAAGAGATATTTCCATATTTCTGCATAAAACAGAAACACACAGGGGGAAAGGGCTGAGGATGAGGTTAACAGTATTTTTCTAACCCCCCCCCCCACACACAGGGGGCTGGTAACTGCAGACACGGTGGTGCAGAAGTCCCTCCTGGATGCTTGGGCCTCGCAGCTGGGTCTGTCCCCTTCTCCTCAGAGCCAATGAATGGCGCTTTTTGACCCCTCAGCCAATAGCAATGGCCTGCATTGTGACCCTGCCCCGATGTTTCATGGCCTTGCCTGTGCCTGCCATGCTCCTCTCTAATCTGAGGTAAAAAATTTATGTCTGTCTGTCTCGCTGGGATCTTCTTCTTCTTTTTTTTTTTTTTTTTGGTGGTACTGGGGTTCCTGGAAACCCTTCTACCTCCGGGTTACACTCCCAGACCTATTTTGTACTTTTTTATTTGGAAACAGGGTCTCTTAAACCAGTGCAACTGGCTTCGAACCTGCGCAACTCCTGTCTCTGCCTCCTAAGCGCAGGGATTACAAGCGTGCGGCACCACGCCCAGCTAGCTGGGAATCTTCTTAAACCAGGTGCCCATCTCGTGGGGATTAGTACTGCTAATCTGCAGATCCACTTAGCTGGCTGCAGGCGGACATCCCCGTGTCCCCAGCGCAGAGTGGACAGGGAGCCAGCTCCTGGCCTGGCTCCTCCAGGGAGCACGGGACAGCCGATCACCTGCTGCGTGCTGCTGCTTGCCGAGGCCCGCGGCGAGCTGGGCAGGGCTCCAAGGACTTCACAGGGAAAACTGAGGGTATGAAGAAGGAGGCGGCTTGAATGGGGGAGAGGAGGTAGGTGAAGGGCATCCCAAGGGGGGTCCCAACATTGTCAAACTGGGTCCCACACAAATGTCCAGTCCCAAACAGCCAAGTACAAACTGAAAGGGGAGGGAGGGCGGGCCTGCCTGGCCGAGCAATTTGGGGTCTTCCTGCAGGTTGGAAGCCAGCCTTAGCAACTTAGTGAGGTCCTCTACAACCTAGGAATACCCTCCACAGAGAGAGAGAGAGAGAGAGAGAGAGAGAGAGAGAGAGAGAGAGAGAGAAGAGGGAAGAGAGAGAGAGGAGGGAGATAGAGAAGGGAAAGAAAGAAAGAAAGAAAGAAAGAAAGAAAGAAAGAAAGAAAGAAAGAAAGAAAGAAAGAAAGAAAGAAAGAAAGAAAGAAAGAAAGAAAGAAAAGAAAGAAAGAAAGAAAGAAAGAAAGAAAGAAAGAAAGAGAGAGAAAAAGAAAAGAGAGAGGAAGCCGGACATGGTGGTGCATACTTGTAATCCCAGCATTGGGAGGCTGAGACAGGAGGATTGCAGTTCATAGACAGCCTCAGCTACTTAGTGAGGCCCTTTGCAACTCAGTGAGACTCTGTTTCAAAATAAAGAATAAAAAATAGGGCTGGGGCCAGGCTTGGTGGTGCGGGCTTTTAATCCCAGCATCCCGGAGGCTGAGACCTGAGGATTGTGGTTTGCAGATATGCTCAGCTACTACTTAGGCCCTTAGGCCCTTTGCAACTCAGTGAGACCCTGTTCAAAAAAATAAAAAGACTAGCCGGACGTGGTGGCACACGCTTGTAATCCCAGCATTTGGGAGGCTGAGACCAGAGGATCACGGTTCGCGGACAGCCTCAGCTACTTAGTGAGGCTCTCTGCAATTCATTGAGATCCAGGTTCAAAATAAAGAATAAAAAATAGGATAGGGATTATAGCTCGGAGGTCGAATGCCCCTGGGTCCCATCCCCAGACCCACACACACACACACACAAAAGACGAAAAAATAGGGCTGGGGGTGTAGCTCGGAGGTACAGTTTCCTGGTGTTCCATCCCCAGTATTGAAAAAAAAAAAAATAGGGCTGGGCATGGTGGCGCACGCTTGTAGGAGGATCGCACAGGTTCGAAGCCAGCCCCACTGGCTTAAGAGACCCTGTTTCCACTGGGTGTGGTGGTGTACACTTGTAATCCCTGCGCTTGGGAGGCTGAGACAGGAGGATCGCACGGGTTTGAAGCCAGCCTCAGCTACTTAGTGAGGCTCTCAGCAACTTAGTGAGACCCTGTTTCCAAATAAAATATAAAAAAGGTCTGGGAGTATAGCCCTGAGGTGAAAGGCCTCTGGGTTCCACCCCTAGTACCACCAAAAATAAATAAATAAATAAAAATTGACCAAGTTTAATAAAAATTAAAAAAAAGAGACCCTGTTTCCAAATTTTAAAATCCCTATTAAATAGGTCTGGGAGTGTAGCCCGGAGGTAGAAGGGTTTCCAGAAACCCCAGAGAATGCCTCTGAGTTCAATCCCTGGTAACACACACATACATACACACACACACACACACACACACACACACACACACACTGTGTGCCACCACGTCCAGCTCTGTGTGTGTGTGTGTGTGTGTGTGTGTGTGTGTGTGTGTGTATTACTGGGGACTGAGCCCAGGGGCATTCTACCTCTGAGCTACACCCCAGCTCTATTTTATTTTTATTTGAAACAGGGTCTTGCTAGGTTATTAGAGTCTCACTACTTGCTGAGACTGTCCTTGAACCTGTGATCTTCCATATCAGCCTCTCAAGTACTGGGATTACAATCATGTACCACCACACCTGACTATCTTTTTACTTTGAAACAGGGTCTCGATAAGTTCCTGAGAGTTTCCCATCTCAGCCTCCCAAATACTAAGATTATAGGCATGTGCCACCATGACTGGATTCCTTTATTTTATTTATTGGTACTAGAGATTGAAAGCAGGGGTATTCTTTTATATTTATTTATTTATTTATTTATTTATTTATTTATTTATGGTACTTGGGATGGAACTCAGGGGCATTCTACCTCTGAGCTACATGCCCAGCCCTGTTTTAGTCCTTTTATTTTTGAAACAGGGTTTCACTGAGTTGGAAAGTACCTCACTAGGTAGCCGAGGCTGTCCGTGAACCGCGATCCTCCAGTCTCTGCCTCCTGAATACTGGGATTACAAGTGTGTGCCACTACGCCTGGCCTATTTATTTATTTTTATTTGTGGTACTGGAGATGGAACCCAGGGGCATTCTACCTCTGAATTATACCCCCAGCCCTATTTTTTTTTATTCTTTATTTGGAAACAGGGTCTCACTAAGTTGTGGAGGACCTCACTAAGTAGCTGAGGTTGGCCACGAACCTGCGATCCTCCTGTCTCAGCCCACCAAGCTGGGATGACAAGTGTGCGCCACCATGTCTGCTGAACCCAGAGAAATTCTACTTGTGAGCTATATCCCCAGCCCATTTTATTATTTTATTTTGAAACAGTGTCTCACTAAGTTGAGGAGGGCCTCACTAAATTGCTGAGGTTGGCCTGAAACCTGCAATCCTCCTGTCTCAACCTCCCTAATACTGGGATTACAAACATGTACCACTACACCTGATTTATTTATTATTTTGCTTTATTTTTCGTGGTACCGAGGATGAAACCCAGGGGCATTCTACCTTTGAACTACAACCCCAGCCCTATTTTATTTTATTTTTATCATTTATTTATTTATTTGGTACTGGAGGTTGAACCCAGAGGAATTCTACCTCCGAGCTATGCCTCCAGCCCTATTTTATTTTGAAACAAGGTTTCACTTAGTTGGGGAGGGCCTCACTAAATAGTAGAGGTTGGCTGTGAACCTGTGATCTCCTATCTCAGTCTCCCAAGTACTGGGGTTACAGGCATATGCCACCATGCCTGGCTTTATTTTCATTTTGAAACAGGGTCTCTTAGGTTGACGAGAGTCTCACTACATGCCGAGACTGTCCTCACACTTGAGATCTTCCTGTTTCAGCCTCCCAAGAACTGAGATTACAGGTGTGAACCACCATGCTCAGTTGTCTTTTTTTTTTTGTGTGTGTGTGTGTGGGGGGGGTACTGGGGTTCCTGGAAACCCTTCTACCTCCAGGTTACACTCCCAGACCTATTTTATATATATATTTTTTTAATTTGGAAACAGGGTCTTTTAAGCCAGTGAGGCTGGCTTCGAACCAGCGCAATCCTACTGTCTCCTCCTCCCAAGCATGGGGATTACAAGGGTGTGCCACCACCACGCCCGGCCGTCTTGTGTGTGTGTGTGTGTGTGTGTGTGTGTTACTTGGAATTGAACTGGGAGTAATCTACCTCCAAGATACACCCCCCAGTCCTATTTTATTTTGAAACAGGTTCTCACTAGGCTGGTGAGAATCTATTTGCTGAGACTGTCCTCAAACCCGCGATTCTCCTGTCTCAGCCTCCCAAGTAGTGGGATTACTGGCATGTGCCACTGTGCCCAGCTATCTTTTTATTTTGAAACAAGGTCTCTCTAAATTGCTAAGGGTCTTGCTAAATTGCTGAGGCTGTACTCAAACCTGAGCCTCCCAAGAACTGGGATTGCGGGTTAGCTCCACCACGCCCAGCTTGAACTAGTTTATCTTTATTTGCTACCAAACATATCCTGATACAGGGGCATGGGGTGGGGCGCTGGGAGAGAGTTCTTGCAGACTCAGTGTAGCCAGAGGCCACCCCAGAAGCCAGACAGAACAGTTTCCAGATGGCAGTCAGCCAGGGAGCCAGTGCAGGGAAGACCAAGCTATTATTTCCCAAAGCAACAGAAGGTCTGAGAATCAGAGCCCTGGATAGCAAAGGTCTGTGATGCCCCGTCTATCAGCTGCATACCATCCCAGAGCTGCGCCTGGCAGGTCCCGCCCAGCCGCTGTGGTGGGGAGAGGAGCCCCTGCCACCGAGAGCCACATCCAATGCTCTCGCGGGGTGGCTGCCAGGCTCTCACCATGGAGAGCGCTGGAAAATTGCCCACATGTTAAAAGAGATTTCTTTCCAACAGACATCGCTCCGGCAGATTTGAGCCTTATCTTTCCTTCCCAGAGTGAGTGTTGTTCATTTCACTTCCTAAAATTAAAGAAAAAGAAAAAAACCCTACACCACAAACTGAAAAACAGGTGGATTTTGGCTAGAGTTTGTCTTGGGGCTGATAAGGAACCGCCAGTTGTTCGGGTAATAGAGCAGGGAGGAGTACCCAGCGTTTCCAGGGTGCCCATACTGATCCCCAAAAAGACAGCTCCCTGACACCTTTCTTGTTTCTGTTTTTATTTATTTATTATTAATTAATTTATTTATTTATTTATTATTTATTTATTTTTGTGGTACTGGGGATGGAACTCAGGGGCAGTGCATCTCCAAGCTACACCCCCAGCCCTATTTTTTAGTCTTTTTTTTTTTTTTTTTTTGGTGGTACTAGGTGTGGAACCCAGAGGCTTTCTACCTCCGGGCTATACTCCCAGACCTATTTTATATTTTATTTGGAAACAGGGTCTCACTAAGTTGCTGTGAGCCTAAGTATCTGAGGCTGGTTTTGAAACTGTGCAATCCTCCTGTCTCAGCCTCCCAAGCGCTGCTGGGATTACAAGAGTGTGCCACCACGCCCAGCTAGTCTTTCTTTTCTTTTCTTTTCTTTTTTTTTGAAACAGGATTTCACTGAGTTGCAAAGGGCCTCGCTAAGTAGCTGAGGCTGTCTGTGAACTGTGATCCTCCCGTCTCAGCCTCCCAATGCTGGGATGACAAGCGTGCGCCATCACACCCGGCTCACTGGGGGCCTTTTATCTCCAGGTTATACCTCAGCCCTATTTTATATTTTATTTGGAAACAGGGTCTTGCTAATTGCTGAAGCTGTCCTCCAACCTGCAATCCTCCTGTCTCAACCTCCCAAGTATTAGGATCATAGGCCTGTTGCCACATCTGGCTTTTATTTTTTATTTTGAAATAGGGCCTCACTATGTTTCTAAGGCTGTCTGCAAACCTGCGATCCTCCTGTCTCAGCCTCCCAAGTGCTGGGATTGTAGGCGAAGCGCAGCTTCCTCGCAGTTCCCCTCATGACCAGCAGGGTGCGGTCTAGGGGCCTAGGGCTGCTCCACATACATCCCCATCCAGATGTTACATCTCCTCACTCTGGGGCCCTTGGGCATGTATGCGTGTACACACACACACACACACACTCTCTCTCTCTCTCTCTCTCTCTCTCTCTCTATATATATATATATATATATATATATATATATATATATATATATATATATATATCCCCCAAGCTCTCCTCCAGAGCAGGGATGTGCAACAGGCTTTCTCCCCCTCTCACACCTTGGTCCCTCCCGCGTGACTGGGGAGGGTCCCCTGGTGCTGTCGTTAAAGTTTAGAGTTGAGGCTATGAATAGACACCCTCCCAGAGGGCACAGTCACACACTTCTGTAATCCTAGTACTTGGGAGGCTGAGACAGGAGGATGGCAGGTTCAAGGCCAGCAGGTGATAACCAGCGAGACACTGTTTCAAATATAAAAAATACAAAATAAGCCGGGTGTGGTGGTGCACGCTTGTAATCCCAGCACTTGGGAGGCTGAGACAGGAGGATCATGCAGGTTCGAAGCCAGCCTCAGCTATTTAGGGAGGCTCTCAGCAACTTAGTGAGACCCTGTTTCAAAATAAAGAATAAAATAGGTCTGGGAGTGTAGCCCGGAGGTAGAAGGCCCCTGTGTTCCACCCCCAGTACCACACTAAATAAATAAATAAATAAATAAATAAATAAATAAATAAATGGGCCAGGGGTTGTAGCTCAGTGGTAGAATGCCACTAGGTTCAATCCCCAATAGAAGAAAAAAGAAAGTGGGGTCACAGAGGCTATCCTTGTGGGTCTGTTATGTGTGGGAGTTGAGCCTGGTGGCCCAAGTCAGCCAAGCAGCATTGCCAGGAAGCCTGGGTCCTGGGTGGTACCTATGCCGTCCCTCACCAAGCCCTTCAGCCCGTGGGCATGGGCATCTGCTCAGCTGTAGGTTGGGCAGCCGCTCCCTGAGCGCAGACCCTAGGCCTGAGCCCCAGACAGGATCCCAGCTCCAGTCCCAGAGGTTGCCTGTGATTGGGGACCTCCTGCTGGACAGGGCTGAGCCTGAGAACGGATGGCTGAACCTCCAGCTGTGGGGTCCCTGGGAGCTTGGCAGCAGGGCCCGGGCTTCAGCCTGCAGGGACAGGGGGTGTGCCTGGCAGGGCATGTCCTCTGAGCAGACAGGGCTGGACCCCCAGAGACAGTGCCCGCCCTGCCTCCCCTGCCTGCTGTAATCCATCAGACCCTGGGACCACATGATGAGTAACAGGCGCATTCGACCTGCGATCCCCAGCCCAGCAGGAACACTGAGCACAGAGTGAGTCAAGATCTGAGCTCCCAGGACATGCCTCTTCAGGGGCCAGGTCATCCCTGCAGCTTGGGGAGTGCCCTTTCATGCTGGACCCTGTGCCTAGCGCTGGGGCCCGGGCAGACCCAGGCCCGCGCTCACTAGGGACACAGAGAACTAGCAGGTGCTTTGACCCCCCAAAAGAAGCCGGCGTGGGGTAGGGAGTCTGGCAGGGTGGGACCCCAGGGACCAGGACATGAGTCTCACAAAGGCCACTGACACTGACAGGTCAGGGAGCCAACAAGAGATAGCACCTAGCTAGGCACACCAACATGGTATTTTCTTCCAAGAGTGAGACTTTCCTGTGACCTCTATCACCCCTTTTAATATGAATATAAAAGTGTGTAAAGGCCAGGAGTGGTGGCGCACGCTTGTAATCCCCGCACTTGGGAGGCAGAGACAGGAGGATCGCACAGGTTCAAAGACAGCTTCAGCTACTTAGTAAGGCTCTCAGCAGCTTGGTGAGACCCTGTTTCCAAATAAAATATAAAATAGATCTGGGAGGGTAGCCCGGGGGTAGAAAGCCCCTGCGTTCCATCCCCAGTACCACAAAAATAAATAAATAAATAAATAAATAAATAAATAAATAAATGTGTGTAAGTAAGCCAGGTATGAACTGGGCGTGGTGGAGCACACTTGTAATCCCAGCATTTGGGAGGCTGAGACAGGAAGATCATGTATAAGGAAAGCCTCAGCTGCTTAAGTGAGGCCCTTTGCAACTCAGTGACTCTGTTTCAAAATAAAGAATGCTGGGATTACAAGTGTGAGCCAGGTGCGGTGGCTCACACTTGTAATCCCAGCATTCGGGAGGCTGAGACTGTAGGATCGAGGTTTGGAGGACAGCCTCAGCTACTTAGTGAGGCTCTCAGCAACTTAGTGAGACTCTGTTTCCAAATAAAATATAAAAATAGGTCTGGGAGGATATAGGAGGATAGCCCAGAGAAAGCCCCTGGTTCCACCCCCAGTACCACCAAAAAAAAAAAAAAAAAGGAGGCTATTTTGCCAAGGCCTTAAATGCTAGATGACGCAGGGGAACGCAGCAGCTGCGAGGGAGCTGAAGTCCTGGCAGCGGCCTCGCCCCTCCGCAGCCCTTTTCTTCCCCCTCTGCCCCTTGCTGTATCTTTTCTTCCCTGGAAGCAGTGCTGTTCTGAGATAACCATGCTTCTGGGAAACAGAGCTGAGAGTCTTGTTTGTTCAAAGAAATGTTTTCTTGCCGAGCTCAAGTGCTGTGTTTACGCCATAAATCGCTGGGCTTTGCTCCCGCAGTCAAGTCTGGCCCAGGAAGGGGGTGGGGAGCAGGACGAGCTGGGTCGGGCTTGTGGAGGGACCCGGTGTGTGCACTCACCAGGGGCCTCTGATGGAGGCAGCTTGGCAGCCCAGGGGCAGGAAGCACAGGCAGTCAGCTCACATTTATAGAGCACTTAAGTATGTGCTGCTGCTCTTCTGGGCATTTTCTGACATTAACCCATCTCTCACCTCTCTCTCTCTCTCTCTCTCTCTCTCTCTCTCTCTCTCTCTCTCTCTCTCTCTCTCTCTGTCTCTCTGTACTAGTGATTGAGCCCAGGGGCATTCTACCTCTGAACTATACCCCCAGCCTTATTTTATTTTTGTTTGGAAACAGGGTCTCACTAAGTTGCTGAGAGGCTTGCTAAATTGCGAAGGCTGACTTTGAATCTGAGATTCTTCTGTCTCAGCCTTCCATGTGATTATAGGCAAGTACCACCATGCTTGGTTTTATTTATTTATTTTTATTTATTTATTTATTTTGCGGTACTGGAGATTAAATCCAGGGGCATTCTACCTCTGAGCTATACCCCCAATACCTCCAGCCAAATTTCATTCTTTCTTTTAAAACAGGGTCTCACTAAGCTGTGGAGGGCCTAAGTAGCTGAGGCTGTCCGCGAACTGAGATCCTCCTGTCTCAGCCTCCCAAGTAGTGACTGGGATTACCAGTGTGGGCCTGCCATCCCCGATTATAGGTGTGCGCTACCACGCCCAGTTAGTCCTCTGCAGTGTGTGTGTGTGTGTGTGTGTGTGTGTGTGTGTGGTACTAGGAGTGGAACCCAGGGGCTTTCTACCTCTGGGCTATACTCCCAGACCTATTTTCTATTTTATTTGGAAACAGGGTCTCTCTAAGTTGCTGAGAGCCTCACTTAGTGGCTGAGGCTGGCTTCGAACCTGCGTGATCCTCCTGTCTCCGCCTCCCAAGTGCGGGGATTACAAGCGCCCAGCTTAGTCCTCTGGATTTTGAAGACCACAGAGAGCTCAGTCCAAACCACAAGGGAAGAAGGACAACCCCAGCAGAGGAAAGAGTGTGTGTCCAGGACCGGCTCCTCAGACAGCAGATCCCCCATGAGGGCCGACCTTGGCTACCGCAGTCTGGGAGGGGCTGCGGGTGTGGTGCTGACAGCCATCTTTAAGCCCTTCCAGAGCCAGACCGTGAGAGGAATGAGGGGAGCTGGGAATCACAGTCATTTGTATGAAAGCTCAGGCCTAGCCAGGCAGGCCCCACGCCTGTGAAGGAGGAGGCAGGGGATCACAGGTTCAAGGCCAGTCTCAGCAATTTAGCAAGACTCTTAGCAACTTTTGTGAGACCCTATTTCAAAAAATATAAAATGATGCCGGGTGTGGTGGTGCACACTTGTAATCCCCGTGCTTGGGAGGCGGAGACAGGAGGATCCCCGCAGGTTCAAAGCCAGCCTCAGCTACTTAGTGAGGCCCTCTGCAATTCAGTGAGACCCTGTTTCAAAATAAAGAATAAAAAATAGCACAGGGGGTGTAGCTCAGACGTAGAATGCCTCTGGGTTCCATCCCCAGTATCGCAAAAGAAAGAAAAA
The DNA here is from genome assembly GCF_963383645.1 of Muscardinus avellanarius. Lineage (NCBI taxonomy): Eukaryota > Metazoa > Chordata > Mammalia > Rodentia > Gliridae > Muscardinus > Muscardinus avellanarius. The sequence goes on along the minus strand of NC_137796.1, from coordinate 74,658,929 downwards.
AATTAAAAATAAAAAAATAAGCAGGTGTGGGGGCGCACACTTGTAATCCCAGCATTTGGGAGGCTGAGACAGGAGGATCGCAGTTCACGGCCAGCCTCAGCTACTTAGGCCCTCTGCAACTCAGTGAGACCCTGTTTCAAAATAAAGAATAAAAAATAGTGTTGGGGGTGTAGTTCAGACGTAGAATGCCTCTGGGTTCCATCCCCAGTACCGCAAAAAAAAAAAAAAAAAATTAAAAATTAAAAAACAAGCAGGCGTGGTGGTGCACACTTGTTATCATACCATTTGGGAGGCTGAGACCAGAGGATCGTGGTTCGTGGACAGCCTCAGCTACTTAGTGAACCCTGTTTCAAAATAAAGAATAAAAAATAGGTCAGGGGGTATAGCACAGAGGTCAAATGCCCCTGAGTTCCATCCCCAGACCTGAAAAAAATTTTAATAAATAAATAATAAAAAAATAGGGCTGGGGGTGTCACTCAGAGGTAGAATGCCCCTGTGTTCCAACCCTAGTACCGCATAAATAAATAAATAAATAAATAAATAAATAAATAAATAAAATGAAAAGGACTGGGGTGTAACCAGAGGTCAAATGTCCCTGTGTGCATGCCGGGCATGGTGGCGCACGCTTGTAATCCCCTTGCTTGGGAGGCTGAGACAGGAGGATGGCACGGGTTTGAAGCCAGCCTCAGCTACTTAGTGAGGCTCTCAGCAACTTAGTGAGACCCTGTTTCAAAAAAAAAAAAAAAAAAAAGATCTGGGAATATAGCCTGGAGGTAGAAATCCTCTGGGTTCCATGCCCAGTACCACCAAAAAAAAAAGTTCATGTGTGCAATCCCCAGTCCAAAGAAAAAAATTACAAATGCACAGACTCTTTGACCTGCCACTGCACCTTGGAATTTATTTTACAGATTGATGCATATGTACAAAATGACAGGGAGGCAAGACATTAATCTGCAGCATTATATATAACTGCAAAAGACTAAAAATAATCTAACTGTCCAACCACAGGGGATGGGCTAAATAAATTACAATGCACCTAACCAGAGCAATTGCACAGCTGTGAAACCCAACAAAAGAGGGTATGTGAGCAAAAATAGCAGAGTGAACACCTTTGAAAATTCACTGTGCAGAAAAACTGGCAAAGCTGACGAGAATGAGATTTGCAGAACTCTGGGAACTGGAGGCTTGTGGCAAGCTGACATGCATTCAAGGAAAACAGCTCACAGTGCTTGTGAGGCTGAGACAGGAGGGTCACAGGTTCGCGGCCAGCCTCAGCAACTTAGCAAGACCCTCAGCACTTTAGTAAGATCCTGTTTCACGGTGGGGCATCATTGTAATGCCAGTAAGGCTGAGACGGGAGGGTCACAGGTTCGAGGCCAGCCTCAGCAACTTGTGAGGCTCTCAGCAACTTAGTGAGACCCTGTTTAAAAAAAAAAAAAACCGGGCGTGGTGGCTTGGAGGCGGAGACAGGAGGATCGCGCAGGTTCGAAGCCAGCCGCGCTGGCTTAAGAGACCCTGTTTTCAAAGAAAAAAAAATATAAAAATAGGTCTGGGAGTGTAGCCCGGAGGTAGAAGGGTTTCCAGGAACCCCAGTACCACACACACACAAAAATCAAGTCGGGTGTGGTGGCACACACTTGTAATTCCAGTACTTGGGAGGCTGAGTCAGGAGGATCGCAGATTCTCAGCCAGTCGCAGCAACTTAGTGAGACCCTGTTTTATTTTTTTATTTATTTATTTTTTTTGGTGGTACTGGGAGTGGAACCCAGAGGCCTCCTACCTCCGGGCTATACTCCCAGACCTATTTTCTATTTTATTGGAAACAGGGTCTCACGAAGTTGCCGAGAGCCTCACTAAGTAGCTGAGGCTGGCTTCGAACCTGTGCGATTACAAGCGTGCGCCACCACGCCCGGCCAAGGTTTTTTTTGTTTGTTTGTTCTTAGCTTTTTTTTTTTTTTTAAAGGGGCTTTTTTTTTTTTTTTTTGGGGTCTTTTTGGAATGGGGATCGAACCCAGGGCGGTGCACTTGCCAGGCAAGCACTTTACCACTGAGCTAAATCCCAGCCCTGTGAGACCCTGTTTTAAAAAATAAAGAGCTCTGGTGGCAGCCATCAGGTAAGCCAAGATGGGCGCATCCAAGTACATCCAGGAGCTATGGAGGAAGAAGCAGATGGACGTGATGCGCTTTCTGCTGCACGTCCGCTGCTGGCAGTAAAGCCAGCTTTCAGCGCTGCACCGGGCTCCCCGCCCCACCTGGCCGGATAAAGTGCGCAGGCTGGGATACAAAGCCAAGCAAGGCTATGTCATATACAGGATTCGGGTGCGCCGGGGTGGCCGCAAGCGCCCTGTTCCTAAGGGTGCAACCTATGGCAAGCCTGTCCATCATGGTGTTAACCAGCTAAAGTTTGCACGAAGCCTTCAGGCTGTGGACAAGGAGAGAGCTGGACGCCACTGTGGCGCTCTGAGAGTCCTGAATTCTTACTCGGTTGGTGAAGATTCCACATACAAATTCTTTGAGGTTATCCTCATTGATCCATTCCATAAAGCTATCAGAAGAAATCCTGACACCCAATGGATCACTAAGCCAGTCCACAAGCACAGGGAGATGCGCGGGCTGGCGTCTGCAGCCGCAAGAGTCGTGGCCTTGGAAAGGGCCACAAGTTCCACCACACCATGGTGGTTCCCGCCGCGCAGCCTGGAGAAGGCGTAATACTCTACAACTCCACCATTACCGCTCATATAAGTAATGTTTGTAAGATTCATACCTAATAAACAATTTAGGACAGTAAAAAAAATAAAAATAAAAAATAAAGAATATTCTGGGAAGATGGCGACAGAGAAAAGCAGCATTTATGAGCCCTGCTAAAACTTGATCTCTATTGCCACAAAATCAGCGCTTTTAAATAGCCAGAAAACGCCATCAGCAGAGAAATAAAAAATGTAAACACAAGGGACAGAGAAAAAAAAGACTAGAAGAACAACCAGAGACCAGAAATCAAGCCTGCAATGCAGCAGCGGGGCCGCGCCAGCACCATCTTCCCTCACAGCACCAGGATCCAGAGAGGAAAGTTAAGCAAGGAGCTGAAATGAGCAGCTGTGGATCATTCGGGTATAATTCAGCAGTTCTTTCAGCGCAAAGAACGTCTAAAACTCCCAGTGGTCAGCTGGGCATGGTGGCACATGCTTGTAATCCCTGCGCTTGGGAGGCTGAGACAGGAGGATCGCACAAGTTTGAAGCCAGCCTCAGCTACTTAGTGAGGCTCTCAGCAACTTAGTGAGACCCCGTTTCCAAATAAAATATAAAATAAGTCTGGGAGTATAGCCCGGAGGCAGATAGCCTCTGGGTTCCAACCCCAGTACCACCAAAAAAAAAAAAAAAAAAAAAAAAACCTCCCAGTGGTCAAGCTTATCACGCCTTCCAGGGACTCAGAACAGAGCTCAAAACCAGAAAAGAAATATGCCAGCCTCACAGCTGAGGGTGTGACAGCAGCATCATATTGCCAGCAGTGCCAGCCTCATGGCTGAGGGCATGGCAGTGGTGCCATATTGCCAGCAGTGACAGAAAGTTCACCGCGCCATTGACAGCTCCTGATCAACACGCACAATAACCGTGAGTGAAACTGCTGCCCCTAAAGGAGAAATCCCTGTACTGCACACCCAGGGATTTTGATAATCTCCCTGGGTCTGAGATTTTGCAGTCCAACCCAGTGAAGGAGTAGCGGTGGCAGAGATACCACACCTTAGTCGCAATTCCCCATGGGAAAATGCCCAGCCCGGCACACCCCACAGCCTCGATTAACTTCCTGGGTCTGAGACTTTGCGATACAACCCAGTAAAGGAGTAGTGGCGGCTGAGATTACCACAGACTCGAGATACAGAGCACCCTAAGTGAAGTCGTAGTAATCCAGGAAAGGCACAAACTTCTGAAATCATGGGAAAGAGGAACAACAATAGAGTAATGAATGCCCACAAACCAATATTATCAGAACCTGATAACACAGAAATTCAGAGCTCTCCAGAAGATCAAATTAGGAATATAACTGTAGAAATAATACAGGACCTTCGAAAAGAATTTAGAGAGAGTCTAAAAGACATAAAGGATGCAATCATTGAGGTAAAGCCCTCAATTCAAGTATAAACAATCGATTAGACCACATGGAGAATAGAATATCACTCCTAGAAGAGGATCACTCCAAAAACGAACACATAATTTATAATTTAGAAAAAAAATCAGACAGCAGGAATCTGACATTGAAGAAATATGGGCCCATTTTAAGAGAGCCAACCTAAGAATAATTGGAATAGAGGAGGGAAAAGAAGGTGGAACCAAAGGGATCAATAATATCTTCAGAGAAATAATAGCAGAAAATTTTCCAAACATAGAGCAAGAGGTCGATACACAGGTCCAGGAAACTTATAGAACTCCCTTTAGACAGGATCAAAGAAGAGGATCCCCACGCCATATAATTGTCAAATGACCAATGTGGAAGCCAAGCAGAAAATCTTAAAGGCAACAAAAACAAAAGGCCAAATGACATTCAGAGGCAAACGAATTAGAATCACTCCAGACTTCCCAAATCAAGTCATGAAAGCCAGAAGGGCTTGGAGTAACATATTCCAAACTCTGAAAAAAAAAAAAATTCCAGCCAAAAATTTCCTACCCAGCACAACTATCTATCAAATTAGATGGGGAAATAAGAAGTTTCCATGACAAACAGAAACTGAAGGAATTTATGTCTTCAAAACCAGCACTAGAGAAAATACTCAGAGATTAACTACAAAGAAGAAATAGGTAATACACACCAAAACCAAAGAAACAAGATTTTCATCCAGCAGACAACTAAGCAAAGAATATATTCATGTTTTTATTGGTCAAAATCTTTGGAGATTCATTATTTATCTTAGTCTTTTACCTATTTCTAAATTGTATTGTTTGCTTTTATTGTTGCTAATTTTTAGGATTCCTAATTGAAATATTAATATACCTTCAGATATAGCATTTGGAAATATTTTACCCCATTCTTTTTTTTTTTTTTTTGGTGGTACTGGGGTTCCTGGAAGCCCTTCTACCTCCGGGCTACACTCCCAGACCTATTTTTATATTTTTTTATTTGGAAACAGGGTCTCTTAGGCCAGCACAGCTGGCTTCAAACCTGCGCGATCCTCCTGTCTCCGCCTCCCAAGCGCGGGGATTACAATCCTGAGCCACCACGCCCGGGCTATTGTTTATTTTGAAACAGGTCTTGATACTTTGCTGAGGGTCTCACTATACTGCTGAGGTTGTCCTCGGACTTGTGATTCTCCTGTCGCATCCTCCCAAGTGCAGGGATTATAGGTGTGTGCCAGACGCCTGGCAACAAACAGATTCTCTAAAGAATTATGAGATTTAATTGGGAGTCAACAAGGAGGCTTCGTGGAATAGGCAGGTCAGGGACGGGAGCATATTCAAAGGGGGATCTGAGAGGGAAAACAAGGAAGGTTGCAGAAGTTACTTTGAAACAATAATCTTTGGCCACAAAGATCCATAGCAAGGGTGGCACCAGTCCAAGGTGGAGTAGTTCTTTGCAGGACGTCCTTGCAAAAGTATGCTCTGAGCGAGGTTGCGGCGCCTCTGTGCAAGGCTGTGGTTCTGGCAGTGTCCTTGAGATGGTTCTTCCCATCCGGCAGATAGGCATGAATCCCGCTTCAGAGCCTCCCAGCTCTGTTCAGTTTATCCTATTTTTTGTTGTTAGGGCTCAATATAAGAGAAGTATGTGTGTGTGTGTGTGTGTGTGTGTGTGTGCGTGCGCGAGAGAGAGACAGACAGACAGACAGAGCATGTGCAAGAACCCAGGGGCATTCTACCTCTGAGCTGTGCCTCCAGCCCAATTTTTTACTTTTATTTGGGAACAAGGTCTTGCTAGGTTGATGAGAGTCTCACTACTTGCTGAGGCTGTCCTTGAACCTGCAATCCTCCTGTCTCAGCCTCTCAAACACTGGGATTACAGGTGTGCATCACTGCTCCGGACTTGTTCATTCTGTTTGATCTAGAAATAGGTTATAGGTGTGCACCCCCATGCCTGGCTAAGAGACTCCATTTTGATTGTCCATTTGATTCAGGCTCTAGAATCCGGAAATTATTCATAAACGTTACAACTCAACAATAAAAAGGCAAATAACCCAATTTAAAAAATGGGCACGCCAGGCATGGTGGCGCACGCTTGTAATCCCAGCGTTTGGGAGGCTGAGACCAGAGGACAGTGGTTTGTAGACAGCCTCAGCTACTTAGTGAGACCCTTTGCAACTCAGTAAGACCCTGTTTCAAAAAAAAAGACTAAAAAGTAGGGCTGGGAGGTATAGCTCAGAGGTACAATGCCCCTGCATTCCATCCCCAGAGCTGAAAAAAAAAGAAAAATGGGCAAGCCGAGTTTGGTGGCGCACGCTTGTAATCCTAGTACTTGGGAGGCTGAGACAGGAGGATCGCAAAGATTCAAAGTCAGCTTCAGCTATTTAATGAGGCTCTCAGCAACTTAGTGAGACCCTGTTTCTAAATTTAATATAAAATAGGTCTGGGAGTGTATCTCAGAGGTAGAAAAGCCTCTGGGTTCCATCCCCAGTATGACAAAAAGAAACAAACAAACAAATAAATAAATAAAATGGGCAAAGCTAGGTGTAATGATGCATGCTTGTAATCTCAGTACTTGGGAGGCTGACACAGAAGTATCACAGGTTCAAAGCTAGCCTCAGCAATTTAGCAAGGCTCTCAGCAACCTCGGAAGACTCTATTTTCAAATAAGAAATAAAATCTGGCTGGGGAAGTAGCTTAGAGGCAGAATGTTTCTGAGCTCAATCCCCGGTACCACAAATTAAAATAAAAAAAGGGAAAAGAAAATTGGGCACAGTGGCTCAAGCTTGTGATCTCAATATTTGGAGGCTGAGACAAGAGGATTTCCGGTTTGAGGACAGCCTCAACGACTTAGTGAGACCCTGTTTCAAAATAAAAAATAAAATAGGGCTGAGAGTATAGCTCAGCGGTTGAGTGCCCCTGGATTCAATCCCCAGCACCAAAAATAATAAATAAAAAATAAATAGGGCTGGGATGGAGCTTACAGGTAGAATGCTACTGTGTTGGGCATGGTGATACACACTTGTAATCCTAGTACTTGGGAGGCTGATACAGGAGAATCATAGGTTTGAGGCCAGCTTCAGCTATTTAGTGAAGCCCTCTGCAATTTAGTGAGATCCTGTTTCAAAATAAAAAATAAAATTGGCCTGGGGGTTATAGTATGGAAGTAAAATGCCTCTGGGTTCAATGCCAGTACAAAAAAAAAAAAAAAGTGCCAAAAAATCCCCAAATAAAACACTTGCATCACTCAACAAGGAGAACATTTAAACTGTGTACTAAACTGGGCGTGGTGGCGCACGCTTGTAATCCCAGCATTTGGGAGATGGAGACCGGAGGATCACGGTTTGAGGCCAGCCTTAGCTACTGAGTGAGGTCCTCTGCAACTTAATGAGACCTTGTTTAAAAATAAAGAAAGCCGGGCGTGGTGGCGCACGCTTGTAATCTCCGCGCTTGGGAGGCGGAGACAGGAGGATCGCGCAGGTTCGAAGCCAGCCGCGCTGGCGTAAGAGACCCTGTTTCAAAAATATAAAATAGGTCTGGGAGTGTAGTCCAGAGGTAGAAGGGCTTCCAGGAACCCCAGTACCACCAAAAAAAAAAAAAAAAAAAAAAAAAAAAAAATAATAATAATAATAATAAAAAAAATAAAGAAAAAAAATAGAGCAGGGGGTGTAGCTTGGAGGTAGAATCCCCCTGGGTTCTATCCCCAGACCCGCCCCCCCCCAAAAAAAATGTGTACTAAGAACCAGGCGTGGTGGCACACGCTTGTAATCCCTGCATTCAGGAGGCGGAGCCCAGAGGATTGTGGTTTGCAGCCAGCCTCAGGTACTTAGTGAGGCCCTTCCCAACTCAGTGAGACCCGGTTTCAATAAATAAAACAAGTCAGGCGTGGTGGCACACGCTTGTAATCCCATCATTTGGGAGGCCGAGACCAGAGGATCGTGGTTCATGGACAGCCTCAGCTACACAACTTAGTGAGACCCTGTTTCAAAATAAAGAATAAAAATAGGGCAGGGGGTGTAGCTCAGAGGTCGAATGCCCCTGGGTTCCATTCCTAGTACCAAAATAATAATAATAATAATAATAATAATAAGAAGAAGAAGAAGAAGAAGAAGAAGAAATAGGTTTTCACTATGTTGCTGAGTGTCACTACTTGCTGAGGCTGTTCAGAAACCTGTGATTCTGCTGTCTTGGCCTCTCAAGTAATAAGATTACAGGCATATGCCACCATGCCCAGCTTCTTATTTATTTATTTATTTATTTATTTATTTATTTATTTATTTATTTTTTGGTGGTACTGGGGTTCCTAGAAGCCCTTCTAACTCCGGGCTACACTCCCAGACCTATTTTATACTTTTTTATTTTTGGAAACAGGGTCTCTTAAGCCAGCACAGCTGGCTTCGAACCTGCACGATCCTCCTGTCTCCGCCACCCAAGCGCGGGGATTACAAGCGTGCGCCACCACGCCCGGCATTATTTTTTATTTTCAAACAGGGTCTCACCAGGTATGATGGCACATGCCTGTAATCCTAGTACTTGAGAAGCTAAAACAGGAGGAGCACAGGTTTGAAGCCAGTCTCAGCAAGGTAGCAAGACCCTGTTTCAAAACAAGAGCTGGATGTGGTTACACACTAGTAATTCCAGCACTTGGGAGGCTGAGACAGGAGGATCGCACGGGTTCGAAGCCAGCCTCAGCAACTTAGTGAGACCCTGTTTCCAAATAAAATATAAAAATAGGTCTGGGAGTATAGCCCGGAGGTAGAAAGCCCCTGGGTTCCACCCCCAGTACCATACACACACACAGATAAAAGTAAAAAGTGCTCAGAAGTAGAATGCTCCTGGGTTCAACTCCCAGTACAAGAAAAAAGAAAAAAGAAAGGAGGACCTTGCTAAATTGTGCATGCTAACATTGACCCTGCGATCCTTCTGTCTCAGCTTCCCAAATAACCACTTGAGTTTCTGTCCTTCTGGAGGTTTTTTGTTTTGTTTTGTTTTGTTTTGTTTTTTGCGGTTCTGGGAATGGAACCCAGGGGCATTCAACCTCCAAGCTATACCCCCTGCCCTGTTTTTTATTCTTTATTTTGAAACCGGGTCTCACTAAATTGCAGAGGGCCTCACTCAGTAGCTGAAGCTGTCCATGAACCGCGATCCTCGGTCTCAGCTTCCCGAATGCTGGGATTACAAGCGTGTCCCACCACGCCCGGCTTACCTCTAGCCTTTTTAAATTTTTTTTTTAAACATGGTTTGGCTAGGTTGCCGAGAGTCTCACCCAGTTGCTGAGGCTGTCCTCAAACCTTCGATCCTCCTGTCTCAGCTTTCTAAGTAGTACTAGGATTACAGGCCTGTGTCACCACGTCTGGCGTAAACGTCTCTTCAAAGCCTTGCTTTTCTTTTGGTGTCTCCACCTTAATGCACCTGAGAGATTTCCTGTCACTGAATGGCTTCTTTGTCAGTTTTTTGGTTTTGTTTATTATTATTATTATTATTTATTTTGCTACTAGGTTTTTGGTTTGTGGTGTGTGTGTGTGTGCGTGTGTGTGTGTGTGTGTGTGTGTGTGTTACCAGGGATGGAACCCAGGGACATTCTACCTCTAAGCTACACTTCCAGTCCTATTTTTTATTCTTTATTTTGAGACAGGGTCTCACTAACTTATAGAGGACCTCACTAAGTAGCTGAGACCTTGTTTCCAAATAAGAAATAAAATCAGTCTGGGGGTGTAGCGTGAAGGTAGAATGCCTCTGGGTTCAATTCCCAGTACTGAAAAAAAAAAGTGTCTGGAGCAAACACATTTACTAAAACAGTAGCAAGGCTTCCTCTGCTGGTGAGCATGCATGTGTGATTTTCTCTCCCCCTTTGTTGCACTTTGAATGTTTCAGATTTTCTGGAAAGAACATAATAGATGAGTTACCTTTGCTGGGCATGGGTGTGTGTGGTGTGAGCACAAACGTGTGAGTGTGAATATATGTGTGTGAGGATTGTTAGCGTGTTCTTCGTGTGTACAAAGACTGTGCATGGCTTCTGTGTGCAGTGTGTGGGTGTGAGCAGGCGTGTGCTCCTGAGGGTGAGCGTGACGCCGGTGGCGTCGGCACGTGCAGTGGGAGTGTGAGTGTAGTGGTCCGTGTGTGTGTGTGTGTGTGTGTGTGTGTGTGAGTGTGTGAGAGAAGGTCAGCTGTGGGGAGTGTGTGACTGGTGGACGGGGCCTCGCGGCCAGGCTGGTGGCCAGCGTGGGACTCAGGGACCTGCTGATGGACACACCCTGGCCTGGGATTCTCCCCACCCAAGGGAGGGGAGCCCAGCATGGCCTCGGGGCTCTGCATTCCTGGCTCTCCTACCCAAGATGCCACAAGACCCTGCCCCCTCACCCCGGAGGGAGCCTGGGCTTTGGGGATTGAACCTGGGGGAATTTTACTTCTGGGTTACATCCCAGACCTTTTCTTGTCTTGAAACAAGGTTTCCCTAGGCTGCTGAGGTTGTGCTTGTGGGCACTGAGGTCCAGCTGTGAGGCCCGGCCAGACGAGGCTGAGGACAAAGGACTCCAGGAAAGGCGGGAACACACCTCTAACCCGCCCCTGCCCCCGCCCCGGGCCAGCATCTAGCCGACCAATCGGAGGGAGAAATACACAACTGCTTTGCTCTCCCCTCCTAACACCCCATAAAAAGCCCCTGTTGTGTAAGGAAGGGGGCTCCTGAGTCTCCTGGGTCCCCCTCGCCCCCTGCCCGGCCCCCATCAGTTCTCCTAGGCTCCACTCCAAATAAAACCTGTTCTGGTCTATTTAGCCCTGTGTCTCTCTTATCCCTAAATTTTCTAACAGTCCTTGAACCTGTGATCATCCTGTCTCAACCTCCTAAGTACCCGGATTACAGTTGTGCGCCACTGAGCCCAGCTGTTTTTATTTTGCAGTACTGGAGACTGAACTAAGGAGCATTCTACCACTGAGCTACATCCCCAGCCATTTTTATTTTTATTATTATTTTTAATTGAACCCAGAGGCATTCTACCTCTGAGTTACAGTCTCAGCCCTATTTTTTAAAATCTTTTTTTTTTTTTTTTTTTTTTTTTTGGTACACTAGGGGTGGAATCCAGGGGCATTCTACTGATGAGCTACACTCCCAGCCCTATTTTTTATTCTTTTATTTTATCTTATTTTTGCAGTACTGGGGATGGAACCCAGGGGCATTCTATCTTTGAGCAACACCCTCAGCTCTATATTTTTATTCTTTATTTTGAAACAGGGTCTCACTGAGTTGCAAAGAACCTAAGTAGCGGAAGCTGTCTCAGCCTCCCAAATGCTGGGATTACAAGCATGTGCCACCACACCTGGCTCTTCTTCTTCTTCTTCTTCTTCTTCTTCTTCTTCTTCTTCTTCATCATCATCATCATCATTATTAATTTGTGGTACTGGGGATGGAACCCAGGGGCATTCTACCTCTGAGCTACACCTTCAGTTCTATTTTTTTTTTTTTTTTGGCCTTTATATTTTTTGAAACAAGGTCTCACTGAGTTGAAAAGACCCTCACTAAGTAGCTGAGGCTGTCTGCAAACCATGATCCTCCAGTCTCTGCCTCCCAAATGCTGGAACTACAAGTGTGCACCACCACACTCGGCTTATTCTTTATTTTGAAACAGGATCTCAGTCAGTTGCACAGGGCCTCTTTAAATAGCTGAGAGGCTGTCTTCAAACTGCGATCTTTATGTCTCAGCCTCCCAAATGATGGAATTACAAGCATGTACCACCATGCCCGGCTTTATTCTTTATTTTGAAACAGAATCTCACTAAGTAGCTGAGGGGCTTGCTGAGACTGGCCTTGAACCTGTGATCCTCCAGTCTTAACCTCCCAAGTACTGAGATTACAAGTGTGTATCACCACACCTGGCTCCTGGCCATTTAAAATTTTTTTTTAATTTTGAAGTCAGGGATGGTGGCACACGCTCTTAATCCCAGTACTTGGGAGGCTAAGACAGAAAGATCACAGGTTCGCAGCTGGCCTCAGCTACTTAGTGAGGCCTTCCGCAATTTATGAGACCCTGTTTCAAAATAAAGAATAAAAAATAGGGCTGGGGGTATAGCTCAGAGGTAGAATTCCCCTGGGTGAAATCCCCAGTTCTGCAAATTAAATAAATAAATAAAAGCCAGGCGTGGTGGTGCATACTTGTAATCCTACTATTTAGGAAGCTGAGACAGAAGGATCCTGGTTTGCAGCCAGCCTCAGCTACTTAAGTCCTCTGCAACTTAGTGAGACTGTTTCAAAATAAAGAATGAAGCAGGGTGTGGTGGCGAATGCTTGTAATCCCCCCCCACCCCCGCTTGGGATGCTGAGACAGGAGGATCACACGGGTTCGAAGCCAGCCTCAGCTACTTAGGGAGGCCCTCAGCAACTTAGTGAGACCCTGTTTCCAAATAAAATATAAGCCGGGCATGGTGGCGCACGCTTGTAATCCCAGCATTCGGGAGGCTGAGACTGGAGGATCGCATGGGTTTGAAGCCAGACTCAGCTACTTAGGGAGGCCCTCTGCAACTCAGTGAGACCCGGTTTCAAAATAAAAAATAAAAAATAGGGCAGGAGGTGTAGCTCGGAGGTCGAATGCCCCTGGGTTCCACCCCAGAGCCGCAAAAAATAAATAAATAAAAATAAAATATAAAAAAGGTCTGGGAGTATAGCCCGGAGGTAGAAAGCCTCTGGGTTCCACCCCCAGTACCACCAAAACAAACAAACAAAAAAAACAAAAAAAAAAATAAAGAATGAAAGCCGGGCGTGGTGGCGCATGCTTGTAATCCCAACATTCAGGAGGCTGAGACTGGAGGATCGAGGTTCACGGACAGCCTCAGCTACTTAGTGAGGCTCTCTGCAACTCAGTGAGACCCTGTTTCAAAATAAAAAATAAAAAATAAGGCAGGGGGTATAGCTTGGAGGTCAAATGCCTCTGGGTTCCATCCCCAGACCCACAAAAAAATAAAAAATAAAAAAATAAAGAATAAAAAATAGGACTGGACATGAATCTCAGAAGTAGAAGAATGTCCCTGGGTTCAATCTCCAGCACCATCAAAAAATAAATAATAATAATAATAATAATAATAATAATAATAATAATAAATAAAATGCCGGGTATGGTAGCGCATGCTTGTAATCCCAGCATTTGGGAGGCTGAGATGGGAGGCCCTTTGCAACTCATTGAGACCCTGTTTCAAAATAAATAAAAAATAGGGCTGGGGATGTAACTCAGAGGTACAATACCCCTGGGTTCCATCCCCAGTACCACAAAAAATAATTAATTAAATAAATAAGTAAATAAAATGAAATTCTGAGACAATGTGTCACCAGGCCTCTCAGGCTGGCCAGTAACATGCAGTCCTCCTGCCCTGGCCTCCCAAGCACCTGTGTTTATAGGCGTGTGTCACTGCACCCAGCCAGCCCCAACTGCTGCACACAGCCACAGGAGCCTCCAGACGCCACGGAAGGGTGGCAGTGTGGCGCCCAGCCTGCTGAGGGGGCCAAGGAGGCCAGGTGCATCTCAAAATGGCTATCTTCCTCCAGGAGCTGGGCTCGGTGGGTTTCTTGGCTGTTTCTCAGTCTGGGCTCTTCCTCCTCCTTGCTTGTTGCTAATGAGAGTCACCAGTGTGTCTCTAGAGCGAGGGCGATGGGATGGGACTGTGTCTCCCTCCACTCTCCTGTGCTGCTTGGACCATCAGCCCCACCCATGGTTCGACCCTCTACAGAAAGATGGCAAAATAGACTTACCCCCTGCCCTTTTTACTTTTTTATTTGGAAACAGGGTCTTGCTTAAGTTACTGAAAACCTAAGTTGCAGAGGCTGGCCTTGAGCCTGCCATCTTTCTGTCTCAGCCTCCCAAGTATTGGTAATTCCGGTACTTGGGAAGTACATGGTGGTATACTACTGATTTTTCATTTTATTCTTTTTGTGTGTGTTTGTGGCACTGGGGGTGGAACCCAGGGACTTTTCTACCCCCAGGCTATATTCCCAGACCTATTTTATATTTTATTTGAAAATAGGATTTGACTAAGTTGCTGAGAGCCTCACTACCTAGCTGAGGCTAGCTTTGAGAACCTGCGCGATCCTCCTGTCTCAGCCTCCCAAGCGCTAGGATTACAAACATGCGCCACCACGCCCGGCTAATTTTTTATTTTGAAACACGGTCTCACTAAATTACTGAGAGCCTCACTAAGTTGCTGAGGCTGTCCTTAAACCTGTGACCCTCCTTTCTCAGCTTCTCAAGGACTAGGATCATAGGCATGCCCCACCATGATTTTATTAAATTTGGAAACAGGTTCTAAGTTGCTAAGGGATCTCGCTAAGCTGCTGAGGCTAGCCTTGGACCTGAGATCCTCCTGTCTCAGCCTTCCCAGTACTGGGATTACAGGCGTGTGCTGTTGTGCCTGGCTAGCTTATACACAAGCAAGTAAATAAATACATATATTTACCTTGGGAGCAGCTGAACGGCCCTGCGGACCTTCAGCCAGTCACTATTGTCTGCCACGGAGCCTTTGTGCAGTGCGCAGTCTACACAGCCACACCAGTACCCCGCCCTCCCGCCAGCAAGCTCTGGCCACGCAGCTTCTCTCACCTCCTCAGCATCGCTGGCTGCCAAGGCTGACTCGGATGCCCCCCCTGGTGCCCCACTCCTGGCAGCACTGGGCCTGTCTGGGTTTTAGGTCTCCATCCACCCATCAGTTTTGGGCCCAGTGGAGGGTGGCAGGCGAAAGGTCAGTGTCCTGCTGGAAGGACCACGCAGTCGCCAGGCTTTCTAAATCAAGTCCACTTTATTTGAAATTTTCCACATGCCACAAATTTACATGAAAATACCCATTCAGATGTAGTCTGTTAGCACGAAGCCCAGATTCAGGAGTGGGTGTCACTTGTGAGAGGCCACAGGACAGGGCCAGCACCTGGGCAGGGATGGGGAGGTTGGTCGTCAAAAGGCAGGCAATGGTCACTTAGCACCTGGTGACAAGAGGTGGCGAGATCCCGGAGCCAGGGACAGGCCTCCCCCCAGAAGAAAACAAAAACCACACTGAGCTCGGCCGGCTCCAGTCAAAGCGCAGACAGAATGGGTGAGCTGTGGTGCCAAGGATGGAGGGATCACAGGCCACACACACACACACACACACACACACACACACACACACACACACTTCTGCCTGTACTTACGCACACACACCAGCCTGGGGACGCGTGGACACAGTGACCCAGGCTCTGCTCACATCCTGCAGCTTCCACAGCGAAGCCTTGGCCTCCACAAGCTGCCCCAGGGGCACTGGACGCCATGGCACCGACGGGAGGCCGCGCTCTCAAGAGCTCTAGGAAGCAGTGACTGATGCCGGCCGGCCGTGTCAGCCTAGGTGCAAGGATTCTGCAGTCTTTGTTCACTGTGCCCAGGGAATCCTCAAAACTTCTCATGAGTGCCCCCAAATGCAAACACCACCAATCCCAAGGCCCCGTGCTGTGGCCGGGCCACGGAGAGCAGGAGGCGCAGCAGCCATCACGTGTGGTGGCCTCGGAGCGCCTCAGGCTCCTCGACATCCTGCTCGTCCACCAGCTTCTGGTCTTTCCTTACAAGAGTTCTGCAATTTCCAAATCCCGAGAGGGTTTAGATCACAACGTGGCGATCTTAGCTGGTGGTGGAGGGCACCGAGGGAGCGCCGCTCACGTGGCCCTGGGCTGGGGCATATCTCAGATCCCCTGCGGCCCTTGGCAGGCGGGGCCCCCGGCCCACCCAGGGACCGTCCCCGGCCGAGTGGGCTTCAGCTCGGCTCCTGGTGTAGGCCTGGCTCTCAACACCGAGCCTGCCCAGGTCTGAGGGCAAGGATGTGAGCCTGAGCCGAGCCTCTGGGCCCGTGCCCTCCAAGGGCACTGTGGGCGGGATGAAGGATAAAGTGCCTCCCTCTGGACAGCTGGACAGTACAATTGCTCGATTCCTTGCCACAAAATGGGGAAAGCCAGCGCAGGGCAGGAAGGGAGAGCTGGGGCCAGAAGCACCTTTCCTCTGGCTGCCTCGGCTGGACCGCCTTCCCTTCAGAAGCCGGCCCGTGTGGCTGACATGGAGCTCAGGACACAGGGCCAACAGGAGGCCAGGGGAGGCGGCAGGAACTGGATCTGGGGCAGGTGGGAGCACAGGGGGCTGCAGCCGGCTGGAGCGTGGGGGAGGTCAGGAAATTCGTTTTTTTAGAACAAAAGGACAAATACATGAGTCTCCTCCCTCCTTCCCAGTCTCAAGTGGGCACAAAGCAGAAGATGATTTGTGTGCACACAGACATGCACACACAGAGCACACGTACCCACATGCAGGCATGTGCACATACACGCATGTACACACACACATACGCGCACACACAGGAACACACACACGCAGGCAGGCAGAAGTGCTGACCGCGCGCCTCTCAGCAGGTAGCATATGGCCTGCCTCTAACAGCCCAGTCCTGCCAACCGGGGACCATTAGGGTGGGTTCTCCTCCCAGTGTAAGATGCTGCAGAATATAAATTGCAATTAACACCAGTGCCAAAATAGCACTTAGTGAAAATAAGCACGTTATTAACATCTGCTGAATCCTGTCTCCGGCGTAGGGGAGAGGAAATTCTTACTCTAAGTCAAAGGACTGTTGTAGGGGACACTATAGACACAAGCTCCACTGTTTGGGGGTTTCTTCCCAAAACAGTCTGGGCCCCCAGCCTCTCGTGCACAGCACCCCCTGCCCAGTCCCATTTATGAACATCAACTACACTGCTGGTGAATGCTGGCACATGAGAATGGGCTGCCCAGATGAGATCATGAAAAAAGAGTTTCAGCCTTTGGAGAAGATTGCTAGTGAGAAGACAATTCTGTCTAGCTCCAAAGCAAAGGAGGATGTAAAGGACAGGACTCAGCCAGCAGCACTCGGCCTCTGATGGCCAGGGCCTTCCAGCTGCCTGCCTTCCTCAGGGCCCACCCAGCCAGGCTGTAACCAGCCACACCCTCACCGCCGGGACAAGTGGCCGTGCTGGAGGGCCTTAGCACCACCAAGCACCTCTCTGGTGGCCTTCAGGGGGAGCTTAAAACTAATGAAAAGCCACTCACTGGGGAAGCGGCAGGGCGGATCCTCTCTAGCTGGGGGACCTCAGCCCCTCCCTGCCAGGGCCTAGGGCCGCCTGTCATGTAGCCTGCAAAGCCAGGAAGGGGCAGGAGGGCTGGTGGCACTCAGAAGCCTGTGGGGACGGGGGAGGGCCCTGGGTCCAGCATGGGCCCTGCTGTGGGGCAGCCTGAGATAAGCCTGCAAACAGGTCCTTTGGGCCAGTAGGCTGCCGGCTACAGCCTGGAACAGGGAGGCAGAGGCCTGTGATCTAGAGAGGAGGCCAGGACCCCCTCTGAAAAAAAACAGGGCGCAGAGGGAGGAGACCCCGTGCTACAGACCCACCTGTACAGACAAGAGGCAGGCTCTGGAGCAGGGCTGCGCAGGCCCCATGCACGGAGCAGCAAGGAGGGGCCGGCCAGCACAGGCGGAGAGCTGACTTCCCCTCACTCTGACCCAGCAGGTGGGAAGGATCCCCTTGGCTCCGGGGGGTAGAGCTGTCAAGCACTGCTTGCTCAGAGAGCTGGTGAGGTGCAGGAGCAGGTGTGCCCGCCCTGGGACCAGCTTACCCTGCTCTGTACCAGTGAGCTAAGTGTAGGACAGGGGCTGGCTGCCAGGGAAACAGGAGGAAAGGAGCAGGCTGGGCCTGGGGTCTCAGGGCAGCAAGCGAGCCTCAGCGCCCAGGCTGGGAGCCACTCCACGACCTGACAGCCTACAGGCCCCCATCACTGAGAGGGGTGGGGACGGCAGGGTGCAAGGGACAGAGGCGGCCTGCCAGGCTGGGGAAACCTGGGCACCAAGAGGTCCTTCCTCATGGTCAGACCAGCTTTGCTGAATTTTTTTCTGAGTATTAAATAAGGTTATCGAAGGCAGGGTGACTCCTCACACATCCATCCTAGGTTTTAATGTCTCTAGTTACAAAGCCAAATACCACGAACTGGGGGGCAAGCTGACCCCTCATGAGAAACAGGCCCAGCTCCTGGAGCTCAGCCTGAGGGACCCGCCCGGCAGCCCCAGCCCCAGGTCTCTGCTGGGGCCACAGGAGGCATCCTGCTAGAAACAGCCCAGATGTGCAATTGGGTTAAAATGTGCCTTTCCTTTTCTTTTTGTGGCCTGGCTGGAACAGGCCTCGCACACGCTGGGCAAGTGCTCTACCACTGAGCCACACCCCAGCCTTAGAATGTGTCTTACCAGGAGACAGTTCCACAGCCACAGAACCGCGCATGTCATTGGAGGTGTCTCAGCCGAGGAAGCCCCCACCCCACAGCACAGTGGCTGGTCCGCTGAGCTCGATGGCCAGGGACACAACACAGGCGCAGAGGGTGCTCTTCGGCTGAAGTGAGGGGTGGGGAAGGAACTCACAGCCCACCCAGCACCCTAACTCGGGCAGGGCTCTGGGAGGCTGACGACTATAAGCGAGGCTCTGAGCAGGGATTCCGCCTGCCAGGCCCCACAGGCAAGCCCAGCTTGACCCCCACGCCCACAGCCACGCGATCCGTCTTGTCACCCAGAGCACAAACCCTCAACCTAAGCTTCACTGAGCCACAGTGCTCGGGAGAGAAAGCAAGAGGAATCACAGGGAGCAGGGCGGGTCCCGGAGGGCAGCCAGTGAGATGCTTTGCACTGTGACAGACCAAGGGTCCCAGGTCTGCAGCTCCTCAGCGCAGTGCCAGGGGTGGCCTGTGGCCACTGAGACCGAGGGAGGCTGGGCCGGTGCTCACCACCACAGGTTTGGCGGCTCCTCTGCCACTCTGCTCTTAAACAAGGTGATCTCATCCAGGTGGACCATGGGGACGTCCCGGATGACATCCGTCAGGCCCTCATGGAGCAGAGGGAAGATGACGACATTCAATGCAGGTCTCTCAGCCTGGAAACTGAACCAGAGACAGGCCGTCAGCAGGCACATCAAAGACCCACTCGAAGCCAAAGCCGGGCGTGGTGGCGCATGCTTGTAATCCCAGCATTTGGGAGGCTGAGACTGGAGGATTGTGGTTCACGGACAGCCTCAGCTACTTAGTAAGGCCCTCTGCAACTCAGTGAGACCCTGTTTCAAAATAAAGAATAAAAAAATTGGGCAGAGGGTGTAGCTCAGAGGTCAAATGCCTCTGGGTCCCATCCCCAGACCTGCAAAAAAAAAAAAAAAAAGACCCACTCGAGGCCACCTGTGTCTCCAAGATCCCGACCTGCCTGGCTCACCCGGCTGTGGCTGATGCGCAGGTGGGTCTCTGGCCCTGTGTGGCAGCCAGTGCTGGGGACAGGGCAGGGAGCAGGGGCGGGGTCATACCTCTCCAGGCACGAGGAGGCCTGGGTACCTGCCCCTGCTCTGCAGACAGGAAGATGGCAGAATAGGTCACAGCACCGTGGGGCGGGGGTACCCTGGGGGAGTTATGCTGGATGAGTAGGACCCCCAGCAGGGACCCACTGCCAGGGAGATGGTGCACACCTGTAATCCCAGTACCTGGGAGGCCAAGACATGAGGATGATACAAGATCCAGGGCAGCCTCAGTAACGTAGCGAGAGACTCTGCAGCCTAGTGAGCCCTTGTTTCAAAATAAAAATTAAAAAATAGCTCAGCGGTAGTATGCCCCTGGGTTCAATCCCCAGTACCACAAAAACAAATAAGTAAGTAAGTAAATAAAATAAAGAGGGCGAGAAATGTGTGAGACCCTGGGTTCAATCCCCAGTATCACCTCCCCCTTCAAAAAGAGAAGCTGAGAAGCCGGGTGTGGTGACACATGCTTGTGATCCCAATACTTGGGAGGCTGAGGCAGGAGGATTTGTGCAGGTTTGTGGCCAGCCTCAGCTACTCAGTGAGGCCCTGTTTCAAAATAAGAATAGGTCTGTGGGTGTAGCTCAGAGGTTGAATGCTCTCGAGTTCAATCTCTACAAAAAAAAAAAAAAAAAAAAAAAAAAAAGCGGCAGCGCAGCCCTCACTCCATTTCTCAGAGCTGACTTCCAATCCTAAAGCTCTTGGTGTTCACCAGACTTCAACAAGTCACGGCTCTGTCTGTAAACTTACTTCTCAACACCAGACCCATGAGAGCTGAGCTCTTCCTGGCCCGGTGGCATGTCACGCGGAGGCCTGGGAGCCCGCCCCCAAGGCTTCCAGGGCTCGCCAGGAGGTGCGGCCGGGGAGCCACCTCTGCAGCTCTGCCACCCAGACGCCTGCAGCGGTGACATCGACTCCGTCTCTGCAGCACCAGCCTGAAGCCAGTGCCGCCATCAGCCAGCCGCCTAGGGCCCCAGGCCTGTGGCAAAGGCCGCGCTGAAGACTTGCTCAGGACCACAGGGGGAAAGGAAGTTCTCCCTGGGCCTGAGAAGCGGTGACGTGGTCATTACAGTGGCCACTGGATGTGAGTGACCCCAGCCTGTGGGGACTACAGCACCCCGCCTCCTCCCGCTGGAGGACAGGATTCCAGAGGGCTCTGGGGAGGGGAGCTGCACGGGGCTAGCACAGACCTCTGGGGCTCACAAACCAACAGCAGCCAGGGACAAGCAAGACGACTGGACCCCTCCAAAGGCACCAGCACCTTGACAGCCTACATGTCTGCCCGAGGTGCTCCCGGGAGGCGCCACCTGCTTTAGGGCCAGCACACTGTCTTCACCTTGGCTGCTCCGCATCAGGGCCGGGGGAGCTCCAAGGCCTGTACATACACGCTCAGGCGCAGAGACCCCTCTGCAGGCACTGGAGATAAGATGCAGAATACCTCAGACTCTCTGAAATCCCAGATGACCTGGCTGCAGGAAGCAGCTCCCCATCTACACTGTCCAGCCCGGACATGTGTGGGAGCCACTGTGAAGAGGCCCAAAGATGGGGACCTTGCAGAAGAAAGCTAGTCTAACACCTGGCAGGGAGAAGGCACTGCCATCACAGGAGGGCTGGTGGGGCCACTCAGGTCACAGTTCACACAGGGTGGGCACAGAGAAGGCAGTGACTCTATCATGACCAGGTCTTGCACTGCCTGGAGGATAGTTGCTGTTTCAGAGAAGAAACAATGGTGGGCAGAGGTGACTTGCTCAGGACCCCTCTCCCCCTCGACCAGGAAGGACGTGGAAGCAGACATGTCACCCACGGGGTTAGGGACGGTCTCATAGAGGGAACAGGGAGGGGACCAACAGAAAACCCTCCTTCAACTCTGGCTGCAAACCTCACCCAGGCACGAGCCCAAACCTAATACCAGACAGTTCTGGGGCCACTGGAGAGGCCCAAGTGGGGAGACGTGCAGAAGAAAGCCCATCAGAGCAATCATAAATCTAGAAGGCCACACAGTACAAGAAGACAGAAGAAGGTCCAGAGATTTAAGTTTCAAACTTAGAAAAGCAACATCGAGACAAGACCTGGAACATATAAAACAAGGATGCTGAGCGTGGCTCACGACACTGTGACATTTGACAACCGTGGCCTCCCGTTCCTGTGACCACCCAGGACACGGCTGAAATGAGTCTCTCAACTGGGGAAACGAGACAGGATCCAAACCCAGCAACTGGCAGGACCTGGCGACAGTGTCAGCACCAAACCCGTACTGAGTGCCGCAGCTGGGGCTTGGAAGGGGCGGGGGGTGAGAGCCTGGAGCCTGGGAAAGGCAGCAATTTCTTCAGAGACAGGACAGGAGGGACCCTCCCTGCTGGCCAAGGCACTGAGAAATGGCGGGATCGCCATGCATACAGGCGAGGGGACAGATGAGCCACAGAACAGCTGAGGCCAGGTGCTTCCTCCTGCTCAGGAATTCTGAGCTCTTGAGGCAGGCAAGGAGTGAGAAAAAGCAAAGCATCAGGTAAAATAACAAGCTCCCACTTCCACCTCTTCACGTCCCTGGTGGGAGGCGGCTAGGGGAAGCCCTGGGCTGGCTGGGCTGCTGCTGCTGAGAGCCATGGCGCCACCTCCTGGGACCTGCAGAAAAGCACCTGGTGCAGCTGCCTCCTGACGCCAGGAGGAAGGGGGCGGGGAGGGCCTGGCTGACTGCAAGGCTGGCAGGGAGAGCGCACAGCCCCACGGGTCCACAGCAGTCACACTGCAGTTAAGGGGGCCGCGACGGAGGCGTCCACAGAGGGGCCTCTTCTGCTGTCTTTGGGGGCTGTCTCTGGCCTGTGGGCTGCCAGCACAGCAGGAAGGGAAAGGCTTTTGGCAGACCTGGACCTGGACCCACACACGTGGCCCCGGAGGGCCCGCTCCCTTGGGATGTGAAATCCTGTCCTTCCGGGCTAGGCCCCTGGCCTTCCTTCTTCCTGTCTCTCAGAACCTTGTTTTCCTCATCTGCATGGGACTGACGGCACCTACCTCTCAAGGCTTTTGTGCGACTTAACGATATTGGCAAGAGCCAGACATGGTGGTACACCTTGTAATCCCAGCGCTTGGGAGGCTGAGACAGGAGGATCGCGCAGGTTCGAAGTCAGCCTCGGCTACTGAGTGAGGCTCTCAGCAACTGAATGAGACCCTGTTTCCAAATAAAGTTTAAAATAGGTCTGGGAGTAGAGCCCGGAGGTAGAAAAGCCCCTGGGTTCCACCCCCGGTACCACCAAAAAAAAAAAAAAGATGTCAGCAAGAGAGTGCCTGGCTCAGAGAGCACTTTAACATGGCCCCCACACCAGATGGGACAGGCAGGCGCTCAAGGCCTTGCCCTGGAGAAGTACATCCAGGGCTCACATTGAGAACACAGGCAATGGGAGGGCATCCTAATCCCTGTTAGTCGGCAGCAAGTGCCACCAAGGCAAGCAGGACAGGGACACATGAGATGGAGGGCCTGTCAGGACCGGCTCAGCTTCCTGCCCAAGAGTCCACCGGGCCATGCCAGCCTTGGGTCTGGTCTCAACCCCAGAGCACACACACAGAGCACCAAGCAGTGGTGATGGTGGCCCTCCTGGTATGGATCCAAGCATGACCAGCACCCGCCAGGCCGCCAGTAGCCTAGGACCAGACAAGGCTTGTGTTCGAGTTTAGCATAGAAATGTACAAGGATAAAAGAGCTCTTGAATGCCAGTCCCCAAAACCCAATTATACAGAGGGGGAGCGAAGAACTTGACATTTGGTGGAGAGCGTTACATTCCCTAAGAGAGGGTCAAGAGCTGTTCCAGAGGCCAAGGGGGCCGTGGCTGAGGGGGCTGGGGTGGCTCAGGGGAGGCAGCTCTTGGGCAGGCCAGGAGCACGAGCACGCAGGCTGCAGGCTGCGCATGGAACTGTGTGGGCAGGGTGAAAAGGCAGCCTCAGTGGCTGACGATGCCTGTGAGGGCGGAGGGGCTGTCCAGACCCTGAGGCCTCATCGCCTGTGTCTGTCGCAAGCACAGCTCTGAGATGCTTGCAATCATGGACATCCTTGTTCTGGAAGAAGCGTCTGTGTGCACACACAAGCAAGAATGCTGGCAACGCCCAAAGCAGACCTCAGCTCTACAGGAAAAGCCGCCCCTCAGGGCGAAGCATGTCCCATGTAGGCTGAGTCTGAGACGCTGACTCTTGGGCAACAGGTGGAGCAAATGGATGGGTCCACCCCCCAAAAACAAGCCCTCAGGAAGGTGTGGTGTGGGGGCGCAGCCTTGCTCTCCCAGCTGCACCCAGTGCATGGACACCAGCTGCAAGCTGAGGGGGAAGTGCCAAGCTCTCCCTCCCTCCCCTGCTGCACTGAGCATCCAGGCTCTGCCTCTCAGGACAACCGGGCACAGAGCAGGTGGAGTGGGAGAGCACCAGGCGGGCAGCTGTGCTACCTGCCAACTTCCCCGCCCGCCTCAAGCCCCGCAGCACCCTTGGTGAAGCATCGAGGCCCAGGTCCCATTAATGCTCCTAAAGCTGCTCCTCGGAGGTGTCAGCTCCAGCTCCAACACAAAAAACCCAGGTGTGCATGAGGCACACAGAGCAGCTAAACTGGACTGTTCTCACCACTGCCCAGCAACCCAGGTCCCACGGCTGGGAGCACCGAGGTCTGAAGCACAGGAAGGGCAGCAACACAAAGTCACCTGCAGAACCAGCCACACATTCAGATAACGGACACCAAGCAGACACTAAAATAGTCCTGGAAGGTGCAGGGTGGCACACACCTGTAAGCATGGTACTTGGGAGGCTGAGATAGGAGGATCATGGGTTTGAGACTAGCCTCAGCAATTTAGCAAGACCATGTTTCAAAATAAAATTTTAAAGAGCCAAGTGTGGTGGTGCAAGTTTGGATTCCCAGTACTTGGGAGGCTGAGATAGGAGGATCATGGGTTTGCGGCTAGACTCAGCGACTTAGTGAGGCCCTCCACAACTCAGTGAGATCCTGTTTCAAAATAAAGAATAAAAAAATAAGGCTGGAGCCAGGCATGGTGGCACATGCTTGTAATCCCAGCATTTGGGAGGCTGAGACTGGAGGATCGCGGTTCACGAACAGCTTCAGCTACTTAGTGAGGCCCTCTGCAACTCAGTGAGACCCTGTTTCAAAATAAAGAATAAAAAATAGGGCAGAGGCTGTAGCTCGGAGGTCAAATGCCCCTGGGCTCCATCCCCAAACCTGCAAAAAAACCAAAAAATAAAAAATATATAAATAATAAGGCTGGGAGTGTAATTCAAAGGTAGAATGCCCTGGGCTCAATCTCCAGTATAGCAAAATAAAATTTAAAAAATAAATAAAATAGGGCTGGGTATAAGCTCAGAGGTAGAATGCTCCTAGTACCAAAAAAAACAAAACAAAAAACAACAACAACAAAAAAAACCTGGGAAAACCAGGTGTGATGGCACACACCTGTACCCCAGTGATTTGGGAGGGTGAGGAAGGAGGATCACTTGAACAAGGACTCTGAGGCCAGCTTGGACAACGTCACAAGACCCTATCTCAAAACCAACAAAGAAGTCAGGTGTGGTGGCTCACGCCTATAATCCCTGTACTAAGGATATGCTGAGACAGGGGGATTGTAGATTCCAAGATAGCCTCACCATCTCGGCAAGGCCCTCAGCAACTTACTAATAGGGCTAGGGATGAGCTCAGAGCTAGAATGCCCCTGGATTTAATCATCAGTACCACACACACACACACACAAATAGAGCTGGATGTATAGCTCAGAGGTACAACACCCTGGGTTCATCTCCAGGAGCACTAAAGAAAAAGCCCTAACTCACACTGGGATGGTATTAGGAAGTAGAGCCTCTGAGAAATCCTTAGGACTAGGTTAGGATACAAGAAGGTGGCCCCTGCTTGCTCCCCACACACAGTGTGATCAGCTTCTAGGACTGTGAGATTAAATATCTATTGTTTAAGCCACTAAATCTAAGCCAACTAAAGCAAGATCCACCTCCAGATGCTAAAATTAGTGGGTAAAAGAGCACGAGAAAAGAGTATCTACACACTTTTTCCTTTCTTTTGCAATACTAGGGATTAAGCCCAAAGGTGCTCTACCACTGAGCTCAGTCCTAGCCCTTTTAATTTTTCATTTTGAGACAAGGTGCCAAGTGCCCAGGCTGGCCTCGAACCTGTGATCTTGCCTCAGCCTCTGAGTAGCAGAGGCCACAGGCTTCCACTACTAAGCCTGGCTACGTACTCCTGACGTATCCCTACATAGTATTTATATTCATTAGAAAGAAACACAGTAAGTTCAAGTGGAGAAACCTGGCAGGTACCACATTAACCAAGGAATCAAGATGAACATCGCCAGTGGTAGATCTGACAGCAACATGCAACCCTGACTCACAGAGAGGCCCACAACATCGTCCTGATGGCCTCTTGCAGAAAACACAGATACCTCAGTCTAATCAATCTAATACCTAATCAGTCTAATCAGTCTAATACCTCAGTCTAATCAAGAAAACATCAAGTCAGGGGGGCGTGGTGGAGCATGCTGTAATCCCAGCATTTGGGAAGCTGAGACAGGAGGATCAGTTCCCGGACAGCCTCAGCTACTTAGTGAGGCCCTCTGCAATTCAGTGAGACCCCATTTCAAAATAAAGAATTAAAGGCCGGGCGTGGTGGCGCATGCTTGTAATCCCCGCACTTGGGAGGCAGAGACAGGAGGATCGCGCAGGTTCAAAGCCAACCGCGCGCGCTGGCTTAGGAGACCCTGTTTCCAAATAAAAAAATGTAAAAATAGGTCTGGGAGTGTAGCCCGGAGGTAGAAGGGCTTCCAGGAACCCCAGTACCACCAAAAAAAAATAAATAAATAAATAAAAATAAATAAATAAAATAAATAAATAAAGAATTAAAAAATAGAGCTGGGGGTGTAGCTCAAGAGGTAGAACGCCCCTGGGGCCCCAGTACCACAAAAATAAATAAATAAATAAATAAATAAATAAATAAATAAATAAATAAAACATCAAGCCAAGCATGGTGGTGCACACTGGAAAACCTAGTACTTGGGAGGCTGAGACAGGACAGGTTCAAGGACAGCCTCAACTGCATAGCGACTCTCAGCAACCTAGCGAGACCTTTTCAAACTAAAAAATAAAATAGGGTTAGGGAGGTAGCTTGGAGAACTCTCCTAGGGTTCTATCCCCAATAACACACACACACACACACACACACACACACACACACACCATCAAACAAGTGGAGGGATATGTGCCAAAACACCAGCCAGTACTCTCAAAGTGTCCAGCTCAGGAAAGACTGAAGAACAGCCATGCCCAGCTTAAAATTACTTATTTATTTTGTAGCAGTATGGATTGAACCCTGTGGCATTCTACCTCTGAGCTACACCCTCGGGCCAATTTAATTTTGTTTTGAAACAGGGTCACTCGGTTGCTGAGAGTCTCACTACTTGCTGAGGCGACACCTGACCTGGGATCCTCCTGTCTCAGCCTCCCAAGTACTAGCATTACGAGCATGTGCCACCATGCCTGACAAAGCTATTTTAAAATAAAAAGTAAGCTGGGCGTGGTGGCACACGCTTGTAATCCTAGTACTTGGGAGGCTGAGACAGGAGGATTGCAGGTTTGCAGCCAGCCTCAGCTACTTAGTGAGACCCTGAAACTTGCTAAGATCCTGTTTCAAAATAAAGAATAAAAAATAGGGCTGGGGTATAGCTTAGTGGTAGAATACCCCTGGTTTCAATCCCCAGTACAACAAAAGATAAATAAATGGGTGTGGTGGCACATGCTTGTAATCCCAGTACTTGGGAGACTGAGACAGGAGGCTAGCAGGTTCATGGCCAGCTGCAGGTACTTAGTGAGGCTCTCAATTTAGTGAGACCCTGTTTCAATATAAAAAATAAAAGAGCTGGGTGTGGTATCGCACTCTTGTAACTCCAGCATTTGGAAGGCTGAGACCAGAGGATCGCAGTTCACAGACAGCCTCAGCTACTTAGTGAGACACTCTAACTTAGTGAGACCCTATGTCAAAAAAAAAGAAATAAAGAATAAAAAATAGGGCAGGGGTGTAGATTGGAGGTCGAATGCCCCTGGATTCCATCCCAAGACCCACAAAAAAAAAAAAAAAAAAAAAGAATAAAAGACAGGGCTGGGGGTGTAGATCGGAGGTACAATGCCCCTGAGTTCAATCCCCAGTACTGCAAAAAATAAATACAAAATAAAGCTGTGTGTGGTGGAGCACACTTGTAATTCCAGTATTTGGGAGTGTGAGACAGGAAGATTGCAGGTTCAAGATCAGCCTCAGCAAATTAGTGATACCCTGTTTCAAAATAAAAAATAAAATCAGGCTGGAAACATAGCTCAAAAATAGACTGCCCCTGAATTCAATCCCCATACCACAAATAAACAAATAAATAATAAAAAGTAAGCCAGGCATGGTGGCACATGCTTTGAAATCCCAGTACTTGGGAGGCTGAGACAGGAGGATCACAGATTCAAGGCCAGGCTCTGCAATTTAGAGACACCTGTTGTAAAAGACAAACTAAAATAAAGCTGGGGGTGTAGCTCATTGGTAGAATGCCTCTGGGTTTAGTCATCAGTACAAATAAGTAAACCTGTACTCCCAGTATTTGGGAGGCTGAGACTTGAGGATCAGCCAGCCTTAGCAACTTGTAAGGCCCTCTGCAACTTAGTGAGACACTGTTTCAAAATAAAGAATAATGGGGCAGAAGGTGTAGCTTGGAGGTAGAATGCCCCTGGGTTCAATCCCCATTAAAAAAAAAAAAAAAAGGCTGTCCCAGTGCAATTTTTGGAAATGAAATAACTGAATCAAGGTTCTAATTGCACCAGTGGATAAATCCACAGAACACAGGACTTTTTTTTGTGTGTGTGTGGTACTGGGATTGGAACCCAGGGGCATTCTACCTCCGAGATATACCCCAGCCCTATTTTTTATTCTTTTTTTTTTTTTTGTGTGTGTGTGTGTGTGGTACTGGGGTTCCTGGAAGCCCTTCTACCTCTGGGCTACACTCCCAGACCTATTTTATACTTTTAATTTGGAAACAGGGTCTCTTAAGCCAGCGAGACTGGCTTAGAACCTGTGCGATCCTCCTGCCTCCACCTCCCAAGCAGAGGGATTACAAGCGTGCGCCACCACGCCCGGCTCTAATTAGCTGAGGCTGTCTGCAAACCAGGATCCTCCTGTCTCCGCCTCCCAATGCTGGGATTGGGCTAGGACTTACTGAGGCAGTCGCTCGGGTGTGGCCTTGGGAACTACACTGTCTCCTTGCTCTTCCAGCTGCCGTGAGGGGCGCTGTCCTGTCTCCCGCCATGCCGCGTCTGCCTTGAGCTGTCAGTTCTGAACTGTACCTCTGAAGTGCTGCGCTCCCTTCTCTCTGTTGCTCGTGTCAGGCAGTTTGGGTACAGTGAGAGAAGAACTAAAACATGGGGGGATGTTGAACCACCTATGCAACCAAGAGAGTGCTTCTGCTGCAGAAGGAAACCAGGCCACTGCCTGGCGCTCCTTGTCCACAGAGGCACTGCTGGGTCCTTGGGGTGCCATCTGAGCCACACCCAGCGCGCGACACTCACCTGCGGAGGAGCGACTGCTGCAGGCTCTTGCAGGTGGCAAGGGACTCGCCGGTGAACATGTGGCACACGACCACGTGCAGGCAGCGGGCCATGAAGGCCAGCACAGCGTCGGGCTGGAGGGAGCCACTGCGGGAGACGAGGCACAGGCGCTGCAGCGAGGAGCACTGGCTGAGCGCCTGGAAGAACTGTGCGTTGGCGCTGAAGTAGGGCTGCTCCAGCCTGCAGGGAGAGAACAGGCGTGAGGTCCTGCGGGAGGGACGCCACGCGGGGGACAGTTCCTGGACACAATGGGGGGCCCTGCCAGTCTGCCCAGTCCTCACTACAGGACACTCCCCAGAACACTGGGCAAGGAAGCGGCCCCACGGCCACTCTTGGAGATCCACATTTGGGAGGACCCAGTGGGCCCAACACAGCCACTGCCTACCTACACACCCGTCAAGAGCCACTGGCATGAGGCCACCAGCCTTTGGTGCCACAGCCTGCCTCGAGTTCACTGCACAGCCTGCTGGGGCCGCTGCCTGCCTAGGCGCCCTGCGCCTCACATGCTGCTGTGCACTTCCACATGGCCTCTGCCCTGGGAGCTCAGTTGATGAGGGAGACATGAGGGAGCACTGCAGGACAGAGCCCAGGAGGTGCCCGAGCCAGGTGGACGGCCATGACAGAGGGTGGCAGCCCTGCAGCTTGCTCCCAGGAACACCCGGGTGAGGGCACAGCTGGAGGGTGGGCTGCGAGCCAGGGGCCTGGAATGGCAGCTGCTGTGCGCTTTGCAGAAGTCCCAGCCCAGAATCTGTGAGGGTAGCCTCATGTGGGAACACTTCTTTGCAGATTGAGTTAAGATGAGGCCAACCCAAGCCCAGTGTGGAGTCACATGCCTGTAATTTCAGTATTTAGGAGGCTGAGACAGGAGGATCACAGGTTCAAAACCAGTCTCAGGCCGGGCGTGGTGGCATACACTTGTAATCCCCGTGCTTGGGAGGCAGAGAGCGGAGGATCACGCAGGTTTGAAGCCAGCTGCACTGGCTTAGGAGACCCTGTTTCCAAATAAAAATATAAAAAATAGGTCTGGGAGTGTAGCCCGGAGGTAGAAGGGCTTCCAGGAACCCCAGTACCACCAAAAACAAAACAAAACAAAACAAAAAACCAGTCTTAGTAATTCCATGAGACTTTTAGCAATTTACTGAGGTCCTCTTTAAAAATAAAAAGCAAGCCGGGCATGGTGGCGCACGCTTGTAATCCCAGCATTCGGGAGGCTGAGACCTGGAGGATCGCGGTTCGCGGACAGCCTCAGCTACTTAGTGAGGCCCTCTGCAACTCAGTGAGACCCGGTTTCAAAATAAAGAATAAAAAATAGGGCAGGGGGTGTAGCCCGGAGGTCAAATGCCCCTGGGTTCCATCCCCGGACCCGCAAAAATAAAATAAAATAAAATAAAATAAAATAAAATAAAATAAAAAATAAAATAAAATAAAAAAATAAAATAAAAATAAAAAGCTGGGTGTGTTGCTGCACACTTGTAATCCCAGAACTTGGGAGCTGAGACAGGAAGACTGCAGGTTCACAGCCAGACTCAACTACTTAGACTTTCTACAACTGTTTAAAAAAAAAAAAAAAGACTGGGGTATAGCTCAGAGGTAGAATACTCTTGGGTTCCATCTCCAGTACTGCCAAAACAATTAAAAAAAAAAAAGAAAGCCAGGCATGGTGGTGCACACTTGTAATCCCAGCATGCGAGAGGCTGCGACTGAAGGATCACTGTTTGCAGACTGCCTCAGCTACTTAGTGAGGCCCTCTGCAACTCAGTGAGACCCTGTTTCAAAAATAAAAACATATAAGCCGGGTGTGGTGGCACACACTTGTAATCCCTGTGCTTGGGAGGCAGAGACAGGAGAATCTCACAGGTTCGAAGCTAGCCACGCTGGCTTAAGAGACCCTGTTTCAAAAATATAAAATAGGTCTGGGAGTGTAGCCCAGAGGTAGAAGGGCTTCCAGGAACCCCAGTACCACCAAAATAAATAAATAAATTAATTAATTAATTAATTAAAAATAAAAACATATGCTAGGCATGGTGGCGCACGCTTGTAATCCCAACACTTGGGAGGCTGAGACAGGAGGATTACGGGTTTGCGAAAAGCCTCAGCTATTTAGTGAGGTCCTCTGCAACTCACTGAGACCCTGTTTCAAAATAAAAAGAATACAAAATAGGGCTGAGGATATAGCTCAGAGGTAAAATGCCCCTGGGTTCCATGCCCAGTACACACACACACACACACACACACACACACACACACACACACACACAAATTAATTAATTAAAAATAAATAGCCGAGCGTGGTGGTGCACGCTTGTAATCCCCGCGCTTGGGAGGCTGAGACAGGAGGATTGCGCAGGTTCGAAGCCAGCCTCAGCTACTTAGTGAGGCACTCAGCAACCTAGTGAGACCCTGTTTCCAAATAAAATATAAAATGGGTCTGGGAGTTTAGCCCGGAGGTAGAAAGCCTCTGGGTTCCACCCCCAGTACCACCAATAAATAAATATATATATACTAAAAAAGAGGGCTGGGGGTGTAGCTTCAAGGTACCGTGTCCCTGGGTTCCATTCCCAGTACTGCAAAAAATTAATAAAATAAAATAAGTAAAATATAAAAAGGGCTGGAAGCCGGGCGTGGTGGCGCATGCTTGTAATCCCAGCATTTGGGAGGCTGAGACCTGGAAGATCGCGGTTCACGGAGAGCCTCAGATACTTAGTGAGGCCCTCTGCAACTCAGTGAGACCCAGTTTCAAAATAAAGAATAAAAAATAGGGCAGGGGGTATAGCTCGGAGGTCAAATGCCCCTGGGTTCCATCCCCAGACCCGCACAAAAAATAAAATAAAATAAAATAAAAAATAAAATAAATAAAAAGGGCTGGAGATGTAGCTCAAAGATAGAATGACCCTGGGTTCCAAAGAGAGATGAGGTCATCCCTACGCCTAGTGACTGGTTCCTTACAAGGCCACGTGAAGTGAGGCAGGGACACAGAGGCAGAGCCTGGACAGAGATGTCCACAAGCCACAGGGACCAAGCATTGCCAGCCACCATCAGAAACGGAAAGGTGGGGACAGACACTGCCTTACAGCCCTCAGAAGATACCTGCCCTGCTCACACCTTGATGTGAGACTCCTGGCTTCTGGGACTGTGAATCCACACATTTTTATTTTAAGCCATCTAAGTCCATGGTCATTTGTTCCAGTGGCCCCAAGACACTACAACAGACACTGAGGAGAGACTGGGCTGCAGGATCTGCCAGCACAGAAATCTTTTCGTGGAAAAAAGACCAAGACACAGGAAAAGTCCCTTGTGTACCTTACATAAAACAAATACTCCCAGAAGAACATCTGCTGCAATCACTCCTGGAGAGCAGGTCAGGGCCCAGGGAACGGCCCTTACTCTTCAGGCTGTGGCAGCACCTCTGTCCTCCTCAGACATGCTCGTCTACTTCACACTTTAAAAAGCTTGTGTTTGCTGTCGCAGGCAGTCACCGTCCCTTGGCCAGAGCAGCTGCAAGCTGGTGGCAAAGGTGAAGGCCTCAAGACCAGGTGCCATCAGTCCAAAGCGTGTAGGGGGCAGAGGGGCCTCCTACTGGACGGCACATCACAAGACAACAGATTTGAGCACATCTGTGGGAAGCCACGGCTTGAGAGCAGCCCAGCTGCGGTGGGCCGAGCTAGAACCATACCCCCGCCAACCCAGCACCTTCTAAAGCAGGAGGAAGGATGCGCAAAGGACAGTCTTTCCTGGAGCAGCTTCCCTTCACTAAATGGGCTTCATCCATTTGGGGTCATCTGTGCCTGACTGTAAGGAAAGCCAAATGTGAGAGGGATTGGAAAGGGAAGCCACTGGGCAGCGGTCAAGGTCATTTCTAAACGAGCCGCTTGCACCTCCACCAGACCCCAACAGAGCTTGGTAGGCAGCAGCCAGGCTGGACACAAGCGCAGCACAGGCTGAGGCCCGGGCCTGCGGGGCCCTGAGCACACCACAGGAACGCCATGCCAAGCCCTACAAAACCCTGCTAAATGAGACCTTCTAGCAGGTGCCCAAGGCCTGAGTCCTGTACAAAGCACCTCCTGCAGAAACCCAGCTTCAAGCTGGGTGTGGTGGGTACGCTTCTAATCCCAGCATTTGAGAGGCTGAGACAGGAGGATCGAGGTTCGCGGACAGCCTCAACTACTTAATGAGGCCCTCTGCAACTCAGTGAGACCCTGTTTCAAAATAAAGAATAAAAAATAAAAAATAGGGCAGGGGGTGTAGCTCGGAGGTCAAATGCTTCTGGGTTCCATCCCCAGACCCACAAAAGAAAGAAAGAAGGAAGGAAGGAAGGAAGGAAGGAAGGAAAGAAAGACAGACAGACAGACAGACAGACAGACAGACAGACAGACAGAAAGAAAGAAAGAAAGAAAGAGAAAGAAAGAAAACCCAGCTTCAGAGCTGGAGCCTGGGTCTCTGCAGCTTCAGCCCTGTCCATGGATCAGACAGTGCCCATGTCATCCCAGCTTTGTCTATGAGGTAGCCCAGCATGAACTGCAGAAGGCCTGCTTCTCACTGTGCACAGACCAGATCAAGGTGGAGACCTCGGAGGACACCCCCGAGGAGGTGGTCTAAGCCATGGCTCTCACCAAAAAAGAGAAACTTCTAGGATGAGTTGATGTGGACTGCCCTGAAAGATGCTGAGCTAACCAAAGCTCAAGTGAGAGGCAGTCAACACCTGGGTGTGGGGGTGCACACCTGTAATCCCAGTACTTGGGAGGCTGAGACAGGAGGATCATAAAATCAAGAATAGCCTCAGCAAGCCGGGCATGGTGGCGCATGCTTGTAATCCCCACGCTTGGGAGGCTGAGACAGGAGGATCGCACAAGTTTGAAGCCAGCCTCAGCTACTTGGTGAGGCTCTCAGCAACTTAGTGAGACCCTGTTTCCAAATAAAATAGAAAATAGGTCTGGGAGTACAGCACAGAGGTAGAAAGCCTCTGGGTTCCACCCCCAGTACCACCAGAAAAAAAAAAAGAATAGCCTCAGCAAGTAGTGAGGCTCTCATCAACCTAGCAAGATCCTACTTCAAAATAAAAATAATTGGGCTGGGGGTATAGATCAGAGGTAGAACAACCCTGGGTTCATTTCCAGGTAAACAAAATAAAAAGTTAATTAAAAATAAACAATAAGAGCCAGGAATGGTGGTGCACACTTGTAATCCCAACATTTGGGAGGCGGAGACAGAAGGATCACAGTTCGAGACCAGCCTCAGCTACTACTTAGTGAGGCCCTTTGCAACTCAGTGTGACCGTTTCAAAAATAAAGAATGAAAAATAGGCTGGGGGTATAGCTCGGGGGTAAAAAGCCCCTGGGTTCCATCCCTAGTATGGCAAAGAATAAGTAAAAATAAATAAATAATAAGCTAGGCATGGTGGCACACACTTGTAATCCCAGCATTTGGGAGGCTGAGACAAGAGGATCATGGTTCACAGACAGCCTCAGCTACTTAGTGAGGCCCTTTGCAACTCAGTGAGACCGTTTTAAAACAGACTAAAAAATAAGTCTGGGGGTGTAGCGCAGAGATAGAATGCCCCTAGGTTTCATTCCCAGCACCGCAAAAATAAATAAATAAATAAATAAATAAGTAAATAATAAGCTAGGTATGGTGGCACACACCTCGAATCCCAGTACGCGAGAGACTGAGACAGGTTTACAGCTTCGAGGACAACCTGCCAACACCTTTTTTCTTTTTTTGGTGGTACTGGGGTTCCTGGAAACCCTTCTACTTCTACTTCCAGACCTATTTTTTTATACTTTTTTTTTTAAACAGAGTCTCTTAAGCCAGCGCGGCTGGTTTCGAACCTACACGATCCTCCTGTCTGCCTCCCAAGAGCAGGGATTACAGGCAAGGGCCACCAACGCCCGGCTTTTTTTTTTTTTTCTTTCTTTCTTTCTTTCTTTCTTTCTTTCTTTTTTTTTTTTTTTTGTTTGGTGGTACTGGGGGCCGAACCCAGGGGCTTTTCTACCTCCGGGCTATACTCCGAGACCTATTTTATACTTTATTTGGAAATGGTCTCACTAAGTTGCTGAGAGCCTCGCTAAGTAGCTGAGGCTGGCTTCGAACCTGTGTGATTCTCCTGTCTCAGCCTCCAAAGGGTTGGGATTACAAGCATGCAGCACCATGCCCGGCTAAGACCTTTTTTCAAAATAAACAATACAATTGGGCTGGGAGTGTAGCTTGGAGGTAGAATGCCTCTGGGTTCAATCCCCAGTACCACAAAAAAATAAAAACAACCCACAGCTGGGGGTATAGCTGTTTAACCCCAGTACCAAAAAAAAAAAAAAAATGGAGGCAATCAACAGGTGTTCTGTCTTCACTGTGTGCAAAGCCAGACACAAGCTCACAAGCCAGGACCTTGGGCTTGTCTGCATTGGCCTGCACCCAGGAGATCCCAACAGGTCACATGGCTCAGGTGATATGAGAGAGGTCTGCAAAAGTAAGAGCCAGACATGAGCACGGAGCAGGGCTGCCCCTGCTGCCCCACGGGGGCCACCAGCTGGTCGTCACGCATGGCTACGGAAGGCCTGGCATGCAGTGGTGAGACTGGCATTTATTTTATTCACATGGACTTAAGGCAAGAGTCAGTGCCATGCATGGTGACTTGGGAAGGCCATCGCATGTGCTGTGGTCCTCAGTACTGAGGGCAGGGGAAGGAGGCCTGGCAGGGCTGCCAGGCACCAGCACCAGGGAAAGGCCAAAGCCGCACTGTATACAGACCACACAAGCCCCGCCACAGAGCCACCACGGGAAGACGGGAGGGAGCCAGGCACAGTGGCACCAGCCTTTAATCCCAGTACTTGGGAGAGTGGGATGAAAGGATTGAAGGTTTGTGGCCAGCTTCAGCAACTAAGTGAGACCCAGTTTCAAAATAAAAAAATAAAAAGGGATGGAGTGTAGCTCAGAGGTAGAATGCCCACCGGGTGTGGTGGCACACACTTGTAATCCCAGTATTTAGGAGACTGAGACAGGAGGATCTGAGTTCACGGCCAGCCTCAGGTACTTAGTGAGGCACTCCACAACTTAGTGAAACCCGAAAAAAAAAAAATTTATAAGCCAGGCATGGTGGCATTCACTTGTAATTCCAGTACTTGGGAGGCTGAGACAGGAAGATTGCAGGTTTGTGGCAAGCCTCAGCTACTCTGCAATTCAGTGAGACGGTCTCAAAATAAAGAATAAAAAACTGGGCTGATTCTCTTTTTTCTTTTGTGGTACTGGGGGTGGAAACCAGAGGCTTTCTACCTACGAGCTATACTCCCAGACCTTTGTGTGTGTGTGGTGCTGGGGATGGAACCCAGAGGCTTGCTACCTTTGGGCTGCACTCCCAGACCTATTTTATGTTTTATTTGGAAACAGGGTCTCACTAAGTTGCTGAGAGCCTCACTAAGTAGATGAGACTGGCTTTTATTTTATTTTTTTGGTGGTACTAGGGGTGGAACCCAGAGGCTTTCTACCTCCAGATTATACTCCCAGACCCATTTTATATTTTATTTGGAAAGAGTCTCACTAAGGTGCTGAGAGCCTCACTAAGCAGCTGAGGCTGGCTTCGAACCTGCACGATCCTCCTGTCTCAGCCTCCCAAGCACGGGGATTACAAGCGTGCACCTCCACACTCGGCTTTGATTCTCTTTTTAAAAACAAACTCTAAGGCCGGGCGTGGTGGTGCATGCTTGTAATCCCCACGCTTGGGAGGCTGAGACAGGAGGATCGCACAGGTTTGAAGCCAGCCTCAACTACTTAGTGAGGCTCTCAGCAACTTAGTGAGACCCTGTCTCCAAATAAAGTATAAAATAGGTCTGGGAGTATAGCCCGGAGGTAGAAAGCCTGTGGGCTCCACCCCCACTACCACCAAAACAAACAAACAAACAAAAAAAAAAACAATACCTAGGCCCTGTGTGGTGGCACATGTCTGTAATCCTAGTACTTGGGAGGCTGAAACAGGAGGATTGCAGGTTCAAAGACAGCCTCAGCAATGCAATAAGACTCTCAGCAACCTAACAAGACACTGTTTCAAAATAAAAGTTTAGAGCCAGGCTGGGTGTAGCCTGGAAGAGAAATTCCCCTGGGTTCAGTCCCCCAGTATTAAAAAATAATTTTTATTTTATTTGCAGTATTACGATGGAACCCAAGGGCACTGTACCTCCGAGCTACACCCCCCTAATTTTTAGTATTTTTATTTTTTGAACAGGCGATCCTCCTGTCTCAGCCTCCCAAATGCTGGGATTACAAGTGTGCACCACTACGCCCGGCTGAAAAATAAATAAAACTTAGGGAAGGATCCCTCTACCCACCTGGGAGCAGGGAGATGAGGGTGTAAAAGTACCCCTGAGGCACCCTGCCTGCTGTAGGCTGCTTGGGCTCTCCCCTCCCACACAGGGGGGTGGAGCCCAAGGGTGCCAGGCCGCAACTTCCACCTC
The DNA here is from genome assembly GCF_963383645.1 of Muscardinus avellanarius. Classification (NCBI taxonomy): domain Eukaryota; kingdom Metazoa; phylum Chordata; class Mammalia; order Rodentia; family Gliridae; genus Muscardinus; species Muscardinus avellanarius. The sequence goes on along the minus strand of NC_137796.1, from coordinate 74,621,438 downwards.
ATTCACTAGGTGGCGATGTGGGCTGCATTACCAGCCCAGGACAACCCAGGCCGGCCGATCACAAGTGGTGGCCCGCTTGTGCACTATTAGACCTTTTCAGCTAAACAGCGACCTCCAGATTCTCCACTCTGAAGGTCACTGGTGATCCAGGTAGGGGGGGTGCCTGGTGGGAGTGCCCTGCACATTCTCGTTTCCCTAGTGCTGGGGCCAGTGTGCTCCGACAATCTCCCACTCCCCTGTACAGTAGGCCGCGTTCACTTGCCACCCAGGATGGCTGGAAGGACTGACCTAAACAAGTGACTGGCATGTCTGAGGCTGGGCAAGGGATGAGGTAAAGGCAGCCACTGCAGCCAGCAAGAATCTGACCTTCAGACCATCTTCCTTCGGGGTGTCTTGGTCTCCCCACGGCTCTGGGCATAAGAAGCACTTAGCTCGCCAGGTGTGGTGGCACATGCTTATAATCCCAGCATTTGGGAGGCTGAGACAGGAGGTTCATGACCAGCCTCAGCTACTTAGGCCCTTTGCAACTCAGTGAGACACTGTTTCAAAATAAAGAATAAAAAAATAGGGCTGGGGGTGTAGCTTGGAGATAGAATTGGAGATAGAATGGCGGAGTTCTATCCCCAGTACTGCAAAAAAAAAAAAAAAGAAGAAGCACTTAGCTCTCACTGGGAGGTGTGAGGCAGCCCCGGCCTCACAGGTGTTCCTGGGGCCCTGCCAGACCTGGCTTGCACTGTTCTCTGGCTTCTGCCCAGAGGCTGTCCTGGTTCTGAGGTCAGGTGGCCCAAGGTCACTCAGGGTGACAAGGCCTCACCAGTCTTAGGAAAGAAGACTTGTGAGCCTTTTGCCATGGAGACATGCCCCAGTCTGGAGCCAAAACAGCACATACCTGCCCCACCTCCTGCCGACAGGAGCTCAGGCTGGTATGCGCTTGGGTTCATGACACTGGGACAGTGGAGGCAGCAGCCAGTAGGTCAGCCTGGGATCCAGAGGGCTGCTGTCTCAGGAACACTCCCCTAGGACGTACAGGAGCGCGGGCAGCCCCCACATCCCTAGGAGCATGCGCCAGCCTCTGGCCCAGAACACCATTTCCTCTTGCACCTCCTGCCCACGGCCAGCAGGCGCCACCTGCTCCACTCACTGCAGCCTCCCGGGCTTGCCTGCCACCGAAGGCAGGAATCCAGAGGAACAGGGCCATTTGGCTGCATTCTGCAAACGGTGTTTGTTCTGTACAGGCAGTACCCAATTCTGAGCAGACGTGGTTCTGTGACTGCTGGGCACAGAGATGCCTTTATGAGCCACAGTCAGGTTCTCAGGATGGCCTACAAAACCCATTTATGATAGGCATGATGGCTCACACCTGTAATCCCAGAGCCTTGGGAGGTAGAGGCAGGAGGATCACAAGCCTGAGGCTACTCTGGCCAACTTAGCAAGCCCCCCCCCCTTTTTTTTAGTACTGGGATGGAACCCAGGGACAGTCTATTTCCAAGCTACACACCCAGCCCAATTTTTTACTTTTTGTGTGTGTGTGTGGTACTGGGAGTGGAACTCAGGAGCTTTTCTACCTCCAGCTATACTCCCAGACCTATTTTTTTATACTTTATTTGGAAACAGGGTCTCACTAAGTTGCTGAGAGCCTCACTAAGTAGCAGAGGCTGGCTTCGAACCTGTGCAATCCTCCTGTCTCAGCCTCCCAAATGCTGAGATTACAAACATGTGCCACTACGCCTGGCTTATTCTTTATTTTGAAACAGGGTCTCACTGAGTTGCAAAGGGCCTAAGTAGTAGCTAAGGCTGTCCACAAACCATGATCCTCCTGTCTCAGCCTCCCAAATGCTGGGATTACAAGCGTGCGCCACCATGCCTGGCTTTGCAAGCCCCTATCTTAAAATTAAATTTAAAACGGCTGGGGAAAGCTGGGCGTGGTGGCACATGCTTGTAATACCAGCATTTGGGAGGCTGAGACAGGAGGATCACGGTTTGTGGACAGCCTCAGCTACTTAGTAAGATTCTCAGTGAGAATTAGATTCTTAGTAAGATTCTTAGTAAGAAACTCAGTGAGACCCTGTTTCAATAAAGATTAAAGAATAAAAATAAAAAATGGGGCTGGGAAGCTGGGCGTGGTGGTGCACACTTGTAATCCCAGTGCTTGGGAGGCTGATCAGGAGGATTGCAGAGGTTCAAAACCAGCCTCAGCTACTTAGTGAGGCTCTTGGCAACTTAGTGAGACCCTGTTTCCAAAAAGTATATATAAAAAATAGGTCTGGGAATATAGCCAGGAGGTAGAAAAGCCCCTGGGTTCCACCCCAGTACCACCAAAAAAAAAAGGGGGGGGGGAGGGCTGGGGGTATAACTTGGAGGTAGAATGCCCCTGGGTTCCATCCCCACTACTGCCAAAAAAACAAAAACAAAAACAAAGTTTATACCCAGTCCTATCTCCCACACTGGATGCAAAGCCCTGTTCCTGGAGATGCCTGGCCATAGGAACCATGTCCCAAACCCCAAAGGCCTGCAGTCACCACCAAGCACTGCTGCACTGTCTCAATCAATGATCAGTCTCTGTGAGGCAGGAGTCACTCCAGCCGTGCATGGTACAGCGAGTGCCTGGGCAGGTCCGTGAATTCTCTGGGCCTCGCTTACCACATCTGCAAAGAGGATGATGGCATCTATACTTGGGCTGCTAAGGATCTCAAAGGGATCCTCAGCTTTCACCTACAAGCAGATGAAAGCTTGGCAGCAACCTGTGAGCTTAGAGGTAGACCCACCACATAGCTGCTCCCATGCCGACAGCATCTGCTCAGCATCCTCTGCTGTATCTTCCTCCTCTTCCCAAACAGGCTTCACCAGGTGCCCCTTGCCAAATCCGTGTGCTCCAGTCCCATGGTCACCTGCTACTTATGTGCTGAAGACTCCCTGGGAGTCCTAGGGAGGAGTTATGTGCTGAAGATATTCTGTGATCCACACGCTCCTCCAGGAAAGGTCAGGGCCATGGCGGAAAAGGCACTGGAGGACAGGAGTGGAGGAGACACTGGACAGAGGTGAAGCAGTAAGAAACTAGGGAGCTGACACCTGGTGGCTTAGGGCAGCAAAGACGACGAGGAGGGCATCTGAACCTTAGAAGCCAGAAAGCCGACACAGGAGGCAGAGTAGAGGCAGTGGCAGGCTGACTGCTGCAGCAGCACATCTTCAAGCACCAGCTGCAATGTTTTCCCCAGAGGTAAAAGGAAAATAGTTCAGTTCTCAAATCAAGCACAGCTGGGATGCTCAGCCCAGTGTGGATAACCACCAGACCTAAGCCCTGCATCTGCTGCAACTGCAATCAAGCTGCAGACCCCAGGGGTGTGGACTCAACAACACAGAGGCTCCGAGCAATCTGCTCTGCTGTTTGGAAGGCCAAGTTCTGGTTCTAGGTTCTCATACCAACACTGGCAAAACCCAACAGCCCTGGGTGGCCATGCTCAGTGAACAAGGTCAGGCAGCCTGGCTAACATCATGGCACCTGCTGGTTTCCATTGGATCCAGCTCACTTCCTGTCATGCAGAAGCCACAGGGGAGAGCGGAGGTTTGTAATGGACACGCCTTCTCCTCCTGCATGCCTGAAGGGCCAAGGTCAAGGTCTGGCATTAGACTGATGGGTAAGACGCTCAGCTCTGCTCTTCTGTTCTTTTTGGTACCAGGGATTGATCCCAGGGGCATTCTACCACCAAGCTACCCCCAGCCCTTGTAGAGTGGGTTTGCCACCTTCATGTTTTGGGTGATTTTTCAAAACCAGATCTTTCTGTCAAGATTTCAAAATACATTTTAGTTAACAAATTCCTATCCTTTAAATACCAGGACATCACAGAACACCCTTCATCCCATGGCATAATTTGGTGCAAGTCCATTCCATACTTGGCGCTGGAACACGAGTGAGCCCCATGACAACAGCCTAGGGAGGAGTTCTCCAAGGCCCGTGGCTTCTTTTTGTTGCTGCTGTTGTACTGGGAATTAAACTCAGGGGTGTTCTATCTCTGAGCCATACCCCACCCCATTTTTCTTCTTTTGTGTGGTACTGGGATTGAACCTAGAAGCATTCTACCTCTGAGCTATATCTCCTACCCTACTTTTTTCTGTGTGTGTGTGGTACTGGGGATGGAACTCTTCTACCTCCAGGCTACACTCCCAGACCTATTTTATGTTTATTTGGAAACAGGGTCTCTTAAGCCAGCTGAGGCTGGCTTTGAACCTGGGATTACAAGCGTGAGCCACCACGCCCGGCGTCAATTTCTTATTATTTATTTTGAAAAAGGGTCTCACGGAATTGCAAAGGGCCTCAGTAGCTGAGGCTGTCCAAGAACCGTGATCCTCCTGTCTCAGCCTCCCAAGTGCTGGGATTACAAGCGTGCGCCACTACGCCCGGCTTTTTATTTTGGAACAGTGTCTCCCTAAGTAGCTGAGGCTGGTCTCAAACCTGTGATCATCCTGGGATTACAGGAGGGTGCCCCTCACCTGGCTCAAGGCCTGTAGCTTTTACCTCCTCCTGCTCTTCTGGATTGGTGCCACCACCTTACTCCAGGCCAAATATTCCTGGGAGTCTGCACCCCTTCCCAGTGAATCTGCCTTCTCTATCCTGTCCCTCTCCAGTTTCCATGGTTGCACACCCCCTCACTCCCCCCGCTCAAGTCCTTAAGCACCTGCCTGCATCTCTCACCTCACCTTACCTGTCCTCCCACCTCCCTGCAGGGCCCCAGCTGCTCTGAATCAGATGGGTTTGGGTGAATTTTCAAGCCTCTAGGTTTCTGCAGATGCTGCCAACCCAGAAGCCTTGAACCCACAGCCCCTGGCTAACTCCTGTACATCCTCCAAGAATCACAAAGCTGGGCCAGGAAGCTCTAGGTTCAAATCCTGGCTCCCCCACATACCAGTTCTGGTGGCTGGGAACAACCATATCCACCTCGCTCGGTTACGAGGGTCAGATGAGATGGCGTACAATCACAGGACTATGAGGAATAAGCACAATGCTATGCTCAGGTAACCCTGCCGCCAGCACCCCAGGGCTCTGCTAGACTACAGCTTCCCCAGAGCCCCTGAGCCCGGTGTACTACATACTGAAGCCCCATCCCACCTCTGAGGCCCTGGGGACAGGCCCACATCAGAGCCTCTAAGTTCCACTCGCAGGAGGCTGGCTGTAGGCACATGAACGCCGGCTACTCACTCCCCCTTGCTGGCCTCGGAGGCCTTCAGAGAGCCAGCAGAGACGGCAGAGGAGCCACGGCCCTCACCTGAGGTCCTTCAGTCGTCTGCAGTGCTTCAGCATGTCCGAGAGGGCGGGCATGTATACCACCTTCCCCATCATGCCCAGGTTGGCCAGCGAGAGAGACTGCAGCTGCTGGCACTGTAGGCCAATGCTGACCAGCCCAGACCCTGTCAGGATGCCAGGAAGCTGGGCCAGAGTCAGGTGGTGCAGGAAGGCCAGCTGGCCAATGGCGGCCACCTCTGAGTCCCCCACATTCTGCGCTCGGCTGCAGGGCGGGAGGGAATTGCGGATGGCAGGCTCGTTGCGTGGCATGGCTGAGGAGAAGTTGGACCCAATCAACTCGAGGTGCTCCAGAAAGGGCAGGCTCTTCAGCAAAGACCAGAACACGGAGGAAGGCTGAGGGACTGTCTGAGCCAAGAAGGGGCTGGGGCAGGTCTGCACACCTATGCGCACCTTCTTGCCAAAGCCACGGGGCACAGCGTGCATCACGGGCTGGGCAGGTGCACGGTCTGCCCTGGGCGCTGAGTCCGCAATGGAGCAGACGGGCAGGGAAAGAGAACGCAGGTGGCGCAGCCGGGCCAGGAGCTGGCAGAGGTGCCTGCCCAAGCCCTCGGAGCTGTGGTGGTGAGCGGCCGAGAGGTTCAGGTGCCGCAAATTGCAGCAAGACACCACCAGCGTCTCCAGGATGCTGCTGTCGATATCGTCCTCCGCCTTGCGGAGCAGGGAGTCTGGGGAGAGGCAGTGAACACAGCCACTCAAGTTCAGGCTGGCCAGGCTCCGGAGGTCCTTCCCACCATTGATGACCCGCTGGATCAGGTGGCCACCAGACAGCGTGCACCGGCTGAAGCTAAAGTAAAACGGATTGTTGAACTTCATGTGCTGGAGGAGGGACGAGCCGTTCAGCCAGGACTTAGGCAGCTGAAGGGCATCCAGGGCGACGTTGCGAGCCATGGACTCCAGCAGGTTCTTGGTGGCCCCGCTCTCGGCAAAGCTGCCGGGAACGGAGATGAGGAAGGCGTGTAGGTTCTCAGGTGTGCGGTCACTGAGCACAGCCAGGTACAGACGCACCACCTCCTGGTTGATGTAGCCAGGGGCCAGGCGCGCATAGAAGACGCGCAGGTTCTGGTAGTGGGGCACATTGCTCTGGCCCACCATGAGCTGGCCCGAGAGCACTGCACCCTCCCGTGTGCGGTCCAGGATCTCAAAGTAGAGGAGCAGCTTCTGGAGGCTGGCGCAGCAGGGCACCACGCCATAGGAGGGTGTGAACAGCGTCTGCTTGAGCTCCCGCACACGGCTCAGCGTGGCCTTGCACTCGCTGCTGAGCTGGCTGGCGTCGAAGCCAGGGCTCACGTCAATGGCCAGCGAGCGCAGGTGCTGCAGGGCAGAGAGCACCTTGGAGAGGCGCAGGGAGGTGAGGTGGCAGCCCGAGAGGTTCACCTTCACCAGGCCCCGGCAGCGGGCCACGTGCTCGATGGTGGAGCCCGACAGCCAGTAGCAGCCAGCCATGTTCAGCTGTTGGATCTCCCGGCCAATCTCCTTCACCAACTGTTTCACCTTGTCCTCGCTGGCCTACAGGACAGGGGTGGGGTGAGAAAGGAAGGAAGGAAAGGGGATAAAGGCGCCAGGTGCCTCCTGGGTGCCTCTGCGCACACTGCCCTCGATGCTCAGGAAGCATAAGGTGAGCAGTGGCCTCTGCTTCAACTCGGTGGGGAACCCTCCATTTATTTGCCCTAAGCCAGCAGTCAAGAGACCCTCATTTCATGAAAAGGGAACATGGTACAGACACTGAAGGAACCACTTGGCTAGCTGCATGTGGTGGTGTATGCCTGTAATCCCAATACCTGGAAGGCTGAGACAGGAGGATTGCAGGCTCAAGGCCAGCCACCGAAACTTAGCAAGACCTCTGTTTCAAAATAAAAAATAAAAACGGGCATGGTGCATGTGCTTGTAATGCTAGTACTAAAGGCTGAGACAATAGGATCACAGATTTGCAGCCAGCCTCAGCAATGTGGTAAGACCCATCCCAACTTAGTGATACCCTGTTTCAAAATAAAAATTAAGCCAGGCATGGTGGCATATGCTTGTAACCCCAGTACTTGGGAGGCTGAGACAGAAGGATCACGGTTTGCGGACAGTCTCAGCTACTTAGTGAGGCCTTCTGCAACCCAGTGAGAACCTGTTTCAAAAAAAAAAAAAAAAGCCGGTTGTAGTGGTACATGTTTATAATCCCAGCATTTGGAAGGATGAGACAGTAAGATTGCAGTTCGCAGACAGCCTCAGCTACTTAGTGAGGCCCTTTGCAACTCAGTGAGACCCTGTTTCCAAATAAAGAATAAAAAATAGGGTTAGGGATATAGATTGGAGGTAGAATGTCCTTGGGTTCCATCCCCAGTACTGCAAAAAAATTAAAAAGAGATAAAGAATAAAAAAAAAAAATAGGGCTGGGTGTGTAGCTCGGAGGTAGAATGCCCCTGGGTTCCATTCCCAGTACCACAAAAATAAATGAATAAATAAATAAATAAATAAATAAATAAATAAATAAAATTTAAAAAATCCCCCCTGGGTGCAATCCCAGCAGCCTGCTGCATGGAGGCCACCTGGGCATAGCTGCTTGTCCAAAACACCACAGAAGAGCAACACTCGCTCCGGCTGCTTTCCTTCACATCATTTGCATGTTCCCATCATTAACTCCTCCTCACAAACCAGGCTGTGACTGGCTCGAGTGAATCCATGCCCAGTGGGGGAGCACAGGCTCCTGCAGGGATTTCAAAGAGATTTCCACACAGAAAGTGTAACTCCCAGACACCGCTGAGATGTCACAGTGCCACCCCGCCCTGCTAGAGAGCACTGCAGGTTCAGCGTCACAAGGGACTTCCTGCAACCTGCATCCAGGGGTCCACAGGGAAGCAGGTCTCCCACCCACCCCTCCTCCCTCAGTGCCATGCCACTCATACTTCTCTGCCCTGACTTTCTGTCGCTCAATGCATACTGAAGACTGCTCCAGTGGGGATCTAGTGCCTGCAGCACAGGGCCCGCCCAGAGCCCTGCCAGTTCCCAATACTGGTGTCTTGGACATTTCTGATCTTCTGCCTCGCACCTGCCTCACCTGATAGTCCTTCTGCAGCAACACAGTGTGGACCAGGCTCTTGTCGAGACACAGAGTTGCGAGCTTCCGGCAGGTGCGCCGCACATTCAGAACCAGGTCTGTGCTGGGAACGTGGCTCAGGATGTGCAGCAAGATCTCATCAGAGAAGCCCAGCAGGTGGGCACCACCTGCCACCTCAGCCACTGCGGGGGCTGCCTCATCATCGTTGGACATGTCCTGGAAAGAAGGAAGACATAAGATTTCCACAGGATCTCCAGAGGCAGCTGTCGACCTGGCTTCCCCAAGCTAGGGGCAGAAAACAGCAGAAGCCCCACAGTCTATGGGGAAGCAGGTGCTTTTACCAAATCTCTCCTGGATAGCAAAGAACTCATGAAATTCTTCAAAATCCCCATTTAGATGACCAAATCAAATAAATTAGAAAGACCACTATGTTTTTTTGTTTTTTGTTTTGGTGGTACTGGGGTTCCTGGAAGCCCTTTTACCTCCGGGCTACACTCCCAGACCTATTTTTACATTTTTATTTGGAAACAGGGTCTCTTAAGCCAGCGCGCACGGCTGGCTTCAAACCTGCACGATCCTCCTGTCTCCGCCTCCCAAGCGCGGGGATTACAAGCGTGTGCCACCACACCCGGCTTGACCACTATCTGTTTTAAAAAAAAGATTTTTTGCTAACAGCCTCCTCTAGTCAACTCTGAAATTTTTTTTTTTTTTTGCAGTACTGGGGATGGAACTCAGGGGCATTCTACCTCCAAGCTACACCCGCAGCCCTATTTTTTATTCTTTATTTTGAAATAGGGTCACTAAGTAGCTGAGGCTGTCCTCAAACAGCAATCCCTGTCTCAGCCTCCCAAATGCTGTGATCGCGAGTGTGCCCACATACTTATAATCCCAGTACTTGAGAGGCTGAAACAGGAGGATCATGCAGGTTCGAAGCCAGCCTCAGCAGCTTAGTGAGGCTATCACTAACTTAATGAGATCCTGCTCCCAAATAAAATGTAAAATAGGTCTGAGAGTGTAAGCCTGGAGGGTGAAAGCCTCTGGGTTCCATCTCTAGTAGCACACACACACACACAAAAGTCAAAAGAATAAAAATGGCTGGGGGAGTAGCTTGGAGGTAGAATACTCCTGAGTTCAATCCCCACCTAGTATTAGTAGTAGTAGTAGTACTACTACTACTACTAATAATAATAATAATAATAATAATAATAATGCCTTGCTAGGTTGCTGAGAATCTCACTACATTGCTGAAGCTGTCCTAGAACCTGTGATCCTCCCATCTCAGTCTCCCAAGTACTGGGATTACAGGCGTGTGCCACACCCAGCTAATGTAATGCCATGTGTGTGTGTGTGTGTGTGTGTGTGTGTGTGTGTGTGTGTGTGTTACTAGAGATTGAATCCATAGGCATTCTACCTCCAAGCTACAACCCTACCCCTTTTAATGTTTGTTTTGAAACTGGGTCTCACTAGGTTACTGACAGTGTCTCACTAAGTTGCTGGGGCCGGTCTCAAACCTACAATTCTTCTGTCTTAGCCTCCCAAGTACTAAGATTACAGGTGTGTGCCACCATGCCCGGCTGGCCTTTTTGATTTGCACAGCCAAGAGGGGGGAGGGTGCTGGCCCTCTGCTAATGTAAAAGGAAATCCCCAAATCAAGGACGAATGAATACATAAGACTTTAGGAAGCTGGGCACAGGGGCCACATCTGTAGTCCCAGCTACTGGGAAGGCTGAAGCAGGAGAATCAAGTTTGAGACTGGCCTGAACAATTTAAAGAAACCTTGTCCCAAAACAAAATGAAAACCCAAGCCCGGCATGGTGGCGCACGCTTGTAATCCCAGGATTCGGGAGGCTGAGACAAGAGGATTGTGGTTCGCAGACAGCCTCAGTTACTTAGACCCTCTGTAACTTAGTGGGACTCTGTTTCAGAATAAAGAATAAAAAATAGGGCAGGGGGTGTAGCTCGGAGGTCAAATGCCCTTGGGTTCCATCCCCCAACCCACTAAATAAATAAATAAATAACAATAATAAAAAATAAAAAATAGGGCTGGAGCTGTGTGTGGTGGCATATGCTTGAAATCCTAGCATTTGGGAGGCTGAGACAGGAGGATCCCGGTTCATGGACAGCCTCAGCTAATGAGTGAAACCCTTTGCAACTCAGTGAGACCCTGTTTCAAAATAAAGAATTAAAAATAGGGGCCTTTCCACTCAGCGGCTCCAGCACAAGAGCTATGGCGCCCAGCCAGAATGGCATGATCCTGAAGCCCCACTTCCACAAGGACTGGCAGTGGCACGGGGCCACGTGCTTTAACCAGCTGGCCCGGAAGATATGCAGACGCAAGGCCCGGCAAGCAAAAGCGTGCTGCATCGCCCCCTCCCCGTCCCACCCCATCCAGCCCATAGTGAGGTGCTCCAAGGTGAGGTATCACACCAAGGTCCTAGCCGGCAGGGGCTTTAGCCTGGAGGAGTTGAGGGTGGCCAGCATCCTCAAGAAAGTGGCCCGGGCCATCGGCATCTCTGCGGATCCGAGGAGGCGGAACAAGTCCACCGATTCCCTGCAGGCCAACGTGCAGCGACTGAAGGAGTACCGCTCAAAGCTCATCCTCTTTCCCAGGAAGCCCTCGGCCCCCAAGAAGGGAGACAGCTCTGCTGAAGAACTCAAATTGGCCACCCAGCTGAACGGGCCAGTGATGCCCATCCGGAACGTGTACAAGAAAGAAAAACCCAGAGTTATTACCAAAGAGGAGAAGAACTTCAAGGCCTTTGCCAGTGTCCGCATGGCCTGCGCCAATGCCCAGCTATTCGGCATCCGGGCAAAGAGGGCCAAGGAAGCTGCAGAACAGGACGTTGAAAAGAAAAAATGAAGCACTGGGGCTTTGTAATAAATGTGTAGTAAATGTAAAAAAAAAACAAAATAGGGCTGTAGCTCGGAGGTACAATGCCCCTGGGTTCCATCCCCAGTACCACACACACACAAAAAAAAAGGGCTGGGAGTCTAGGTTGGAGGTAGAATGACTACAAAAATTAAATAAATAAATGAAAAAAGGGCAGGAGATAGAGCCTAGCAATAGTGTACCCCTGGGTTTAATCCCAATACCTCCCCCAAAAAAATACTGCAGCAAGAGAAGCCCATGGACGGACCCCTTACCTTCCTAACACTGGGAGCCCTCTCTCTACAGTGATCACTCCCAGGAAAGCACCCACATCATTTCTACTGCATTTTCTTTTTCTTTCTTTTTTTCTTTCTTTCTTTTTTTTTTTTTTTTTTGTGGTACTGGGGTGGAACCCAGGGGCATTCTACCTCCGAGCTGCACCCCTAGCCTTATTTTTTATTCTTTATTTTGAAACAGGGTCTCATTGAGTTGCAAAGGGTCTCACTAAGTAGCTGAGGCTGTCTACGAACCCGGATCTTCCTGTCTCGGCCTCCCAAATGCTGGGATTATAAGCGTGCACCACCACGCCCATCTCTACTGCATTTTCTGACAACTGTGTCTATACGACCCTCATCTGCAGCCTGCCTTCTTCCACCCTGCTTCTGGTACATGACTGTGTGGATGGAAGCTGAGCCTGTGAAACCCTTGCTGCTGCCATGGAAACTGTGAAGCCCAAGGAGGAAGAGCCAGTCTGCATGCCCCACACCAGCAGCAAAGCTTCCCCAGGAACTGACTGTGCCGTCCTCGCTCCCTGTCCTGCCCAGCTCTGTATCCCACCAGCAAGACCCAAGGTGTCCCAGAATGGTCCCCACCTGTTCTTCCCTGGAAACAAAGAAGCGTCCTCCATCCTCCAGAGGGGAGTCAGTGTTCACCAAAGGACACAGCCAGGAGGGAAAGGACATTTACCACAAAGGTCAGAAATACAAGGACTTGTCGCACAGCAGAGCCTCCCATCTTCCCTTCCCCTCAACCTCATCTGCCCTCGTCCCTGTTACCAGGGTAGAAGGTGATCATAGACCCAAGCCTGCTGCCATGCCATGTCATGTTCTGGGCCTACTGTTTCCGAACACCGTGACTTTCCCTTAGTACAGTATTTCCTGAAGACCAGGCACGGAGGATCACCCAGGTACCTCTTAAAAAGCAGACTCCCAGCCAGGCATGGAGGCACATGCCTCAGAAAGCAGTGAGACTCTCTCATCAACCTAGCAAGGCAGGAGGATCGCAGGTTTACAGCCAGCCTCAACTACTTCAGGAGGCCCTCTGAAATTTAGTGAGATCCTGTATCAAAATAAAGAATAAGCTGGGTTTGGTGGCGCACACTTGGATTCCCCGCATTTGGGAGGCTGAGACAGGAGGATCAAGGTTTGAGGACAGCATCAGCTACTTAGTGAGGCCCTCTGCAACTCTTTGAGTCCCTGGTTCAAAATAAAGAATAAAAAATAGGGCTGGGGTTGTAGCTTGGCAGAAGAATGCCTCTGGGTTCCACCCCCAGTACCACAAAAAAAGAAAAAAAAAAATAGAGCTGGGGTTGTATCTCAGTGGTTAAATGACCCTGGGTCGATCCCCAGTACCACAAAAAATAATAAAAATAAATAAAATAGGCCGGGCGTGGTGGCGCACGCTTGTAATCCCCACCCTTGATAGGCTGAGACGGGAGAATTACACAGGTTCGAAGCCAGCCTCAGCTACTTAGTGAGGCTCTCAGCAACTTAGTGAGACTCTGTTTCCAAATAAAGTATAAAATAGGTCTGAAAGTATAGCCTGGAGGTAGAAAAGTCCCTGGGTTCCACCCCCAATACCACCAAAAAATAAAATAAAATAAAATAAAATAAAACAGGGCTGGGGATATAGCTTGGAGGTAGAATACTCCTGAGTTCTATTCCTAGTACCACCAAAGGGGGGGCGGGGCTGGGCATGGTGGTGCATACCCATAATCTCAGTGCTTGAAAGGCTGAGAATAGAGGATCACAGGTTCAAGAACAGCTTCAGCAACTTAGTGAGGCTCTCAACAAATTAGTGAAGACCCTTTTTCCAAAACCACAAAAGGGCCAGGCATAGTGGCACATACTTGTAATCTCAGCATTTGGGAGGCTAAGAAAGGAGGATCACAGTTCACAGATAACCTCAGCTACTTAATGAGGCCCTTTGCAATCCAGTGAGACCCTGTTTCAAAATAAAAGAATAAGAAATAGGGCTGGGAGTATAGCTTGAAGTTAGAATGCCCCTAGGTTCCATCCTTAGTACCGCAAAATAAATAAATAAATAATAAAATTAATATCTAGAAGAAAAAAACCAAAACCCTCCTTTTCAGACACTGGAACAGTCCTGGACAATTGCATTTTATTTATTTATTTATTTATTTATTTAATTTATTTTGGTGGTACTGGGGTTCCTGAAAGCCCTTCTACCTCCGGGCTACACTTCCAGACCTATTTTTTACATTTTTTATTTGGAAACAGGGTCTCTTAAGCCAGCACAGCTGGCTTCGAACCTGCGCGATCCTCCTGTCTCTGCCTCCCAAGCGCGGGGAAGCGTGCGCCACCACGCCCGGCTTATTTTATTTTATTTTTTGTGGTACTGGGGTTCCTGTAAGCCCTTCTACCTCCAGGCTATTTATTCTCCCAGACCTATTTTTTATATTTTTATATGGAAACAGGGTCTCTTAAGCCGGCGTGGCTGGCTTCAAACCTGCGTGATCCTCCTGTCTCCACCTCCCAAGTGCTGGGATTACAAGCGTGCGCCACCACACCTGGCTATTTTATTTTTTGACAATTGCATTTTTAAAAACTTTGAAAATCAGACAACCTATCCTGGAATCAGATAGGGTAAAAGTTGGCCAACGTTGTGAATACAGTTTTTATTTTACCATCTCAGCCTTCCAAGTACTGGAATTATAAGCATATACCACTGTGCCCAGCTTAATTGTACACTTTAAGAGTAACATTTTAGCTGGGCATGGCAGCGCACACTTGTTTTTGATTTTTTGTGGTTTTTTTTGGTTTTTTCTTTTTTTTTGGTGGTACTAGGGGTGGAACCCAGAGGCTTTCTACCTCCAGGCTGTACTCCCGGACCTATTTTCTATTTTATTTGGAAACAGGGTCTCACTAAGTTGCTGAGAGCCTCACTAAGTAGCTGAGGCTGGCTTCGAACCTGTGTGATCCTCCTGTCTCAGCCTCCCAAGTGCGGGGATTACAAGCGATGGTGGCGCACACTTGTAATCCTAGTACTTGGGAGGCTGAGACAGAAGGATCCGGATTCATAACCAGCCTCAGCTACTTAGTGAGGCTCTCTACAACTTACTGAGACCCTGTTTCAAAATAAAGAATAAAGCCGGGCATGGTGGCACACGCTTGTAATCCCAGCATTTGGGAGGCTGAGACCAGAGGATGGCTGTTTGCAGACAGCCTCAGCTACTTAGTGAGGCCCTCCACAACTTAGTGAGACCTTGTTTCAAAATAAAGAACAACAAAAGATTAGTGCTGGGGGTGTAGCTCAGAGGTAGAATGTTCCTGGGTTCTATCCCCAGTACTGCAAAAATTAAAAAATTAAAAGGTAGAAGCACCTGGATCCCATCCCCAGTACCAAAAAATAAAACAAAAAGAATAAAAAAATCAGGCTGGAAGCCGGGCCTGGTGGCGCATGCTTGTAATTCCAGCATTCCAGAGGCTGAGACCAGAGGATCCCGGTTCGCGGACAGCCTCAGCTACTTAGTGAGGCCCTCTGCAACTCAGTGAGACCCTGTTTTAAAATAAAGAAAAAAAAAAATGGGGCAGGGGGTGTAGCTTGGAGGTCAAATGCCTCTGGGTTCCATCCCCAGACAGGCAAAAAAAAAATATATATATATATATTGGGCTGGGAGCCAGGCACGGTGGTACACACTTGTAAGCCATTTGGGAGGCTGAGACAGGAGGATCCAGGTTCACAGCCAGCCTCAGCTACTTAGTGAGGCTCTCTGCAACTCAGTGTGACCCTGTTTCAAAAATAAAAAGACTGAAAGCCTGGTGTGGTGGCTCACGCTTGTAATCCCAGCATTTGGAAGGCTGAGACCAGAGGATTGTGGTTCGCGGACAGCCTCAGCTACTACTTAGTGAGGCCCTCTGCAACTCAGTGAGACCCTGCTTCAAAATAAAGAATAAAAAATGTGGCAGGGGGCGTAGCTCGGAGGTCAAATGCCCCTAGGCTCCATTCCTAAAACCCACAAAAAAAGAAAGAAAGAAAGAAAGAAAGAAAGAAAGAAAGAAAGAAAGACTGAAAAATAGGGCTAGGGGTGTAGCTCAGAAAAACAATGACCCTGAGTTCAATCCCCAGCACCACAAAAAGAGTAAATTTTAAATTTTGATCAAGGCATGGTGGCACACACCTGTAATCCCATTACTTTAGAGGCTGAGACAAGAGGATCGCAGGTTGGAGGACAGCTTCAACAGCATAGTGAGACTGACAGCCACCTAGTAAGACCTTGCTTCAAAACAAAAAATAAAGCCGGGCGTGGTGGCGCATGCTTGTAATCCCAGCATTCCAGAGGCTGAGACCAGAGGGTCACAGTTTGCGGACAGCCTCAGCTACTCTGTG
This sequence comes from Muscardinus avellanarius, assembly GCF_963383645.1. Lineage (NCBI taxonomy): Eukaryota > Metazoa > Chordata > Mammalia > Rodentia > Gliridae > Muscardinus > Muscardinus avellanarius. Next base: position 74,605,598 of record NC_137796.1, on the reverse strand, counting down.
AGGCCTTTTGCAACTCAGTGAGACCCGATTTCAAAATAAAGAATAAAAAATAGGGCCGGGCGTGGTGGCACACACTTGTAATCCCCGCGCTTGGGAGGCAGAGACAGGAGGATCGCGCAGGTTCGAAGCCAGCTGCGTGTGCTGGCTTAGGAGACCCTGTTTCCAAATAAAAATGTAAAAATAGGTCTGGGAGTGTAGCCCGGAGGTAGAAGGGCTTCCAGGAACCCCAGTACCACAAAAAATAAAAATAAAAAAATAGGGCAGGGGGTGTAGCTCAGATGTAGAATGCCCCTGGGTTCCATCCCCAGACCCGCAAAAATAAATAAATAAATAAATAAATAATAGGACTTGGGGTGTGATTCAAAAGAATACCTCTGGGTTCAAACTTTATTTTTTAATTTATTTTTATTTTTTAATTTTTTTTGTAGGTCTGGGGATGGAACCCAGAGGCATTTGACCTCCGAGCTATACCCCCTGCCCAATTTTTTATTCGTTATTTTGAGATAGGGTCTCACTGAGTTGCGGAGGGCCTCACTAAATAGCTGAGGCTGTCAGTGAACCGCGATCCTCCCATCTCAGCCTCCCAAATTCTGGGATTACAAGCATGCGCCACCACACCGGGCTTGGGTTCAAACTTTAATACCACCAAAAAAAAAAAAAAGTGAATTTTCAGGCTGGAGCTCAGTAGTAGAGTGCTTGCCTAGCATATATGAGGCCCTGTGTTTGATCCTCAGAATTGCAAAATCAATGAATGAATGAGTGAATGAATGATGTGGATAATTTGACCACCCCACAAAACAGACTTTGATCTCCACATTCAGGACAGACCCAGACTCCTCTTTCCTCTCCTCCCAGAGAGGCAGCAAAAAGCAGGCCTTGCTACCCAGAGAGCACCTGGCTTCAAGAAACAGTGACTGTGTGTGTGTGTGTGTGTGTGTGTGTGTGTGTGTGTGTGTGTGTAACTAGGGATTGAACCCAGGGACATTCTACCTTCAAGCTCTAACCCCAGCCCTATTTTTATTCTTTATTTTGAAACAAGTTTTCAATAAGTTGCTGATCACCTCACTAAGTTGACAGAGGGACCTTTAAGGCCACACTCCATATAACCAAGTTCTCAGACTCCTCTCAGACACACAGGTCTAACTGGGATCTGCTAACACAGCAAGACACCCAAGAAACCTTCTTCTGGGAGCTGGAGCTTTCTGATCCTTCAATTCTATTACCAGTCTGTAGGTAGGACACAAACCCTTCCCTGTCAGTCAAGGAGCCATAGAGGCAACTTCTGAGCCCAAATCACTTCAAATGAAGAAGCGCTATCAGCAAACTCAGGCTATCTTCCACACACCCATGCCCCTTCCACTCTGAAGAAAACACCTGAACCTCTCACTGCCTGAACCCAGGCAAGCTTCGAAGACTTAGCAGTGCACCCACCAGGCTAAATCTTGAAAGAGGATAGCTAAAAACCTAGGTACACACACAGGTAGGCAAGAAGCCACCAGAGTACAGAGCCCAGCTACATCCTTGTCTGCAGAAACAATACTTTGCACTCCATCAGAGTACACGCACTATTGTAGTACATGCAGTGTTCCCTCCTCGGACTTAAATTGTGAAGTCTGAGGAATGAATGCCAGGGTTAAGTCTTAAGTCCCCAGGTGAAATGGGCTTTCCTCCATCACTCTCTGCCAAGTCCTACACTCCAGAGAGAAGGCAGCTGGAGAAAAACTGAGCATTCAGAGATAGCCCACGCCTGTAATCCTAGTACTTGAGTAGCAGGAACAGGATGATCGCCGGTTCGAGGACTGCCTCAGCAAATAGTGAGACTCTGGTCAACCTAAGGAGACCCTGACATACACAAAAGAAGGTGGGGCCCGGCATAGAGGCCTGGAATCCAGTACTGGGACAGAAGGATCACGGGTTCAAGAACAGCCTCAGCAAGTAGCGAGACTCTCAGCAATCTAGCAAGACGTTGGTTCAAAACAAAAATAAAAATGGTTAGGGTATAGCGCAGTTTGTAGAATGCCCTGGGTTCAATATCCAGAGCCCCCCCCCCCCAAAAAAAAAGAAAAGAGGGTGAGAAGTGGGCATAGAGGGGCAACGTCTAAAAGCTGCGAGGGTTGAGCCACGGCACAGGGGCCTCGGGCAAGAGTCTGGGAGGCCCAGAAGATCTTGGCAAGTCAGGGGACAGAGCCACTCTGGAGATCAGGACTGTGGAGCTGGGAACGGGATGGGAAACACAAAGGGGACAGACAGCCTGAGACTTCGGAGGCAGGGCGGGGGCCTGAGAGGAGGGCGAAGTGAGCTAAGACGGGCCCAGGCGCCAGGCCAGGGTCGGTAATGAAAGGTGGGTCTCGGAGGGAGGGGTCGGGTAGGGATGGGAAGGACTAAGAGGGGCAGAAGCAGAAGCAAAGAGGAGAGAGTCGCGTGTTGTACCTCTCCGGAGCTGGCCATGCTGCTGGCTCGCCGTGCGGGGGCCGCCGGAGCCGCAGCCCCGGGGCCTGAGGTCCGCACGGTCAAGGATGCTCGAAGCCGGCGCGTCCGCGGATCCGGAGACCCCGGCGAGGGGCGGGGCTGTGTGCCACTTCCGGCGCCCGCGGACACGCACTTCCGCTCTGCGGCAGGCGGGCCGCGCGCGCCGCCATGTTGGGTGCGGCGCCTCCGGCACCGGCACGACCTGGGAGGTGGCGGGCTAAGTAGGCCACCGGGGACCTCGGCCTGCTCGCTGAATTCGTTCTGCAAACTCCGTGCCCTGGGCCCAGCCCTGTCCAACCTACCAGCCAGGCTTTCGCATTTTCCGTTCCCACAAGCCACCTGTCAGATGACCAGGGCAACCTGCAAAGGATCTCAAGGCCTGCTCCCTGCATTCACCTACGCACGCCCATATTTGCTCCCCTCCTGTTTCTCAGAACTGGGAATGGAACCCCAGTGCATTCTACCTCAGAGCTACACCCCCATTCCTATTTTTTTCTCTCTCTCTCTCTTATTTATTTATTTATTTATTTATTTATTTATTTATTTTGCAGTACCGGGGATGGAACGCAGGGCCATTCTACCTCCAAACTACACCCCAGCCCCATTTTTAAATTTTGAAACAAGGTCTCACTAGGTTGCTGAGGGACTCACTAAGTAGCTGAGGCTGGCCGCGAACTACGATCCTATTGTCTCAAATCTCCAAAATTCCAAAACTGGAATTACAAGCGTGCACCACCAGGTCCAGCTATCTTTCTATTTCTTTTGCCCTAATCCGGCCCCAGTATAAATTGTAAAGAGGTATGGGATTTCTAGAACTAACCATTGGATGTGGTAGGCACTGAATAAATGCTCACTGAGTAAATGAATGTATGGATGATATGACTTTACATTAACATTTGCGCATAAAAACATTTTGCCAGCCGGGTGTGGTGGCGCAGGCTTGTAATCCCAGCGCTTGGGAGGCGGAGACAGGATCGCGCAGGTTCGAAGCCAGCCGAAGCCAGCCGCGCTGACTTAAGAGACCCTGTTTCCAAATTTTAAAAGCATGAAAATAGGTCTGGGAGTGTAGCCCGGAGGTAGAAGGGTTTCCAGGAACCCCAGTACCACACACACACACACACACACACACACACACACACACACACACATTTTTTGCTAAACCAGGCATGGTGGCCCACACTTGTAATCCTAGTATTTGGGAGGCTGAGACAGGAGGATCACGGGTTCCCAGCCAGCCTCAGTGAGGCCCTCCACAAACTAGGCTGGGAGTGTAGCTTGGAGATAGAATGCCTCTGGGTTCAATCCTCAGTACCACACACAAAAAAAAAAAAAAAAAGCCAGGCAGGCACGCACGCTTGTAATCCCCACGCTTGGGAGGCAGAGACAGGAGGATCACAAAGGTTCAAAGCCAGCCTTGCTGGCTTAAGAGACCCTGTTTCCAAATAAAAATATAAAAAATAGGTGTCTGGGAGTGTAGCCTGGAGGTTTCCAGGAACCCCAGTACCACCAAAAAAAAAAAAAAAAAAAAAAGTTGGACATGGTGATACACACTTGTAATCCCAGAATTTGGGAGGCTGAGACAAGAGGATCGATTCACGGACAGCCTCAGCTACTTAGTGAGGCCCTTTGCAACTCAGACCCTGTTTCAAAATAAAGAATAAAAAATAGGGAAGAGGATGTTGCTCGAAGGTAGAATGCCCCTGGGTTCCATCATCAGACCCGAAAAAAAAAACAGGTTAGGGATGTAGTTTGGAGATAGAATGCCCCTGGATTCAATCTCCAACAACACACACACATGCACACACACACACACGCACACACACACACCCAGAGTTTTATATAGAACCGGGTGTGTTGACACATGCCTGTAATCCCAGTGTTGGAAGGAAGAGTCCACGTTCGAAGCCCGCCTCATTAACTTAGTGAGGCCCTCCACTATTTAGTGACCCTGTTTCAAAATAAAATGAAAAACTGGGCATCGTGGCTCATGCTTGTAATCCTAGCATTGGGAGGCTGAGACAGGAGGATTGGTCCTCAGCCTTAGCTACTTAGTGAGGCCCTTTGCAACTCAGTGAGACCCTATTTCAAAATAAAGAATAAAAACTAGGGTTGAGGCCGGGCTTGGAGGCACACGCTTGTAATCCCCGCGCTTGGGAGACGGAAACAGGAGGATCGCACAGGTTCTAAGCCAGATGCGCTGCTTAAGAGACCCTCTTTCCAAATAAAAATATAAAATAGGTCTGGTGCCGGGCGTGGTGGCACATGCTTGTAATCCCAGCATTCGGGAGGCTGAGACTGGAGGATCGCGGTTTGCAGACAGCCTCAGCTACTCAGTGAGGCTCTCTGCAACTTAGTGAGACCCTGTTTCAAAATAAAGAATAAAAAATAGGGCAGGGGGTGTAGCTCGGAGATCAAATGCCCCTGGGTTCCATCCTCAGACCCACAAATATTAAAAAAATAAAATAGCCGGGCGTGGTGGAGCACGCCTGTAATCCCCGCGCTTGGGAGACTGAGACAGGAGGATCACACAGGTTTGAAGCCAGCCTCAGCTACTTAGTGAGGCTCTCAGCAAATTAGTGAGACCCTGTTTCCAAATAAAATATAAAAAAGGTCTGGGAGTATAGCCTGGAGGTAGAAAGCCCCTGGGTTCCACCCCCAGTACCACCAAAAAAAAACCAACTAGGGTTGGGGGTGTAGCTCAGATGTTGAATGCCCCTGGGTTCAATTCCCAGAACCGCAACAACAACAACAAAAGATAAATTAGGGTTGGAGTATAGCTTAGAGGTAGAATGCTCCTGGGTTCAAGCCCCAGTACCACACGCACACATACAAAAAAAAAAAAAAAAAGCCAGACATTGTGGCACACATGGTTTGTAATTTGGGAGCCTGAGACAGGAGGATCACAATTCATGGACAGCCTCAGCTACTTAGTGAGGCCCTTTGCAACTCAATGAAACCCTCTTTCAAAATAAAAAATAAAAACTAGGGCTAGAGATGTAGCTCAGAAGTAGAAGGCCCCTAGGTTCCAATCTCAGTACAAATAAATAAATAAATAAATAACAATCGCCATGCATGGTGGCACATGCCTGTAATCCCAGCATTTGGGAGGCTGAGACAGAGGAGACGGGTTTGCAGACACCCTCAGGTACTTAGGCCCTTTGCAACTTCGTGAGTCCCTGTTTCAAAAATAAAGAATAAAAATCAGGGCTAGAGCTGGGAGTGGTGGCGCACGCTTGTAATCCCAGCATTCTGGAGGATGAGACCAGAGAATCATGGTTTGTGGACAGCCCCAGCTACTTAGTGAGGTCCTCCGAAACTCAGTGAGACCCTGTTTCAAAGTAAAGAATTAAAAATTAGGCCTGGGAGTGTAGCTGGAAGATAGAATGCCCCTGGGTTCCATCCCCAGTGTCACAAAAAGGAAGGAAGGAAGGAAGGAAGGAAGGAAGGAAGGAAGGAAGGAAGGGAGGGAGGGAAAGAGAGAGAGCCGGGCATGGTGGTACACGCTTGTAATCCCAGCGCTTGGGAGGCTGAGACAGGAGGATCGCACAGGTTCAAAGCCAGCCTCAACCACTTAGTGAGGCTCTCAGCAGCTTAGTGAGACCCTGTTTCCAAATAAAGCATAAAATAGGTCTGGGAGCATAGCCTGGAGGTAGAGGAGTATAGCCCTGGGGTCCACCCCCAGTACCACAAAAAGAGAAAGAAAGAAAGAAAGAAAGAAAGAAAGAAAGAAAGAAAGAGGCTGAGAGCCAGGAATAGTGGCACAGGCCTGTAATCCCAGTACTTGGGAGGCTGAGACAGGATAATCACAAATTCGAGGACAGCCTCAGCAATTTAGTGAGACCCTGTTTCAAAATGAAAAATGGCTGGGTGTGTAGTTTGGAAGTAGATGCCCTTGGTTTAAATCCCTAGTAACACACACGCACACACGCACGCACACACGCACGCACACACACACGCACACACGCACGCACACACACCTTACTAATATAACTCCAAGGGATCAGCTCATGCTTGATTCAGAACTGGGTTTGCATATGGTGCTGAGTCCTGATGACCCTTAAGGACTGCACTGGTTTTCTAGGGCTGCCCTAATTTATCCTCTTGTACTTTTTTTTTTTTTTTTTTTTCGGTACTGGGGATGGAACCCAGGGGCCTTCTACCTCCAGGCTATACTCTCAGACCTACTTTATATTTTATTTGGAAGCAGGGTCTCTCACTAAACCGCTGAGAGTCTCACTAAGTTACTGAGGCTGGCTTTGAACCTGAGGAATCCTCCTGTCTCAGCCTTCCAAGTACTGGGATTACAAAGGTGCGCCACCACGCCCAGCTTGTCTTTATTTTTTGAAACAAGGTCTCACTGAGTTGCAAAGGGCCTCACCACTCCTGGGTCCAGCCCTAGTTTTTTTTATTATTTTGAAACAGGATCTCACTGAGTTGCAGAGGGCCTCACTAAGTAGCTGAGGCTGCCCGTGAATTGTGATCCTCCTGTCTCAGCCTCCCAAATGCTGGGATTACAAGGGTGCGCCACCACGCCCAGCTTTCCTTTTGTAGTTTTTGAAGCCAGATGTCAGAAATAAAGGTGATGCAGGGCCTTGCTCCCTCCAAAGGCTGTAGGAAAGAATCCTTCCTTGCCGTGTCCTAGCTTTTGGTGGTTGCCAGCAATCCTTGGAGTCCCTTGCCTTGCGGCCACATCACCCCAAGTTCTTACTCCACCCTTAGTTCACCAGCTCCCCACTGTGTATCCTTGTGTGTCCTCTCCTCCGATGAGGACACCACTTATCCTGGACTACAGGATCCTGTAACCTGAGCCCATATGGTGGCAAACACAGCTAATCCCAGCTATTTGGGGAGCTGAGATAGGAAGATATCAAGTTCAAGGCTAGCCTCAGCAACCTGGAGGACACTGTCTCCAAATAAACATAAATAAATAAAAGGGTGATGTCAGGAAATATAGCTAAAAGGTATAATGTTAAGCTGGGTGTGGTGGTGCATGTTTGTTATCCCAGTACACACCACATATCAAGCCAGGCATGGCGGCCCATGCCTATAATCTCAGTACTTTGGAGGCTGAGACAAAAGAATTGCAGATTCAAGACCAATAGCTTTAGCAGCTGGGCATGCTGGCGCACGCTTGTAATCCCAGCATTCAGGAGGCTGAGACCTGAGGATTGTGGTTCACGGCCAGCCTCAGCTACTTAGTGAGGCCCTCTGCAACTCAGTGAGACCCAGTTTCAAAATAAAGAATAAAAAATAGGGCTAGGGGTGTAGCTCGGAGGTCGAATGCCCCTGGGTTCCATCCCTAGACCCGAAGAACAGCTTTAGCAATGTAAGGAGATTCTCAACAACCTAGCAAGACTCTGTTTCAAAATAAAGAATGCAGTGTCAGGTGTGGTGGCACATGCTTATAATCCAGACACTTGGGAGGCTGAGACAGGAGGATCTCACAAGTTCGAAGCCAGCCTCAGCTACTGAGTGAGGCTCTCAGCAACTTAGTGAGACCCTGTTTCCAAATAAAGTTTAAAATACGTTTGGAAGTATACCCTGGACGTATAAAAGCTTCTGTGTTCCACCCACAGTACCACAAAAATACAAATAAATAAATAAATAATAAAAATGCAAAGGACTGGGAGTATAGTTTTGAAGATAAAATACTGTGGGTTCAATCCCTAATAACAAAAAATAATAAAAAAATAAAAACCACAGTAGGGCTGGGGCATAGCCCAGTAGTACCACAAAATAAATGAAAAAATAGAATGAATGGCACAACACTATAATCTCAGTACTTAGGAGATTGAGACAGGTGGACTGCAGGTTCCAGCCCAGCCTCAGCTACTTAGTGAGAGCCTCCACAACCTAGTAAGACCCTGTTTCAAAATAAAAAATAAAGCCAGGCGTGGTGGCGCACGCTTGTAATCCCAGCGTTTGGGAGGCTGAGATCGGAGAATTGCAGTTCCCAGACAGCCTCAGCTACTTAGTGAATCCCTCTACAACTTAGTAAGACCCTGTTTCAAAATAAAGAATAAGCCGGGCATGGTGGCCCACACTTGAAATCCCCGTGCTTGGAAGCCTGAGACAGGAGGACCACACAGGTTCGAAGCCAGTCTCAGCTACTTAGTGAGGCTCTTAGAAACTTACTGAGACCCTGTTTCCAAATAAAAATATAAAATAGGTCTGGGAATATAGTCTGGGGGTAGAAAGCCTTGGGTTCCACCCCCAGTACCACAAAAAAAGAAAGAAAGAAAGAAAGAAAGAAAGAAAGAAAGAAAGAAAGAAAGAAAGAAAGAATAAAAAATAGGGCAGGTGGTGTAGCTCGTAGGTTAAATGCCACTGGGTTCCATCCCCAAACCCAAAAATAATAAATAAATAAATAGTAAATAAAAAATAGCCGGGCATGGTGGCACACGCTTATAATCCCAACATTCAGGAGGATGAGACCAGAGGATTGTGGTTCGTGGACAGCCTCAGCTACTTAGTGAGTCCCTCCGCAACTCAGTGAGACCCTGTTTCAAAATAAAGAATAAAAAATTGGTCAGAGGGTGTAGCTCGGAGGTTCAATGCCTCTGGGTTCCATCCCCAGACCCATAAATAAATAAATAAATAAATAAATAAATAAATAATAATAAGGCAGGCATGGTGGTGCAGGCTTGTAATCTCAGTGTTCAGGAGACTGAGACAGGAGGATCGTGGTTCATGGTCAGTCTCAGATACTTAGTGAGGCCCTTTGCAACACAGTGAGACCCTGTTTCAAAATAAAGAATAAGAGCCGGGCATGGTGGCGCACGCTTGTAATCCCCGCGCTTGGGAGGCAGAGACAGGCAGATCGCGCAGGTTCGAAGCCAGCCGCATGCTGGTTTAAGAGACCCTGTTTCCAAATAAAAACCTAAAAAAATAGGTCTGGGAGTGTAGCCCGGAGGTAGAAGGGCTTCCAGGAACCCCAATACCACCAAAAAAAAAAAAAAAAAAAAGAAAGAATAAAAGCCAAGCATGGTGGCGCACCCTTGTAATCCCAGCATTTGGGAGGCTAAGACCAGAGGATCGCGGTTCGTGGACAGCCTCAGCTATTTAGTGAGGCTCTCCACAACTCAGTGAGACCCGGTTTCAAAATAAAGAATAAAAAATTGGGCAGGGGTTGTAGCTCGGAGGTCAAATGCGTCTGGGTTCCATTCCTAGACCCTAAAAAAAAAAAAAAAAAAAAAGAATAAGAGATAAGCACCAGGCGTGGTAGCACACGCTTGTAATCCCCGCGCTTGGGAGGCAGAGACAGGAGGATCAGGTTCGAAGCCAGCCATGCTGGTTTAAGAGACCCTGTTTCCAAATAAAAATATAAAATAGGTCTGAGAGTGTAGCCCGGAGGTAGAAGGGCTTCCAGGAACCCTAGTACCACCAAATAAATAAATAAATAAATAAATAAATAAATAAATAAATAGGGCAGGAGGTGTAGCTCGGAGGTAGAACAACCCTGGGTTCCATCCCCAGTACCGCACACACACAGAAAGAAAAAAAAAATAGAGCTGCAATTGTAGCTTACAGGTAGAATACCCCTGGATCTCATCTTGAGTACTACACACACAGAAAAAATGAAGGGGCTGGGGGTATAGTGTGGATATAGAATGCCCCTGAGTTCAGGACTACAAAAGTAAATAAATAAATAAATTTGCAGTTATAGGATGTACCCTACCAAGAGGGAACCTTAATGTATAGGCATGGCCCTCCACCATGGGACTCTGATGATGATGTGTCCAGTGTGGGTCCATTCCTTGTAACAAATCTAGCACTCTGTCACTCCGTTGGGGGTGTTGGCAGTAGGGGAGGCTGTGGGCGTGTGGGGACAGGGAGTACCTGGGAACTCTCTGTACTTCCCCTACACTTTTGCTATGAGCCTAAAACCGCTCTAAGAAAATAAAATATTGCCAGCCATGGTGGTGCACGCTTGTCATCCCAACATTTGGGAGGCTGAGACTGGAGGATCACGGTTTGCAGGCAGCCTCAGCTACTTAGTGAGGACCTCCCCAACTTAGTGAGACCCTCTTTCAAAATGAAGAATAAAAAATAAGGCTGGGGGTATAGCTCGGAGATTGAAAGCCCCTGAGTTCCATCCCCAGACCCGCAAAATATATAAAGAAAGAAAGAAAGAAAAAGAAAGAAAAAATTAAAAAAAATAGGGCAGAGGTTGTAGCTTAGAGGTCAAATGCCCCTGGGTTCCATCTCCAGTACGGCAAAAAAAAAAAAAAAAAAGAAAAAAAAGAAAAAAGAAAAAGAAAAAGCCAGGCATGGTGGCACACGCTTCTAATCCCTGCGTTTAGGAGGTGAAGACAGAAGGATCGCGCAGGTTAGAAGCCAGCCTCGCTGGCTTAAGAGACCCTGTTTACAAATAAAATATAAAAAATAAGTCTGGGAGTGTAGCCCAGAGGTAGAAGGTAGACATAGAAGCCCAATACCACCAAAAAAAATAATAATAATTAAAATTAAAAAATATAAACATAAAAATAAAATAAAATATCGAAAAATTTTTTATTGCTGGGCGTGGTGGCACAGGTTTGTAATCCCTGTGCTTGGGAGGCAGAGACAGGAGGATCGCGTGCTGGTTTAGGAGACCCTGTTTCCAAATAAAAATGTAAAAATAGGTCTGGGGGTATAGCCCGGAGGTAGAAGGGCTTCCAGGAACCCCAGTACCACCCAAAAAAAAAAAAAATTTTTGTCATACTGGGAATTGAACCCAGGGGCATTTTACCTCCAAGACACACCTCCAGCCCCCCCTTTTTTTTTTTTTTTTTAAATATGTTCTCCCTAAGTTTCTGAGGGTATCACTAAAGTGCTGAAGCTATCCTGGGATAGCTTCCTGTTTCAGCCTACTAAGTACTGGGACAGGTATATGCCACTATACCCTGCTAAATATTGATTGATTTTTTTTTTTTTTTTTTTTTTTTGCGGTATAGAGGATGGAACCCAGGGGCATTCTATCTCCTAGCTACACCCCAGCCCTATTTTTTATTTTTTATTTTTATTTTTATTTATTTATTTACTTATTTTTTGGTGGTGGTACTGGGGTTCCTGGAAGCCCTTCTACCTCCGGGCTACACTCCCAGACCTATTTTTTACATTTTCATTTTGGAAACAGGGTCTCCTAAACCAGCGCGCGCGGCTGGCTTCGAACCTGCGCGATCCTCCTGTCTCTGCCTCCCAAGCGCGGGGATTACAAGCGTGCGCCACCACGCCCGGCTTATTCTTTATTTTTAAACAGGGTCTCACTGAGTTGCAAAGAGCCTCACTAAGTAGCTGAGGCTATATGCAAACTGCAATTCTCCTGTCTCAGCCTCCCAAATGCTGGATTACAAGCATGCACCACCACGCCTGGCAAAATATTGATTTTTTTTTTTTTTTTTTTTTTTTGCAGTATAGGGGATGGAACCCAGGGACTTTCTACCTACACTCCTAGACCTATTTTTTATATTTAGTTTGGAAACAGGGTCTCACTAAGTTGCTGAGAACTTCACTAAGTAGCTGAGACTGACATCAAACCTGCATGATCCTCCTGTCTCAGTCTCCCAAATACTGGGATTACAAGCATGTGCCACTGTTTCCGGCTTGATTTTTTTTTTTTTTTTTTTTTTTTTTTTTTGGTACTGGGGTTCCTGGAAGCCCTTCTACCTCCGGGCTACACTCCCAGACCTATTTTTACATTTTTATTTGGAAACAGGGTCAGTCTCCTAAGCCAGCGCACACGGCTGGCTTCAAACCTGCACGATCCTCCTGTCTCTGCCTCCCAAGCGCGGGGATTACAAGTGTGCGCCACCACTCCCGGCTTATTCTTTATTTTGAAACAGGGTCTCACTGAGTTGCAAAGTGCCTCACTAAGTAGCTGAGGCTGTCCGCGAACCCGGATCCTCTTGTCTCAGCCTCCCAAATGCTAGGATTGCAAGTGTGCGCCACCATGCCCAGCTTGATTTTTTTTTTTTAATGCTTATCTTTTGGACTGGGAGTGTAGCTCAATGGTAGAACACTTGCTTAGCACATACGAAGCCCTGTATTTGATCCCCAGCTCTGGGGAAAAAATAAAATAATATAATATAAATAATAAAATGCCTGGGCATGGTGGCACATGCTTGTAATCACAGTACTTGGGAGGCTGAGATAGGAGGATCTCAGGTTCAAATCCAGCCTCACCAGGTTAGTGAGGCTCTCAGCAACTTAGTGAGACCCTGTTTCCAAATAAAATATAAAAATAGGCCTGGGGGCCGGGAGTGGTGGCTTGTAATCCCTGCACTTGGGAGGCGGAGACAGGAGGATCGCACAGGTTTGAAGCCAGCTGTGCTAGTTTAAGAGACCCTGTTTCTAAATAAAAAAGTATAAAATAGGTCTGGGAGTGTAGCCCGGAGGTAGAAGGGCTTCCAGGAACCCCAGTACCACCAAAACACACACACACACACACACACACACACACACACACACACACACACATATATGCCTGGGGGTATAGCAAAGAGGTAGAAGGCCCCTGGGTTCCACCCCCAATACCAAAAATAAAATAAAATAAATAATAAAATGAAGCCGAGCGTGGTGGTGCACACTTGTAATCCCAGTACTTGGGAGGCTAACACAGGAGGATTGCAGGATCATGGTTAGCCTCAGTTACTTAGTGAGGACCTCTGCAATTTAGTGAGAGAGCTTGTTTCAAAATAAAGAATAAACTGGGTATGGTGGCATACACTTGTAATCCCAGAGTTTGGGAGGCTGAGACAGGAGGATCTCAGTTTGTGGACAGCCTCAGCTACTTAGTGAAGCCCTTTGCAACTCAGTGAAACCCTGTTTCAAAATAAAGAATAAAGCCGGGCGTGGTGGCACAGATTTGTAATCCCAGCATTTGGGAGGCTGAGACAAGAGGATTGCAGTTAGTGGACAAACTCAGCTATTTAGTAAAGCTTTTTGCAACTCGGTGAAACCCTGTTTCAAAATAAAGAATAAAAAATAGGGCTGGGGGTATAGCTCAGAGGTAGAATGCCCCTGGGTTCCACCCCGAAGACTGAGAAAAATTAAAAATAAAAAAATAGCCGGAGCGGGGCATGGTGGCGCATGCTTATAATTCCAGCATTTGGGAGGCTGAGAAGGGAAGATCGAGGTTGGCAGACAGCCTCAGCTACTTAGTGAGGCCCTCTGCAACTTAGTGAAACCCTGTTTCAAAATAAAGAATAAAAAATAGGGCAGGAGGTGTAGTTCGGAGGTCGAATGCCCCTGGGTTCCATCTGCAGACCCTCAAAAAAATAGCCGGGCGTGGTGGCTCATACTTGTAATCCCAGAATTTGGGAGGCGAGACTGTAGGATCGCGGTTCTGGACAGCCTCAGGTACTTAGCGAGGCCCTTCGCAACTCAGTGAGACCCTGTTTCAAAAAATAAAAAAAATACTACAAAATAGTACTGGGGTGTAGCTCATAGGTACAATGCCCCTTGGTTCCATCCCGGTACTTGGTTCCATCCCGGTACTGCAAAAATAAATAAATAAATAAATAAATAAATAAATAAATAAATAAGCCGGGCTTGGTGGTGCACGCTTGTAATCCCCCCGATTGGAAGACTGAGATAGGAGGATCCCACAGGTTCCAAGGCAGCCTCAGCTACTTAGTGAGGCTCTCAGTAACTCAGTGAGACCCTGTTTACTAATAAAATATAAAATAGGTCTGGGAATATAGCCTGGAGGTAGAAAAGCCCCTGGGTTCCACCCCCAGTGCCAACAAAAATAAAAATAATATAAATAAATAAATAAATAAAATAGGGCTGGGGATGTAGCTCAAAAGTAGAATGTCCCTCAGTTCCATCCCCGGTAGCTCAAAAAAAAAAAAAAAAAAAGGAATGTTTGAGGCTAGCCTCAGCAATTTAGCAAAACCCTGTTTCTTCTTTTATTAATTCTTTTTTTTTTTTTTTTTTTTGCGGGTCTGGGGATGGAACCCAGAGGTATTCGACCTCTAAGCTACACCTATTTTTTATTTACCTGCCCTATTTTTTATTCTTTATTTTAAAACAGGGTTTCACTAAGTTACAGAGGGCCTCACTAAGTAGCTGAGGTTGTCTGCGAACCATGATCCTCCGGTCTCAGCCTCCCAAATGCTGGGATTACAAGCCTGTGCCACCACGCCTGGCCAAAACCCTGTTTCTTCCTTCCTTCCTTCCTTCCTTCCTTCCTTCCTTCCTTCCTTCCTTTCTCTTTCTTTCTTTCTTTCTTTCTTTCTTTCTTTCTTTCTTTCTTTCTTTCTTTCTTTTTCTTGTACTGGGGATGGAACCCAGGGGCATTCTACCTCTGAGCTACACCCAGTTCTATTTTTTATTCTTTTTTTGAAACAGGGTCTCACTGAGTTGCAAAGAGCCTCACTAAGTAGCTGGGGCTGTCCGTGAACTGTGAGGATTACAAGCGTATGCCACCACGCCCAGCAACAAAACTCTGTTTTTTAAATTTTTATTATTAATTTTTGTTGTTGGTGGTGGTGACTGAAGATTGAACCCAGGGGTGTTTTATCTCCGAGTTCCCTCCACCCCAGCCATATATATTTTTAAATTTTGAAACAGGACTGGAGGTTTGGCTTGGAGGTAGAATGCCCCTAGATTCAATCCCAGTGCCAATAAATAAATAGAAGCTGGGGAGTGTAGCGCAGAGGCAGAAAACTCCTGGGTTCAATCCTTAGTACCAAAAGAAGCAAAACCTTTAGGATCAAAGACAAACTGGAGAAACTCTTGCTTTTTCCTCTAAGGTTAGGATCATGAGGCCAGACACCTCTCCTCTCAAAGCCCCAGACTCCCAGCCTGTGAAGTGGGGCAGAGAGGAAGCAGAAGGCGCCCGTAGCATGATGGGGCCCGATTCCCAAAGACGCGGGGCTCTGGCTGCAAGCCAGGCCTCCGATGGCCAGCCAGACTGCTTGCCCCATGAGGACAGCGACTAGGCTGGATTGCCAACAAAGCCAAAGGTGTGTCTGGGTTGCACTTCCCAGGTCCTGAAAGGCCCTTACCTCTCCACGCCTTACCCTTGCTAGCGATGTGCCCATTTCTCAAAGGGACTTGTGAACACCAACAGGCCTTCCCAAGGCCAGATTTCTAGCAACCAACCCATGTTCCATCCTGTCCTAGGGGTTGTCTCATCTCCTGACCTTTGTCCCAAACCAATCCATGCCTCTGTCTTGATAGGAACAATATTACCTGCCCAGATCCTGGTCCTTCTCCCAGGAAGTCTTGGGGAAGCCTCTTCCCTAGTCTACCCAGTTCTATTTTTATTGTCATTGTTTGTTTGTTTTTTGCAGTACTGGGGATAGAACCTAGAGGCATTCTACCTCTGAACTACACCTCCAGCCCTATTTCTTTTTATTTTATTTTTTTGCAGTACTAGAGATGGAGCCCAGGGGGATTCTACCTTTGAGCTCTGCCTTCAGCCCTACTTTTTATCCTTTGAAATAGGGTCTCACTGAGTTGCAAAGGGCCTAAGTAGCTGAGGCTGTCTATGAAGCACGATCCTCCTGTCTCAGCCTCCCAAATGCTGGGATTACAAGCGTGCGCTGCCAGGCCCTGCTCCTCTTTTATTTTTTATTTGAAAACAGGGTCTAAGCTGCTGAGAGCCTAAATTCCTGAGCATGGCTGTGAACCTGTAATTCTTCTGTCTCTCCCAAGTACTAGGATTACAGGTGTGTACCACCCAGCCAGTTTGCCCAGTTCTGTGATCCTTATGGTCTTATGGTTGCTTTTTTAAAGTCTGTGATTATAAACTGGGTGTGATTGTGCATGTTTGTAATCCCAGTACTTGGGAGGCTGAAACAGAAGATAACAGGTTCTAGACCAACCTCAGCAATTTAGTGAGGCTCTCTGCAACTGAGACCCTGTTTCCAAATAAAGAATATAATAGGAGCTGGGCTTGGTTGTCCATACCTGTGATCCCAGTACTTGGGAGGCTAAGACAAGAGGATCACAGGTTCCTGGCCAGCCTCAGCTATCTAGTGAGGCCCTCCACAACTTAATGAGACCCAGTTTACAAAATTGGACTGGGGTACAGCTCGTTGGTAGAATGCCCCTGGGTTCTATCCTCAGTATTGAGAAAGAAAAAAAAAAAAAAAAGTAGTGAGACTCTTAGAACCTAGCGAGACCCTATTTCAAAATAAAAATAAAAGAGGGCTGGGGCTGGGAGTGTAGCTTGGAGGTAGAATGCCTCTGGGTTCAATCCCCCGTGCCACAAAAATAAATAAAATAGGGCTGGGGGTATATCTCAGATGTGGAATGCTACTACTCCTAGCCCTTTTTATCTTTTGTGGGGCGCGGTGGGGGTGTACAGGGTATTGAACCCAAAGGCTCTCTTTTGCTACAGCCCCAGCCCTGTTTAATTTTTTGTTTGACAGTCTCGTTAGGTTGCTGAGTCTGACTTATGTTGCTGAGGCTGCGCTCCTGTTTTAATCTCCCAAATAAATACTGAGATTACAAGTGTGCACACCTGGCTCTACCTTTTTTTTTTTTTTTTTTTTTGTGGTACTGGGGATGGAACCCAGGGGCTTTCTGGGCTGGGCTACACTCTCAGACCTATGTTATACTTTATTTGGAAACAGGGTCTTGCTAAATTGCTGAGAGCCTAAGTAACTGAGGCTGGCTTCGAACCTGTGCGATCCTCCTGTCTCAGCCTCCAAGGTACTGGGATTACAAGTGTGCGCACCACTCCCGGCTTCATCCTTCTAAATTTTCAAACAGGGTTTTGCTAAACTGCTGAGGGCCTCACTAAATTGCTGAGGCTGGCCTTCAGCCTATCATCCTCCTGGTCTTTGCCTCCCAAGTACTAGTATTATAGGCTTGGGATACCACGCCTAGCTTTATTGATATAATTTGAGCTTTTGATGTTATGCCCACACCCACGAAACCACATCTGACAACCATCACCGCACCCAGCTTGTGATCCTGTATTATCACAGCCTCTACTCTTGTATTGCAATTTGGGATTGTGCAAAACCATCTGTCTCCATTATGATTGGTGCCCAGTGAGGGCGAGGGACACAACTGGTTTGTTCTCCACTGTATCCAGTTCAACCCCTGGCTTGAGCAATTGGATGGGTGGATGGAACTTTGTCCAGGTCACCTCTTTAGCTTCAGGCCCAGCGTACAGTGGGCACTCCATGTTGGTTAGTCTAAGGAGGCATTTCCTTGCAATACTGGGTATCAGAGGATCACCTCAGAGATGAGGCTGGCTCAGGAGATCCTTCCTCCACAAGCCCCAGACTGGTCAGAGGGACCCACGGGGCAACAGGGAGTTTGTAGGAGTCCTTTAGTATGTCTTAAGGGAGGAATCTCAGCTGGTGTGACCCACAGCTTTAAGCAGAGGGCAAAGAACCAACAGGCCAAGTCAGAAACTGACCTGCAACACCAGGTGGACCCTACCCTCCAGGAATCTGGCTGCTCCCCAAACCCCGGGTTCTAGAACTAGGTCAGGTCTGAACTTTCTAGCCTGGGGTCTTATAAGTCATGCACCTCCCTGTGGTGGGGCTCATTCTCTTTAGAGTAGGATAACAGGAACATTACAGGAAATGGTGAGAGGGATGTGGCCTCCTCCCAAGAGAACTCTTGGGAGGTGAGAACTCTAAGTCCCTTGGTTTGCCAGGGAACCTTCCCTCACAAAGGTACCCACAGACACCTCCAGCAGGGTCCCTCCATATTATAACAGCTGAGACCAACCTCCCAACCTCCCACCCTCCTGAAGCACTTCAAACCCCAGAGAAATGGGAGTAGCCTGATGGGTTAAGGGGCAGGCATCCCTGTTTAGAATATTATGGAAGGAAAGTCCTCACTCCTCATAGTGAGAAGACCTCAGCCCACCCCTAAGCCCTCAGGGCCGGCTGGCTTGGCCCCCTCCACTGACCCTGTCCCACACCCAACCATACACAAAGCCACACTGCACCTAATTTTTAAGGTGTGCACTTTATTGAACTGGTCTCAAGTCAGTGTAACAGGTAAGCCCTGGCTGCCTCCACACCTCAGCCCACTCCCAGGGAGACCAAAAGCCTTCATACATCTCAAGTTGGGGGACAAAAAGTTGGGGGGCCTTGATGGCTGACCATTCAAAATAAAACAAAATAAAAAAGTATTAAGGCGAAGATTAAAAAAATTTGCATTACATAATTTACACAAAAGCAATGCTGTCACCTCCCCTGTGTGGACTCAGGCGAGGACTGGGCCATCCTCCTTGAAGAGGAGTGGGGCGGCTTTTGGGAGGGCGAGGGACTTCCTGTAACAATGCATCTCACTATTATTTGGAATGACTATTAAAAAAAAGAACAATGTACAATCAAAGTCCTGGGCCACATTGTTGAACTTTGGGGATGCTCGCTCCAACCGACTGCTGTCACCTTCACCGTTCCAGTTTTTAAATCCTGAGTCAAAAGCGCCAAAACAAAAAAAACAAAACAAAAAAGGAAACAAATAAAGCCATGCCAATCTGATCTCGTTTTTTCTGCGCATTAGGTTTTGTCAAGAAAGGGTGTAACGCAGCTAAGTAACAGTCCGCCTAGAAGCATTTGCGGTGGACGATGGAGGGGCCGGATTCGTCGTACTCTTGCTTGCTGATCCACATCTGCTGGAAGGTGGACAGCGAGGCCAGGATGGAGCCGCCGATCCACACGGAGTACTTGCGCTCAGGGGGAGCGATGATCTGTGAGGGAAGGCAGGTGTGGTGAGAACCCTGGATGCCACAGCGCTTCCTACCTTACAGGACCCACACCCACAGCTGCCCCAAGCGCATGCGAAGAGGCCCACCCAGGCCTGAGCACTCACCTTGATCTTCATCGTGCTGGGGGCCAGGGCTGTGATCTCCTTCTGCATCCGGTCGGCGATACCTGGGTACATGGTGGTGCCGCCAGACAGCACTGTGTTGGCGTAGAGGTCCTTGCGGATGTCAACGTCACACTTCATGATGGAATTGAAGGTAGTCTCATGGATGCCACAGGATTCCATGCCTGAGGGAAAATGAATGCCAGACTTTATTTCCAGAGTGTGGTTCTATTGTCACCCTTTGGTGCAAAAAAGGATCACAAGGCCAACTCACCCAGGAAAGAAGGCTGGAAGAGCGCCTCGGGGCAGCGGAATCGCTCGTTGCCAATGGTGATCACCTGGCCGTCAGGCAGCTCGTAGCTCTTCTCCAGGGAGGAGCTGGAGGCTGCGGTGGCCATCTCCTGCTCGAAGTCCAGGGCAACATAGCACAGCTTCTCCTTGATGTCACGTACAATTTCCCTCTCCGCTGTGGTGGTGAAGCTGTAGCCGCGCTCAGTCAGAATCTTCATGAGGTAGTCTGTCAGGTCCCGGCCAGCCAGGTCCAGACGCAGGATGGCATGGGGAAGGGCGTACCCCTCGTAGATGGGCACGGTGTGGGTGACCCCGTCACCGGAGTCCATCACAATGCCAGTGGTACGGCCAGAGGCGTACAGGGACAGCACAGCCTGGATGGCCACATACATGGCTGGAGTGTTAAAGGTCTCGAACATGATCTGTAAGGAGAGAAGTGCCTTGTCATGTTCAGGAAACTAAAGATAGACAGCCAGGCCAGAATGAGAACATGCAGAGTGTGCAAGAACACAGGTAAGTGTGCTGGGAGGGGGGTCCCAGGACGGGGAGGCTGTTCAGACCTACTGTGCACCTACTCAATACACACTCCAAGGCCACCTTAACACCAGCCTCAGTGGCCGCCACACAAACCAGTGTTAGTACCTACACCCACGACACTTGTGTTTTTGGATATCTAGTCATATAAAGGCAAACACGAGAAAAAGACCTCATCTGGGGAAAAGCAAATAGAACCTGCAAAGTTCCAAAGGAGACTCAGGTCAGGGAAGAAAGTCCTATGGAGAACGGCAGGAGAAAGAACAAGTGAGCAAGGCATGGAACAGAAGGGCAGGAAGGATGACAAGGCTGCCAGGTGCAAGGTGGCCAAACCACTGACCTGGGTCATCTTTTCACGGTTGGCCTTGGGGTTCAGTGGAGCCTCAGTCAGCAGCACCGGGTGCTCCTCAGGGGCCACACGCAGCTCGTTGTAGAAGGTGTGATGCCAGATCTTCTCCATGTCGTCCCAGTTGGTGACAATGCCGTGCTCGATGGGGTACTTGAGTGTCAGGATGCCTCTCTTGCTCTGGGCCTCGTCACCCACATAGGAGTCCTTCTGGCCCATGCCCACCATCACGCCCTGCGGAGGGAGAACCGGCGTCCTCAGCCAGAGCTCGGCTCACAAGCCCCACCTGGAAAGCCTTAAGGACCGAGTCAAAAAGGGAGGTTGCCCCGCGGGGGTCTGTGCAGGAGATCTGGCTCACCTGGTGCCGTGGGCGCCCCACGATGGACGGGAAGACGGCCCGGGGGGCATCGTCACCGGCGAAGCCGGCCTTGCACATGCCGGAGCCGTTGTCAACGACGAGCGCAGCGATATCGTCATCCATGGTGAGCTGCAAAGAAAAGCAGGTCGGTGACCAGGGGTCGCGGCCGCCCCGCCCTGCCCACTTCCGGTGCGGCGCGGCGTCGGGCCGCTAGGGGGCGCCCGCGCGCGCCCAGCGCCGGGACAAAGGAAGCCGGGCCGGCCGCGTTATTACCATAAAAGGCAAACGCTGGTCGGAGGCGGCCCCGCGGCGCGCGGCAGGAAGCCAGGCCCCCGCCCCCTCCCACCAGCGCTGGCCCCGCCTCCGTCCCGTTCAAACAGTCGGGCGGGTGCGCGCGCGCGACAGCCACACCCGGCGGTGCGGCCGGAGGGGCGCGCATGCGCCCAGGCGCCGCAGCGACCCCACCCCTTCCGGCGTGCGGCCCCGCCCCCGCTCCGGACGCGGCACACTGGACCTTAGCGCGCATGCGCAGCAGCGCCCCAGCCCACCCCCCCCCATGCGCACGCGCAGCAGCGCCCCAGCCCCCACCCGGTCCGGCCGGCCCCGCTGTACCAGGCGGCCGGCACGGACAAAGACGCGACCGACGCCGAGAGCAGGGCCGGAGCCGCGAGTCCCCAGCACAGCCCCGCGCCCCTTGGGCGGAGGGGGCGCGCTCTGCCACCTGCAAGCAGGCCGTCTCCCCGGGCGCCCACGCCGCGGCCGTGGCTCTCTTAAGCGTCCAACCACGGCCCAGTGGCTGCCCAAGTACCCACAGCGGGGCCCTGCAGCTCCCCGGACATACACGGCGGCCGGGAGCCTCGGCGAGCGCGCGGCGGCCCGCGGCTGCCCGAGTCCCGCTCGGCCCGCGCCCCCGGCCTCCCGACCCCGGCTCGCGGCTCTGCACCGCGGCCGCGGCGCGCTCGGGCCGGCGGGGCGGTGCGGCGCCCAGGCCTTACCTGGGTGGCGGGTGTGGACCGGCGGCGGCGGAGCGGCGAGGGGACTGTGCTCGCGGGGTGGACGCGATCTCGGCAGTGGCTGCGCGGCGCTCCGCCGGGTTTTATAGGGCGCCGCCGCGGCCGCTCGAGCCATAAAAGGCAACTTTCGGAACGGCGAGCGCTGATTGGCCGCGCGCCGCTCACTCACCGGCCTCGCCGCACAGTGCAGCATTTTTTTACCCCCTCTCCCCTCCTTTTGCAAAAAGAAAAAAAAAAAAAAAAACGGGAGAGGGGAGAAAGCTAGATTGAGGAAGAGGATGAAGAGAGTTTTGGCGTTCGCCGCCCTTGGGTGCTGGGCCCTTGGGCACGGAGTACGTGCACGGCCCCCGCCCTACTGTCCGAGCCTGCGAGGCCAGGCCTGGACCCTGCCTGCCCACCTCGTGTCCCCCACCCACCCCGCGACCCTCTGGGTGTGGGTGTCACATGAGCAGTGTGCACCCCGGTGGGCGAGGGTCTGCACGGATCCCGGGGCGCCTGATTGTCGTGGGCTTTCGCGTAAGGAGCATGTGGGGCATGGAGTGGCTAGGGGGCCTGGAGGGGTCAGGGAGTCACTCCCCTCCCCGTTGCCAGCATAGCTTACTGGTCCAGAAAGCCCGGGCCAGAGTGGGGGTGGGGAGCTCTAGCAGGGGCCTAGCTTGCTAAATGTGTGGTAGGATTATTACTATGACCCGGAGAGCCCGGAGACTTTGGCCACTTAGGTACCTTAGGTCCACACTCCTGGAGACAGGGCAGTCCCCAGGGGCCCAGTGGCTGAGGGTGGCCTCTGAAGAAGG
Organism: Muscardinus avellanarius; assembly: GCF_963383645.1. Classification (NCBI taxonomy): domain Eukaryota; kingdom Metazoa; phylum Chordata; class Mammalia; order Rodentia; family Gliridae; genus Muscardinus; species Muscardinus avellanarius. The sequence goes on along the minus strand of NC_137796.1, from coordinate 74,583,020 downwards.
CTCCAAACCTACCCTGGTGTACACCTAAGAATAGACTGTCCTCCGTAGTGAAGGAAAACTTCGTATGGAGGCAGGCTGCTTCTGGGGTCTGCTGGTCACACCCAGCCATTGCTGGGCCTGGGCAGTTAGCTGGTGGTACAGACAGCTGCTGGGCTGGGGCTGGCTCTGCACAAGGCTGGGCCTGGAGCCCAGCACCGGTTATCTGTCTGTCATGTGTATCCACAGCTGAACTGTCCTCCTGGACCATCTGGAGGCTGCCAAGGACTCTGGGGAGTAACTGTGCCGGAGAGGAGTTGGAGGCGGGGCCGGAGCACAAAGCCACCAGAGGAGACCCTCTCCTTGTCTCCCTTTCTCACCCTCCGTGTACCCAGCAAACATCAGGCCAGACGTGGGTGCTCAGGTGTCCTCCACCTAGCCAGAGAAGCAGAGCTCACACGGTGACCAGGGCCACGGGACCCCAGAGAGGCCGCAGGGCGCAGCCTAGAGAAATGCATGCCTCCTGGGAGGGGGGTGACAAGAACCTGAGTTTTCACACAAAGAAACACAGGAAGGGTGGTTTAGATGGGGCTCAGGGCTTTTCAGCACACAGTAGGTACTCCTTGTGCGCGTGTGGGGAAACCAGTGAAGGAGAAGTCCATATATGGATGCAGAACCTAGGGCCAGGGAAGAGACTTGAGCCTGCTCACCGTAGGAGGCTGGTGACAGAGCACTTTGAAGGTTGCAGAGGCCGCAGCCAGGCAGGAAGGGTGACCACCACCCCGCACACAGTGGAGGCCACAGCTCACGGCTACTTGCTAGCGTTCCCACAGAACTGCCGGAGACTTGACAAAGCTACCCCGTCACTGCTCTGGGCCTGGGAGAACTTTCCCAGCCTGTCTACTCCCTGCCTTCCGGGGATGCGACTGCCCTGTCCCTGGCCTTGTATCTCTCAGTCACAGGCGTCTTGCCAGCTGCCTCAGGACCTGCCAACCCTGCAATTCACCAGTGGGGGGAGGGGGAGGGTGGGGGAGGGGTGAGGTGACCATCTCTACTGCCTGTTGGTGAGGACTCCCTCGGGCTGTTGATGGACCCTGATGAGGTGCCCGAGAGGATGCCACCCACCAGGGTTGCAGGAGGAGGCGGGAGCCTCTTGGGTGGCTCCAGGCAGCCACACAGGCTAGGAGCAGACCTGATTTCCCAGTAGGTTCTGGGCTGTGGCTTTGCCTCCTCTCAACCAGGGGCCAACAAAGGGGCAGGAGCTCCAGCCCCACCCAACCTCAGACTAGAACAATCTGAGCCCGTCCTACTGGCCTGTGTTTCCCTCAATCTGCAGCCACCATTTCCTGGTGCTCTCCTATGCGTCCTTCAAAGCCCATCCCAGAGCCAGGCGTGGTGGCACACGCTTGTAATCCCAGCATTTGGGAGGCTGAGACCAGAGGATTGTGGTTTGCCGACAGCCTCAGCTATTTAGTGAGGCCCTCTGCAACTCAGTAAGACCCGGTTTCAAAATAAAGAATAAAAAATAGGGCTGGGGGTGTAGCTCGGAGGTAGAATGCCCCTGGATTCCATCCCCAGTACCGCAAAAAAAAAAAAAAAAAAAAAAAAAGCCCGTCCCAGAAGACCTCTCCTTGGTAGGCACTGTGACACACACCAGTAATCCCAGTACTTGGATTGGAAAGTTGAGGCAGGAGGGTTACAGGTCAACCTCAGCAATTTAGCAAGACCCTCAGCGACTTAGCCATACCTTGTTTGGGTTTAACTCCCAAGTACTGCAGAAAAGAGAGAAAAGAAGAAGAAAAAGGCCCCTGCTTGGAGGAGCCCTTTAGCACTTGCTGCATACATCTTCCCCACTTCAGAGCACACCAATGCACCAGGCTGGTCATTGTAAGTTGGTCTCCCCCATCAGACAATGGGCCCTTGCAGGATCTCCATCACCCCCACTTCCTGCCACCACCCCCACCCTGGGGCTCTGCTCTGTAGAATGAATACATGACTACCAGGCTGTTCTCGAAAGGACCCAGAGAAAATGGCGGTTTGGAAGGGGGCTGAGTGGTGAGCCTGGGGTAGGGGTGGGAGGAGTTGGAGAGAGAAAGCAGGCTGGGGGGACAAGGAAAAGAGGAAGGGGGAGGCAGGCCCGAGAGGAAGCAGACCATTTCTTCTTTGCTTGGGAACTTTTGGCCCTGCGTGGTTTTCAGCAATGTCACCTGGGCGGGCACACAGCCCTAGCAGCCTCAGCCCGGCGCAGCCAAAGGGAGCCGCCATGCTGCAAAGCCTCCAGCAAGGGGATGTTCAGAGGCCACACCAGAGGCCCTTTGCCAAAAATCCACCCTGCCACCTAGGCCCTGGGCTACCTGGTAAAGAGGGGCCTACACTATTTTTCAGAGAAAGAAGCTGGGGGGGTGCTTTTAAAAAAATAAAATAAAATAGGGAATGACAGGTATGTGCAACCACACCTGGCTTAGCCCTATTTATTTATTTACTTATTTATTTTTGTTTGTTTAGTGGTACTAGGGATTGAGCCGTGGACTGACAGACTTTCTTTCTCTTTCTTTCTTTCCTTCCTTCCTTCGCAGTACTAGAGATGATTGAACCAGTGGCATTCTACCTCCTAACTATACCCCCAGTGCTATTCTATTTTTTATTTGGAAACAGGGTTTCACCGAGTTGATGCCAGCCTTGCTGAAGTGGCTAAAGCCGGCTTCAAACTTTCTATCCTCCTGTCTCAGCCTCCCAACCGCTGGGATTATAGGTATGTACCACCATGCCCAGTTTATTTTTCATCTCGAGACCAGGTCTCCCTAAGTTGCTGAAGATGGCCTGCAATCCTCCTGTCTCAGCCTCCCAAATATTGGTGTTACAGGTGAACTTCTTTCCAAACTGGAATGGACTCAAGAAGGAGGGTTCCTGCACACAGGATCCTGGGGGGGAAAGTGGGGGAGGTAACTGAAAATTGAATGAAAGAACGGCCTGAAAGGTTTCTGGGGGAAAAAAAAAAACTTTCTATAGGCCCCAGGCAGCACTGATAAGATGCCCAGGACCAGAGTGATTCTAAGTTCCGGCTCCCTGAGGGGGAGGCTGAAGGTTGGCCTCCAGCTTCACGCTGCCCCTCCCTGGATAAAGTGTCCCATGGAATGTCCTTAGGGATTAGGTCCAAAGGCTGCTCTGAAGTCTGAATTCTTGGCCCTTTCTCCTTTGTTAGCAGAGAGGACAGCTGCCAGCTCTAGCTCACACGGGTCTTGGGGCCCTCCTCTCCCCATACTCAGAACTGTCCCAGGTGACTCAGAGCTTCTGGGCATCAGGCATTTGGGGGAGAAGGGCTATGAACTGGGCCCTCTGTTTCCTGCCCAACTTCTCTGCCTTCAGGGCCAGCTTCAGGCTGCCCTCTCCAGGAAGCCGGCCCTGACTTCCTCCTTCCTTTGCTACAGCTGCAGTAGCTTTCCTGCTCAGACAGGGCAGGTGACCTCCAGGCGTGGTGGTGCACGCCTGGGAGTACTTGGGAGGCTGAGACAGGAGGATCACAGTTTGTGGCCAGCCTCAGCTACTTAGCGAGGCCCTCCATAACTTGAGACTGTTTCCAACTCAGGAATAAAAAATAAAGCTGAGAAGCCGGGCGTGGTGGTGCACGCTTGTAATCCCAGCATTCTGGAGGCTGAGACAGGAGGGTTGCGGTTCGAGGACAGCCTCAGCTACTTAGGCCCTTTGCAACTCAGTGAGATCCTGTTTCAAAATAAAGAATAAAAAATAGGGCTGGAGATGTAGCTTGAAGATAGAATCCCCTGGGTTCCATCCTCAGTACCGGGGGGAAAAAAAAATTATAATAATAATAGAGCTGAGAGCTGAGCATGGCGCCTCACATTTGTAATCCCAGTACTGCAGAGGCTGAGACAGGAGGATCACAGGTTTGTGTCCAGCCTCAGCAACTTAGGCCCTCTGTAATTTAATAAGACCCTGTTTCAAAATAAAAAAAAAAAAACAGATCTGGGGTGTAGTCCAGAGGTAGAGGTCCTTGGATTTCATCCCCAGTACCAAAAAAAAAAAAAAAAAAAAAAAGGAAGAAGATGAAGGAGGAGGAGGAGGAGGAAAGTGACAGCCAGGTCACCAGCAAGGCTACAGCCAGAAGCAGAAGGCCTTTTCAGTTTCTGGATCATGCAGCATCTGGATCCAAGACACCCACATCCATGAGCCAGGCACACCAGGCAGTGCTCTGAGCAACGGAGGCAAAGAAAGCAGATCTTTGTGGTGGTGCATTCCTACAAGCCCAGTACTTGGGAGGATGAGACAGGAGGATGGCAGGTTCTAAACCAGTCCCTGAAGCCGTGTGTGGTGGCACATACTAGTAATCCCAGCATTTGGGAGGCTGACACAGGATCACCTTTTGCGGACACCCTCGGCTACCTAGTGAGGCCCTTTGAAACTCAGTGAGATCCTGTTTCAAAATAAAGAATAAAAATATCGGGCTGGGGTGTAGCTTGGAGGTAGAATGCCCCTGAGTTCCATCTCTGGTACCGCAATAAACAAACAAACCAGTCTCTGCAATTTAGCAAGATCTGTTTAAAAATCTATAAGTCAGGCCGGGCATGGTGGCGCACACTTGTAATCCGAGCATTTGGGAGGCTAAGACCAGAGGATCACAGTTCCCTGCCAGCCTCAGCTACTTAGGCCCCTTGCAACTCAGTGAGACCCAGTAACAAAATAAAGAATAAAAAATAGGGCTGGGGTGTAGCTTGGAGGTAGACTGCCCCTGACTTCCATCTCCAATATCGCAAAAACAAAAACAAAAAAATTTTAAATTAAATAAGTCAAGCCAGGCATGGTGGCGCACTCCTGTAATCCCAGCATTCTGGAGGCTGAGACAGGAGGATCATGGTTCAAGGACAGCCTCAGCTACTTAATGAGGTCCTCTGCAATTTAGTGAGGCCTCGTTTCAAAATAAATAATAAAAAGCCGGGCGTGGTGGCACACGCTTGCACGCTTGGGAGACTGAGACAGGAGGATCACGCAGGTTCAAAGCCAGCCTCAGCTGGCTTAAGAGACCCTATTTCCAAATAAAATATGAAATAGGTCTGGGAGTGTAGCCTGGAGGTAGGATGCCCCTGGGTTCCATCCCCAGTACCACAAAAATAGGGCTGAGGGTATAGCTCAGAGGTGGGATGCCCCTGGGTTCAATCCCCAGTTCCACAAAAAAGAAGAAAAAGAAACAGAGTCTCACTAATTTCAGAGGACCTCCATAAACTGGTGAGGTTGGCTGTAAAACTGTGAACTGTGATCCTCCTGTGTCAGCCTCCCAAATACTGGGATTACAAGCATGTGCCACCAGGCCTGGCTTTGGGATGTGTTTCTTAAAGGCCCTTCAGGAAGAGTCCCTCTGAGGAGGTGAGCCTCCAGCTAAGCAGGGTCCTGGGCCCCGCCTTTACCCAGCCTCCAGACCCAGCCTCTCCTGGGGCCCTCACCAGGTGTCCTGCTGTGGCTGGGCCACCCTGGGCCTGCCCTGATCCCAGACAGTAATCTGGCAAGGGGGATCCCTGCCCTGGAGGAACTGGGAACTTCTCACACCTCCTGGGAGAGTTTTTAAAAATCCTTTAAAACTACCCTCTGCCTCTGCTCCCCCAGGGCACCAGAAGAAAAGGTCCGCCCTCCCGGGGAGTTCCCACACTAGCTGATTCGGTTGAATTATTCAGAAGCAGAAAATAAGCTTCCCTGGGCTTCCCCTGCGCACACCCCAGCTTTCTGCTTACCCGCGGACCTTTCTGTGGGCAGGCCTCACCATCTTCACCCACCAGATGGGAACTGAGCAACCCAGAGACCCCCAGTGCTGACTGGCAGAAATCCTCAGGGACCTGAGGCCCTCCCAGAGAGTCAGGTGTGTGGAGAAGCTGGGAAGGGATCCAGGCTGGGGCTGGGCGGGGAGGGGCTTCTCTTCTTCCTGGCTTGGTGGGCTTATCCCTGACTCCTTTCTGCCTGGTTCAGAAATGTCCCTTGGAAAGCTGGGCAGGGTGGTGCATACTTGTAATCCCAGTACTTGGGAGGCAGAGACAGAGGACCAGAGGTTCATGGCCAGCCTCAGCAACTTAGTGAGGCCCTCTGCAACTGATTTTAAAATAAGAAATAAAATAAAATAGGACTGAGGGCGTAGCGCACAATGTCCCTTGGGGGTGGAGGGGGCACCTGCCCTAGAGAAAGCAGAAGAGGGCAGAGGAGGGAGATGCTGGGAAGGAGCAGGTGGGCCGGGCCCGGCTGACTTACTATCTCTGACCTTCCTTCCCCTTCCCACCCTCTCACCCATCCTCCTGAGAAGGAATGGTAAGTCTGTGTGCTGGACACTAGCCAGAACAGTGCCGTGGCAGCACCTGCCTGCAATCCTAGTACATGGGAGGCTCAGATAGGAGGATCATAGGTTTAAGGCCAGCCTTAGCAGTTGTGTGTGTGTGTATCACTGGGGATTGAACCCAGAGGCATTCTACCTCTGAGCTATATATCCCCAGCCTTATTGTTTCTTATTTATTTTTGAAACAGAGACTCACTAAGTAGCTGAGACTGCCTGCAAACCTGCAATCCTCCTGTCTCAGCCTCCCAAGTACTAGGATTACAAGTGTGAGCTTTTAGCCGGCGTAGTGGTGCACACTTGTAATCCCAGCATTTGGGAGGCTGACAGGAGGATCGTGATTTACGGCCATCTTTAGCTACTTAGTGAGGCCCTCTGCAACTCAGTGAGACCCTGTTTCAAGATAAAGAATAAAAAATAGGGCAGGTGGTATAGCTCGGAGGTCGAATGCCCCTGGGTTCCATCCCCAGACCCGCAAAAAGAAAAAAAAGAATAAAAATAGGGGTGGGGGCCTCTCGGAGGTAGAATACCCCTGGGTTCCATCCCAGTATCGCAAAAAAAAAAAAAAAAAAAAAAAAAGCGAAAAAACAAAACAAATAAAAACCCAAGTGTGAGCTTTCCCCCCCCCCCCCTATCTCCAGGCTACACTCCCAGACCTATTTTTATATTTTTTATTTGGAAACAGGGTCTCTTAAGCCAGCACGGCTGGCTTTGAACCTGTGCGATCCTCCTGTTCCGCCTCCCAAGCGTGGGGATTACAAGCGTGCGCCACCACGCCTGAACTTTTTTTAAAAAACATGGTTTTGCTAGGTTGCTCAGATTCTTGCTAATTGCTGAGGCTGGTTTCAAACCTGCTTCAGCCTCTCAAGTACTGGGATTACAGACATATGCCACCATGCCCAGTTATAAAGCATTTTTTTCAAAATAAAAAATTAGAACCAGGCATGGTGGTGCACACCTGTAAATCCCAGTACTTGGGAGGCCAAGACAGGAAAACCACAGGTTCAAGACCAGCATGCATTAATTTAGTGACACACCCTGTTTCAAAATAAAAACTAAAAAGGGCTGGAGATACAGCTCAAAAATAGAATGCCTCAGGTTCAATCCCTAGTACCAAGCATAACAAAACAAAAAGTGAGAGACCTGGCCCTTCAGTTAGTAACATAATCTATTTTCACAACGTACCAGAACTCAGGTGTACACAGGCTATTACTAGAATGTACCGTAACCCACATGTCCCCCAGCCTGGCGTGGGGCCAAGGCCAGTTAGGAGCCGTGAAGGGGCTCATGGAACCCTCCAGTCTCCATGGGCCACAGTTTTCTTTTCCGTCTTCCTGCTGGGCAGGCTCAGGTTCAGGGCGGACAGATGGCAGTGCTCCTTGTGGGAGCACCCAGGATTCCACTGGGGGTGCCGCTCAGCTGGCGCCAGCTCCTCTAGCCATGGGGCCTGGGGCCAACCCAAGTGGAAACCCGATAACCCACGGCCACGTAGCTGCATAAACCAGGCTTCCTCAGCCAGAAATCTCTGCCGCTGGCTGGGCGGGCCAGGAACCTGAGCTGACTCCAGGGGGACCGCACGGCCTAGTTGCTTGGGCTTCCTGATGTCTCCCCACTGCCTGGCCCCATGCCAGCTGTGAGGGACCCAAGGGGCTTATCCCTACATTCTTGTGCTCTGTCCACTGGGGACACAGGGCCCTGTTGTCCTGAGTCCCTGAGATTGGTCGGTCTCCTGCCAGCCCATAGCAGGCCCTAAGCCCAGGCTCAGGTAGTGAAGGGTCCTGAGGCCTCAGGGGCTTGAGGTTGCTGGGTCCCACAGTGGGAGGGGTTTGCTTTGGCATTCTGGCTTCTGTTAGGGGCTCTGGGCTGCAGCCAGGGCTCCCGTGTGAGGGGCCCGGCCTGCTGTTCCCAGGTCTCTAGGCACCTGGCGGTGAGCTTACCACACAAAGGGCAAAGCCAGGGTGAAAAGAACACGAGCAGGCGGGGTACCCCGGGAATGGGTGGAGCATCTCCCCCCCTCCGCGAGACCCCTGTGTGGTCAATAACCAAAGCCTTTCCTTCTCTGAGCCACTTTGGGGCTTTGTGTTACGAAGGACCCAGGTCTGTCCTTCACCCAGGGGCAGGCTGCGGGGAAAGTGACTCACTGTCTTTGAGCCTGTAGGGTCGGAGACACCCGTGTGAATGGGGCTGTGGGGACTTCCAGGCCTCTCAAGGGTTTGTCATAGACGCCCTGGGGGCTTACCATCTGTCGACCAACCCAAGAGGAAAGCAAGCCGGGCGGGCGTGGTGGTATACACCTGTAATCCCAAAACTTGAGAGAGAGAGAGGCTGAGACTTAAGAATCCCATTTTTGAGCCGGGCGTGGTGGCGCACGCTTGTAATCCCCGCGCTTTGGAGGCTGAGACAGGAGGATCACACGGGTTCGAAGCCAGCCTCAGCTACTTAGTGAGACCCTGTTTCCAAATAAAATATTAAAAAGGTCTGGGAGTATAGCCTGGAGGTAGAAAGCCTCTGGGTTCCACCCCCAGTACCACCAAAAAATAAATAAATAAATAAAAATCCCAGGTTTGGGGCCAGCCTCAGCAATTTAGCAAGACCCTGTTTCAAAACAAAACAAAACAAAAAAAAGTAAAATAAAAAGAGCTGGGCTTGTAGCTTGGAGGTAGAATGCCTCTGGATTCAATTCCTAGTACCACAAAAAATAAAAATAAAAATAAAAAAGGGCTGTGGCTGTAGTCCAAAGGTAGAATGTCCCTGGGTTTAATCCTCAGTACCAAAAAAAAAAAAAAAAAAAAAAAAAAAAAGAGGGGGGAACCCAAAGCTCAGAGATGAATAGACGTTTGCCCAGCATCACTGTTTTTTTTGTGCCACTGGGATGGCCAGCATGATGCTGAGTCTTCTGTTAGAAGGGCCAGGATGGTCTTCCCAGGATGGAATGGGGACCCTGGTCCCCCCAAAACAGGATGATGGCTCTAAATGCTACCAGGGCCACTTGGGCAGTTCCACATGGCCAGCTTCTTCAGGCCAGAAGCCCGTCCACCTCCTGGACCTGGCTTTTTAGGCCTGACCACACACAGCCCTGCTGACCTGCAGGGCCTCCTCCATCATCCCTCTCAGGTCTGATGGATTTGTGTATCCCCATAGGGCCAGGCTGAGTCCTGCTTCTGCGAATTTGCACTTTCTGTTCCCATGCCTGTGACACCATTCTCTGCTCACCATGGATCCTGGACGGCCACACTTTATCCTTCAAGAAGCCTTACCTGGGCAGGCGTGATGGCACAGACTTGTATGGTGGTACCCGCTTGTAATCCCAGTATTTGGGAGGTCAAGACAGGAAGATCCCGCTTCAAGGCTAGCCTCAATTATTTAGTGAGGCCTTCCACAATTTAGTGAGACCCTGTTTCAAAAATAAAGAATAAGTCAGGAATGGTGGCACAGGCTTGTAATCCCAGTACTTGGGAGACTAAAACAGGAAGATCGCAGGCTCACCACCAGCCTCAGCTAAAAATAGGGCTGCAGGTATAGTCTGGAGGTAGAATGCCCCTGGGTTCCATCCCTAGTACCACACAAAAGGGCAGGGGTTGAGAGGGAATGTAGCTGAGAGGTAGAAAACCTCTGGGTTCAGTCTGCAGTGACCTCCCCCAGCAAAAAATAATAGGAGCCAGAGCTAGACATGATAGTGTATGCCTGAAATCCCAGTATTTGGGAGGCTAAGACAGGATTGCAGGTTGAAGGCCAGCCTCAGCCTCAGCAATTTAGAAGACTCTCAGTAACCTCGCAAAATCCTGTTTCAAAAAAATAAAAAATAAAAAATGGGCTGGGAGT